>NC_089748.1:47758597-47938597 GCF_040412425.1 Macrobrachium rosenbergii
AAATCCTAATTCATTCAATTTTGTCTTGGCTTGAAACCTTGTGATTTGAACTGGCACCAATCCATTCTTTGATTGGACCCCATCCTTATTATCTTCAAATGAAATGCTTCACATGCTAAATTCCCAGCAACGTCTACCAATTTACTTTACACAGTAGAAAATGCAGGATAATGCGCTTTCCAAGTGACAGTAGTTTTACGAAGTCAAGTCTAGCAAAAATATTGCCCGACATGTCAAGTTATACAGATTGTTGACTTAGATTATGTCAACAGAGTCAATAATAGATCATATACCTATTGTATCACTCAACAATATGACAAATCACTGTCCTTCGCCACTTCCGATATGGAAATATATATATATGCCTAAACTACCTATGCGTTTTATATCACATCTTGGCCCGTCTAATACACAAAATTTGTTGATTTACTATTATCGCAAAACATGTTAACTCTTACAGTAAGCAGAAACAGATGTAAGGCATGAAAAACAAATATAACCACTCCAAGTCGTTTTAAATCATATATCACTGTCAGTGCAATACGAGGGCACACGCTCTTCACATATAGGAACCTCATATGTCTACAAATATTGGAATGAATCCAGAAAAAAATTGGGCATCATGGTCCTGTACCCACCTACTTTAGTTCTCTACCCTGCTACTAGTAATCATTAACCATTAGAATGCTACTTCAATTCTTAATGAGAGACTAACAAATAAACTTGACAAATAGTGAATGATCAGGTATTATTATTATTATTATTATTGTTGTTGTTGTTGTTGTTGTTGAATAAAATGGCTGCATTTTGCGAAATGATTTTATACTGAGTTTTCTCAATTCTTCTAATAATTCGCTTTACCTGCACACCAATATTAGTCAATAATTGGCCAATGTTCACACTGACTAATACTGACGTGCAGGAAAAGCGAATTATTAGGAGAATTGAGAAAACTCAGTATAAAGTCAGTTTGCAAAATGCAGCCATTTTATTAAACAAAACTTGCCTCCAAGAGGGTCTTCTTCCTTCGTATATTATTATTATTATTATTATTATTATTATTATTATTATTATTATCATCATTGTTGTTGTTGTTGTTGTTGTTGTTGTTGGTGGTGGTGGTGTTGTGTCTTGTTGATTTCAACAGTATTATTATTATTATTATTATTATTATTATTGTTGTTGTTGTTGTTGTAGTGTTGCTTTCAACAGTATTATTCCTACTACAGCTGCTAGTAGTAGTAGTAGTAGTAGTAGTAGTAGTAGTAGTAGTAGTAGTAGATGACGAAAAGAGCGAACAAGACACCTACGAAAGGCACCGAAAACTCATTCACGCGACCCCGGGTGAGTATCGCATCTGACTCAGTGTATGCTTCGAACTTCATGACTCACTTTCCCGACCTGACTCATGTATCCCCCCTTGACTCACCCTGTCACGCCTGAATCAATGAGTGCGCAAGATCCCACGGTGTTGAGGCAGGTGAGAAACCTGTCTGCCTGCTTGTAACTTGAACGACCAGTTAAGTTTACCTGGGTCTACCTTGATGTGCCATTCAGGTGACGGGGGTTGGGGGGTTGGGGAAGGTTTCATTCACTAGGTACGGTGTTTCGTAAATAATAATAATAATAATAATAATAATAATAATAATAATAATAATAATAATAATAATAATGATGATGATGATGATGGAGGAATCAACAATGATGTGTTTAGCCTAAATGTATTTTTAAATATATAAACAAAACGTTAATATATATATATATATATATATATATATATATATATATAATTATATAATAATAATAATAATAATAATAATAATAATCATAATCATAATAATCTATGATCCCAGAAAAATTTAAATTATTATCATTATTAAAAGATAATCTCTATTCATATGGAAAAACCCTATAATAATAATAATAATAATAATAATAATAATAATAATAATAATAATAATAATAATAACATTCCACACAAAATGTAATTACCGGTTTCATCATTATCCAGATGACGAACCCTATTCATACGGAACAAGCCCACAGGGGCCACTGACTTGAAATTCAACCTTCCAAAGAATATGGTGTTCATATGAAAGACACAAGGCGAATTGGTGAATTCTTCTAGGGTAGTAACGCAATGCATCACTTTGCTTGGAATTCCGAGGTTCTAACTGCACAACATCCTCAGGGAGACTGTTCCACAGTCCAATGGTGTGAGGAATAAAGGACCTCTGGAGCTGAGAAGTTCGACAATGTGATACATTTACTGCATAATGAGCTATTACTGTCCATAAAACATGACCATTAATACTAACTAATTACTAATATTTTGTATACAATAATAGTAATTAGTTAACATCTGAATGTTGAAACAGTCTTAAATAAAGGCGGCGCTGAGTAAAATTCCCGAGTTAACATAAATAACCTTCTGGTTGTACCGTCAATGCGAGGGAAAATTCATGTCTAATAATCACTATAATACTTCCGTTTACTCATGAATAAATGCATGATCATGTTACCAGTAATCGCCATATTTTTTTAGTCTTAATTTGAAAGCCAGCTTTCCAGCCAACAGGCGAAAAAGGGGTAAAAAAAATTAAAAATAATCAATAAAAATAAATAATATTCATTATCAATCGCATACCTTAAACACGAACTTCAACTGAATGTGCGCCAAGGTAATTATGGTACGAAAAATTATACATCAAACATTAATCAGGTGTGTGTGTGTGTGTGTGTGTGTGTTAACGCTACTTGAGTAACTTCTACTCTAATGATATACACCATAAGCTAAAATTAACTCAACACTACTGAAACCAATCCACGATAACAACTCTTCCTTTAAAAACGGCGTCCTAAAAATAATCGTAGCCAAAATGAGAAAACTATTGTTCCATTATCCAATTAGATTTCACAAAAACTAGTCCCATTTTCCGACACTTCAATGATGATCCGAATCAGTCCATTCCTACACGCTGGGGCAAACGAAGGTTGCATAACAAAGCGAAAAAGTTATAATTACTCAAAGCGTGACGAGTCCCACAACGGATTACAAATCAAATATGTTGCTATGTTGCCGCTACGTATAAATATATCCTAACGTGACGCATGCATTTATATATAGCAGCGAGAACACATTCACGTCTGATTTTTGAGGTAAGTGGTGACAATTACGCGGGTCGATATCAGTGTGATGCATCAGAGCGCTCGCTTTTATTCCTTTCCGCGTGTGAGGTGACTAACTGTAAACTCATGGAGGCACACTTTCATGCTGCCTACAAAGAGCCGCCAATAGGTCATCTTGGACGTCCTCTTTTATCCGTAAAGGATATCCTCTTTATCCATAAAGGTGCCAGACGAACAGTTCAACGTTTAATGGCATTTGGATTTTGAGTACTCATCTCTCAAATGGGCTTTGAAGGTGACCTTGTAATAGCTTTCATTCTGCCACCTTGAAGACTCCCCAAATGAACACTAATTTACTTTGATAGAGCTTTAACAGATATAATTTGATGGTGCTTAATATATATATATATATATATATATATATATATATATATATATATATACTGAACGTGACCAGATGGATGGTGTTTAGAGCCCTTTAGACAAACGATAAGGTCATTCAGCGCCGAAATAAGAATAATGATGGGAAATTAAATGTAAAAAAATTAAGTCAGTTTAAAAAGGTGACGATGAAGTTGCTTGATTAATGATACAGTATTGCATAAAGACAAACTAATTTATATATATATATATATATATATATATATATATATAAATATAAATATAGTATATAATTACAAGCATACTATAGTAAGCTCATTCAAAAGCACTACTTCCGTCTACTTGTTAGGCAGAGGATGACCAAAGCTGGACACCACCTCTTAATTTTTTTTTTTTTTTTTGGTACCTTTAATATGAAAACAAATGGGCAAACAAAAGGAATACCGTTTCTCCTACCAATTCCTTGAAATATAAGACCATTTCTCCTGCGACTACACATACTAATGGACGACCTTTACGCCAACAACTTTAATACTGCAGTTTTTGCCTCTTCCTTTCCAGCTTTCTCACTTCAAAGGATCCTAACATATGCAGGGATCCAACATAAATGGATGGACGCTGGGCCACATGAGCGAGACAAAACGGCCATTTCTGGCCTTTTAAATTAAGGAGAAACTGATTTGAAAAGCCCATTTTTTAGACCTCGAATAAATGACAAATTAGCTGTCCTTCGAAGACAGCGCAAGGTATAAAGCTTGGATTAATTTGTAGCTGTCAGTCTGCAGTGCAGGTGAGCGAAGTGTCAGGCAGTTTGGTCGAGTATATGCTGTTTTCGTTCGCAAGAGCAGATCTAACTACTTTTTCTGATTTTCAGTCGTGGTGGAATGGTGGCTTAGTCCACTTCACATATTGTTCTAACCGTATACAAGATACAGTACATCCTTTCGACGATTTCGTTCATGGATGACTACAAAAATAAACTGAAATATTGAATAATTTAGTAAGCATCCCGTAAGAAAAACAAATACATAACGCGCCAAAGTTTCTTAGGCGCAATCGAGTTTTCTGTACAGCGTATAATGCAGTACGAAACTTTCAGCCACGGCCCGGTTGGTGGCCTGTTGATGATCAACATACCAATTTGCAACCCTCTAGCCTCAGTAGTTTTTAAGATCTGAGGGCGGACAGAAAAAGTGCGGACGGACGGACAGACAAATAGCCACCTCAATAGTTTTCTTTTACAGAAAACTTAAAATAGGTCAGCACTGCACACTGCCTTCGAAATAATAAAACTTGTTAAAGTCCGCGTCCAACATAACAGAAACGCTAATTTGATGCAGACTTCACGGCAGAAAGCTGGACTCGTCCGGTTACAAACTTCCTCAAGCCCTTTGTTGACCGAGCCGGTTGAGCTTCAGACTGTCACTCGATGGGCCGGAGTTCAATTCCCGCCGCCGGCTGATGAAGAGTTAGAGGAATTTATTTCGGGTGATAGAAATTCATTTCTCGCTATAATGTGGTTCGGATTCCACAATCAGCTGTAGGTCCCGTTGCTAGGTAACCAATTGGTTCTTAGCCACGGTGAATAAGTCTAATCCTCGCTAGCCTCCAGGAGGGCTGTTAATCAGCTCAGTGGTCTGGTTAAACTAAGGTATACTTAACTTTAACAAACTTCCTCAATTTCAGTAGGGAGGAAAAACAGAGGGAATATTCCAAAGTTCATCCAGTTTTAATAATGAATGAATGAATACAAAATTTAGGCAAAAGGCCTACCGCTGGGACCTATAAGGTCATTCAGCGTCCCAGCGCTGAAACGGAAATTGGGAGTAGAAAGGTTTGAGAGGCGTAACAGGAGGAAAACCTCGCAGTTGCACTATGAAACAATTGTTAGGACAGTGTGGCTAGCAAGATGGAAGGAAGAGAATATGAATAGAGGTATAGTAAAAGGAGTGAAAGGGGTTGCAGCTAGGGGCCGAAGGAACGCTGCAAAGAAACTTAAGTAATGCCTACAGCGCACCGCGGGGAATACAATTTTAATAAGAAAACGATCCAGTGATTTACAAAACTACGACCTTGGCGTAGGTCGGCAAAGACAAAATGTACCTTCAATTTGGTCGCAAATAATTAGATAAAAAAAAATAAGAACGACCTCATTTTGCTATTTGAAGAGACCTTATTTTTCATAACACATACAACATACAACATTGTAGGGACCTTGTAAATATTTTAGTGGACCTTTTTTCAATTACACATGCAACCTATAATAAAGAAGTGGGCATTTCTAAATGTCACACATTCTGATATATAAATTGTGAATTTTTTTTCATTTTTATTATAGTAATTCACATTCTTCCTGCCCTAAAAATGTTTTAATGTAATTCCTTAATAGTGACAAACCATGTCGACACAGGCACACGCGCATGCACGTAAACAGAAACGAAATCATACAAACAGATTTCAATCTGTTCAATCAATCAATTTCCTTCTCTAATAACTGATCTCTCCTTCTATGTTTCCCATCACCTTCCGTTACTTCTTTCAAATGAACCCCATACTCTTTCGAAGCTTGAATTTCAAGTTAATGGCGCCTGTGGGCTTGTTTCGTATGAAGAAGAAGAAGAAGAAGAAGAAGAAGAAGAAGAAGAAGAAGAAGAAGAAGAAGAAGAAGAAGAAGATGTTATGTGTTTCAATTCTTAATCGTTCAAGAGGTTCAATTTCCTAGGTTCATTAGGCTTGTTGGTTGGAGGGTTTCACGTACCCCGTGATGATTTCTTTTACGACAAATTTATCCTCTCGGTACGCTGAATTTATCTGGGTACGATAGCGTACCTTGATAGGGGGGGGGGGTTATCCTTTCCAGGCAAGAGAGAGAGAGAGAGAGAGAGAGAGAGAGAGAGAGAGAGAGAGAGAGAGAGAGAGAGAGAGAGAGAGGTGGCCAAGTGCAATATTCATCAACGAACTTTGTCAATGTTACAATCTGAATAATCGTTGGTGGAGAGAGAGAGAGAGAGAGAGAGAGAGAGAGAGAGAGAGAGAGAGAGAGAGAGAGAGAGAGAGAGAGCGGTGACCAAGTACAACATTCATCAACGAACTTTTGTCAATGTTACAATCTGAATAATCGTTGGTGGAGAGAGAGAGAGAGAGAGAGAGAGAGAGAGAGAGAGAGAGAGAGAGAGAGAGAGAGAGAGAGAGAGCGGTGACCAAGTACAACAATCATCAACGAACTTTCGTCAATGTTACCATCTGAATAATCGTTGCTGACAAGTAACTGGGCAGCCCAGTCGAGCTCCCAGCGTTCGGAGTGCCACGATGCGCACGATACGCTTCGATTTATTTCTTCTTAGTCACCTCCATCACGAAGGTACTCTTGACAAGACATGCCCTTCAACGGAACCTCCATTAAAGTTGATGAAGAGAGCGCAGAGTTCGGATCCCGTAACAGCACCATATTCTTGGGTATAAAGTTGATCCCCATGGGAGGTAAAGGAGGTGTTTTCTGTGCAGGTAACCTTGAGTATCTTAGGTCGTGTTCAGGGACGCGAAGTAAAGAGTGTGGTGTCGCCCAAGTTAAAGAGAGACAGAACCAAGGTTATGCCCGGTTGAGGAAGTCTGCTACAATGAGAATAGAATAGAATATAGAATTTAGGCCAGAGGCCAAGCGCTGGGACCTATGAGATCATTCAGAGCTGTAAGGATAACTAACACATGAAGGTTTGAAAGGTGTAACAGATGAAAAATCTCACAGCTGCGCTCTGACAATTGTTAGAGAGGGTGAAAAGTCGGATAGAAGAGAATATGAACGGAGGCACAGTAAAAAGGAATGAAAGAGGTTGCAGCTATCGGCCGAAAGGACGCTGCAAAGAACCCTTGAGTAATGCCTACAGTGCACCACGTGAGGTGCAATGACGGCACTACCACCCTGCGGAGGAGCTAAAATGAGGACTCCTAAGGATTATCGGTGGCACTGCAACCCGCTCTCTCCTACCCCCACCCCCTCCACCGCACCAAAAATAAAAGCAAATCACTCGGTGTCCAGCAACAGCGACAGATCGACCAGCTTTCAATTTACACGTCAAGGTCTAGTTACACTGGGTCACGAGACTTCCCAAGGCTCAACAGAAGTTTAGGTATTATTATTATTATGAATATTTTAACGACAAAGAAAAATAATTCTGTAAAAAAATACAAAAATTAGGGTGAAATTTGCCAGAGCTTTGACATCCTTATCAGTATTTTTCCAGTAATTCTATTATTATTATTAGTAGTAGTAGTATCAGTAGTAGTAGTTTTCCAGTGCTCAACAAAACTTATTATGAATATCTTAACGACAAAGAAATATGATTCTGTTAAAAAAATACAGAAACTAAGATGAAATTTGCCAAAGAAGAAGAAGAAGAAGAAGAAGAAGAAGAAGAAGAAGAAGAAGAATCAAACATCATCATCATCAATTATTATTATTATTATTATTATTATTATTATTATTATTATTATTAGTAGTAGTAGTAGTAGTAGTAGTAGTAGTAGTAGTAGTAGGAATAAAAGCAGCCCTAGCAGTGAAAGCAGCAATAAAAGCAGTCAAAATGCGGACACGTTCTTACTGAACGAGTAAAAAACCATTTTTCCATAATTTGATACAAGGCCTTGGGAAGAGCACGTTCAAACATGTCTGGCCGAAAAAAAAAGGGAGTGAGCAGACACACGAGTCCAAGCATGACCTTGATGTTGATATTAGTATGAAAACCACAAAGCCTCAACGTCCTTCTCAGATGCGTCTTGCGGTCTACTGCGTGGTTAGGTAATGACCCTATACCGTTTCACCATTGACCACAAATCGCCACGAGCGTCTGTCGTGAATCCATGCCCTAATAATAATAATAATAATAATAATAATGATAATAATAATAATAATAATAATGATAATAATAATGATGATAATAATAAATAATAATAATAATAATAATAATAATAATAATAATAATAATAATTATAATAATAATATCTCGGAAGACGACAATCTTTTAAACTTCTTCAAACAGAATAGCTGTCTCGATGCCACATCCAGACAGCCATTCTTTTTTATAATAATAATAATAATAATAATAATAATAATAATAATAATAATAATAATAATAATAACAGTCGTTGTTGCAAGCTACTTCATACACGTTTCTCTGCTTACAGGGGTATGCTTGTGCAAGCATTTTAATTCTCTATTTTTCTCTAGAGCTGAATAACTTGACATCTGATATAGAGCCTACTGACCAACACCATACATTACATGGCTCCAAATTATTTTTACACTGAAAATGTAAAAGGCTATAACACTTAAATTTATTGAACTATTCACAATTTTTGATGAAAAAAAAATCCAAATTTGCAATAAATCCTAAATGACGTCGTGTAATTTCCTTCAAATAAAGACAAACGATTTTGTCTTGAATTTTGATATTCGATGGATGATAGTTAAATCAGGTAAAATAAGCCTCAGCGATACTGACAAACTTGGAATCTATCGAGCAAATTCCAAAGTAAAACTCTGCTTAGACAACATTACCTTACTGTATTGTAAAGCTGCTGGTTACAGCCATTTCAAGATAAACTCCAAAAAATGGATACAATTACAGCTACTCATTAACATCAACTGAAGCAATAAATTTTTTTTTTTTACTCTACTCTTATATGTAATTTAAGGACCGTAACAAATTTCAGTTAGGTTACTCAGGTAAAGTATAGAAAAAATCGTCAAATAAATACCACACCAAATTTCAACGACGTCATGCAGGAAGTATTGAAAAAATCGTCAAAAATATATCAATCTTATTATTTTCCTATTTCCCTCGATTCCCTCAGCTCGCTTTGTATTCGAAGGAAGAAAAGAAAATTCATCGAAGAAAGGAGGAGGAGGAGGAGGCCATTTCAAGCTGGAGAGGTATTACGGCAATTTTACGCGAACGTAACACGCCATATCGGACCGACCTCCACTTCGGGCTGAACTCCATAATCACCGCATAAAAGAGGTGTGTGTCTTCTCCTCAAGGGTCTCTCTCTCTCTCTCTCTCTCTCAAGCACTACTGCCGCGCTAGGCTGTGCCGTGCCACTTGAAATATTTCATTAGGTAGACCGGCCAGAGGTCTCGTTATCTTATAAGATGCGTTATGTATGTATGTATATAATATACATACATATACTTATATAATATATATATTAATATAAATATAATCTACATATATATATTATATATATATATATATATATATATATATATATATATATATATACATATACAATATACAGTATATATATAACACGCAATGCACATGTAATGCACATCAATGAGAATAGTAATGATGTAGTACTTGATTTGAACAAGTACTCCCATGTCACATGTCAAGTGTCATCTTCCGATTCAAAATAAAGTAAAAGCAAAGTTCCATCGATTTAACATGGATTATGTATCACGTATGTATGTATGTATGTGTGTATATATAGGTATGTGTGTGTGTGTGTGTGTGTGTGTGTGTGTGTGTAGCCTATATACGCACATACAGTATATATAATAGGCTATATACGAATCATTTTTTTCTAACGAATGTCAATCTCTACGATATACAAAGGAATAAAAGCTTTAACGACCACATTCATACCTCCCAGGAAACGCGCGCGCGCGCGCACACGCACGCACGCACGCACGCACACACACACAGACACACACACTTCATAAAATTCAACATTAAAAATACCTCGAACAACAAATATGAAAAAAAAAACCTCACCGTCCGAAAAACCTTCCAAACCACGAACCGGACGAGTCTATTATGATCACCCACACGCAGAAATCATGATCTGCAATGACGACCTTGGCCCGACAACAAACGCTGCTATCTCCTCCGAGACAACCCTCCAGACTAGGCTACTGGCTGTGCCAATTACGTTCTCTTGCTTTACTTTCTCGGTCGCGGCTTTGATCGAGTTGAAAATAAATAAATAAATAAATCTGATCCATTATAAGGGAGCTGGTATAATTTTTTTAAAAATTTTGGTCTGTGTGTGTGTGTGTGTGTGTGTGTGTGTGTGTGTGTGTGTGTGTGTGTGTGTGTGTGTGTGTGTGCATATATATATTATATATATGTACACATATATACAAGCATACATACATAAATAAATAAATAAATAAATAAATAAATAATATATATATATATACATATATATAGTAACATAATAAACATTAAAAATGAGATGAATAGTTTAAAAAGAACTTAATTAATATTTATTGATTTCCCTGTTCCCGGAATATATAATGTTGTATTCATTACCAAGACAAATACTCCAGATATTTAAGTGAAACCGTATCGATGCTCTTGCGTAAATAAGCGTTAACTGAATCACAAGGCAAAATTAACTGTGAGAGAGAGAGAGAGAGAGAGAGAGAGAGAGAGAGAGAGAGAGAGAGAGAGAGAGAGAGAGAGAGAGAGAGAGAGTCATTTAATGTGAATGATTCTACACAAATACAAAGGTATAACGCGAAAGTAAAAATTTCCCATTTTGGGGTACGGGTGTCATCGTTACTTGTTATATTTACTTATTGTATTTCTCCAAATTTTTCAAACTGCTACATTTCTACTACTTGCTAAGGGCATAATGTATTCCCATTAAAGGATAATAAAGGTAACATTTGAAATATATATACTGTATGTATATATATATATATATTATATATATATATATATATATATATATATATATATATATATATATATATATATACAGAGAGAGAGAGAGAGAGAGAGAGAGAGAGAGAGAGAGAGAGAGAGAGAGAGAGAGAATATATAGCTTGATCATAGGCAATTTAGTTACCGAATGGGTGCATCGAACACAAATGCCTCTTTTCTTCTGAAGGAAGTGATGTATAAATGTTCGAAACAAAAGGTGACCCGGCTATGCAGTTTATATTGATCCCTCAAAAGCTTACCTAGGTCACGTGTTACTTGATAGAAGTATACTAAATTATTTACTCCATATATATTAATGTACTACTTAAGAAACCAGGCAGCTAGCTTGAAACACAATGGGCCATCTAGTTCCAACTTTACAACTGATATGAGTGTAAGATGGGAGTACATTACTAGAGTTAAATAAAAGTGAATATTCTGTTACGCAGACGATATTGCGATCATCGATACTTCTTCTCACGAAATCTAAAATATGTAAAAATAAGAAAAACTGACACAACAGAATATGAGCCTCATACCGAAATTTAAGGTAACTGTATGAAATTTTCATCCTCTGTAAGTAAAAGCCTCCCTAAAAACTCGGATTAGGCAATGACACGCAGGGAGGATTACTACAATAGCTATACAAGCATACTGGCTATATAACACTGAGTAACCTAAGCGACCAGAAGGATATTAACATGAGCTTTGAGAAATTCTAATCAAGCACAAATTATTTCAAAGAATTTTAATCAATACTCAAAATTTTTTTTATTTCTTTTTAAAAATATATTAAATCTACATAAGGGTTACATCCATGGACTAGCAGTTCCTAGCTTTATCTATGCACCTTTAAAGCATATAAAGTTATATTAACATGCGCCTTGAGAAATTCTAATCAACCACAAATTATTTCCAAGAATTTTAATCAATACCCAACCTTTTAAGAAATATATATTTTTTAAATATATTAAATCTACATAAGGGCTAAATCCTTGGACTAACAGTTCCTAGCTATATCATCAAGCATATAAAGCTATATGTGAAAATTTTGCATATAAAGTTATAAATGGAAATTTGAGAATGTACAGGCATAGGCTATGAAAGCAATCAAGTTTCACCTGGTAAATATGACTTACTTCTTTTGACACATCATAATTCGACAATGAAAGGATATTACTTCAATAGCATAAAAAAATTCGAATTCAGTAATAATTATGACCAACATGACTGTTTTTAAAGCAGGAATCTTTATGAATTACATTAACATTCTTATGAATTACATTAACATTCAAGTGCCCAGAGTGTAACGAAGTGGCGAAGATGTCACCGCTTCTTGAATTTCCTCGGTGTAAAAACATGAACTTGTTCTTTAATAGCATGTAAGTTAATTTAACCTCTTTAATTATCTAACTATATATCTAACATATTTTAGTTTTCTGTAAAAGAAAACTATTGTGCTGGCTTTGTCTGTCCGTCCGAACTTTATTCTGTCCGCACTTTTTCTGCCCCCTCAGATCTTAAAAACTCCTCAGGATAGAGGGCTGCAAATTGTTATGTCGATCATCCATACTCCAATCATCAAACATACTAAATTGCAACCCTCTAGCCTCAGTGGTTTTTATTTTATTTAAGGTTAAAGTTAGCCATAATCGGGCTTCTGGCAACGATATAGGATAGGCCACCACCGGGCCGTGGTTAAAGTTGCATGGGCCGCGGCTCATACAGCATTATACCGAGACCACCAAAAGATAGATCTGTTTTCGGTGGCCTTGATTATACAATACGCTGTAGCGGCTGTAAAGAAAACTCGATTGCGCCAAAGCAACTTCGGCGCATTTTTTACTTGTTATTGTTGGCTCTGGTTTGTACACTGCCAGCAACTGCTTAAATTTTGATTTGAACGGTAGAGTGCTGGAGTATCAGGCAATTGTTATCTAAACCAAAAAGCATAACACTGATATTTAATCTCTCTCTCTCTCTCTCCTCGGACAAAAGCAAACAAGGTATCTGACATGACCCATGAGCCAATTAACGGACAAATATCAACCTGATGAATGATTCCCTCGTTAAGACCCTGTACTTTATGATAATGATGCTACAAATTTTGCCAGTGAACTGGTAACTCAAGTCAGTTTCTCCCTCTCTCTCTCTCTCTCTCGTTATGATTCCAATTAGTTGACCATCAATCAGGTACAAAATTCACTCTTTAGGTTACCAGAAATATTAGTGATTTTGAAACAAAATGCGCTCGTATCGTACCTTTCCTTGTGCCATACGATCGACTGCGTGTTACCAGTGCACCATGAGGACGAGAGAGAGAGAGAGAGAGAGAGAGAGAGAGAGAGAGAGAGAGAGAGAGACTCCCCTAGACGCCAATCAGTAAATGCCAATTAATACCACTGATTCAGCAGCGTGCGCCAGACACACACTCACATCTTAATAGACGTGAAGATATATTAAGAAGCCTCAGATATCTACGGCGTTTATTACGAATTTGGAAAATCAGGAGCAAGAGGTGAAACTCCAATGCCTGCCGAGTAATCAGGAGATTGCTCATTTCAATGAAAACCGCGCAAGTAAAAAAAAAAAAATTGTGGTTTAATTGCCAAAACGCCAAAACCTGGACTTCTCCCAAAAAATAACACTCCTCAAAGTCTGTAAAATATCCATTAACAAAAGCTGTATCAATGACAATGAAGCTGGGTTTCACATTTGACCTCTAAACTATCATAAAATACCAAGCTGTTGAAAAGGTGTCAAAACTTTTTAAAGGCAAATGCCATTAACGACAATGAGGCGTGATACACAAAATTTCAATGTACATTTGGTCCGACGAATGAGACAAAGCTTCACATTCCTGAAACAGCTCTTTTCCACTGACAGTGAGCTTATATAAGCCTTGAGGCTTCATTTGGATATGAAGCCTATTGACAATTGGCCCAATGACTGCGGGACTCACCAGGAGACGGTATGGCGTGAAGCTGTCAATGTCTCCTTAAAACCTAATATATTATCAACTTTATTTGTAGATAATGTGATGACAGTGAAAAAGTGATAACATTATTCTAAACTGTAAATAAACGTGAATGGCATTGGTACTAAAAGTATATCACTTATTTTCCTTCCGTATTCACTTCTATCACTTGCAAGACCTGAAACATTGCTTGAGACTGAAATACACTTAGACTAGGCGTATGACGTTTAAAGGGAAAATATAAATTTATTACCTGCAGGTAAGAGATAAATGGGGAAAATGAAATGACAAATAGGAGGTGTGGTGAGAACTATCTACCCCGTAAGAAGAATTACTGAGTATCTGATAAGGGACATTACTTGGCAACGGTGAAGCATTGAAGTCATAAAAACAAAGATTATCCTTACGGGAAATTTTCATTCAAAATATATACAAACTTACAGAAATGTATAAAGTGAACATCTACGACCAACCTGCATCAAAAGGCACTTCAGTCATTGTGAAGCTTCAAGTAATTTTCAAACGAAAATGAGACTAGTCATCTTCATTAAGGCCCAATTTACTGACGTGTATTGCCAATTATCTACTATTCTCTGATTCATTATACAACCTGAGGTACCATGTGACGTGTGTACCTGGGGTCTGTGCCCTCTCATGCTCCCTAATGACTTAAGAGGGGAAAAAAAAAAACTACTTCTGTCAAAGTGACGTTATCATCCCCTGCAGGCTATTTTCGACTGACGCTAATCGAATCACCAAATACAAGATATACATAGAAGGAAGGAATACAGAATTTAGGTCAAAGGCCAAGCGCTGGGACCTATGAGGTCATTCAGTGCTGAACCGGAACGGTTTGAAAGGTGTAACAGGAGGAAAACCTCGCAGTTGCACTATGAGACAATTGTTAGAAGGTGGATAGCAAGATGGAAGAGATTATGAATGGAGGTACAGTAAAAGGAATGAAAAAGCTTGCAGCTAGGGGCCGAAGACACGCTGCAAAGAACCTTAATGCGGAGAACCTTAAGTAATGCCTACAGTGCACAGCGTGAGGTGCACTGACGGCGCTACCCCGCCACGGGGAATACAAGATATCATTCTAATTGCTCGTGGACGGTTATAGAAAGTAGCATTTTCACTCCTGGAATACTGAAATATTTAAACAGTAGTTTCTTTACTCAACAATGTAGAAATCATCAACCTTCGCTCGTTTCTGATTGTTTGCCGAATGCAAGATATAATTCTAAGTGCTCATGAACGCTTATGGAAAAGTAATATTTCTACTTCTGTAATGTCAAAATATTCAGGCAGTGGTTTACTTACTTTACAGTATAGAAACTGTCAATCTTTGCACGTTCTCAATTATTTTGAAGAAAACAAATTACTAAGCGATCTTAACGCTTGTCCAGTCTTAAAAAAAAATATATATTTTATGGAAAATGTAATTCCAACTTTTCTACAGTTTACTTTACATCTAATGGAACCCCAAGGTTGACAAACTGGCAATACAACTAAACACACATCACGAGACTAGAGCAATATGTAAATAACTGATGCTTAAGTGATTTTAAAATATGTTACCTTTTACCACTGACTTCAATAATATATATATATATATATATATATATATATATATATATATATATATATATATATATATATATATATATAATATATAAATATATATATATATATATATATATATATATATATATATATATATATATATATATATACATATATATACATACATACACACATACTTGATACAATATCTATAACAATCTAGATGCCCCACTGTTTGAAGTGAGAGGTTTATCACAGTCTTATGTCCACTAAATACGGAAAATAAACAAACATACAACAAATACCACATCCACAATGAAAGTCCAAGTTCCTGATGGTTGCACTAATTATACGTACAGCATTAATTATTCAATTCACCGAAGGAAAAAATGAACAAAATAAAAAAATGCTTAATTTGGGGCATCCAAAAGTGCACATGAAAGGTACCGTCACAAAAATCATTTCAAAGGCTGAGTCAGGCCCATTTTAAAGTCCGCTACTTTTAGCAACAGAGCAACCGAACAGAAAGCGACGTTAGATACAGGCACAAATTCCTCTTGGCTCAAAGGATGTTGCGTAGCCTATCACAATAGAATGGTGGAACACAAAAAAAGGGGTTCCACGGATAGCTACTTGGTCAGAATGGTTAGTATTAATAATCTAACCAGTTTAGCGAGTCGAATAAACACCCTCGGTTAGATGACAAGAATCTACAACCCAACCTTCTTTTGAAATTTATCAAACTTTCTGAGAGAACGACAATGGAATATCTTAATTTTCGAAAATGAAATGTTAATAGGAAACACTAAGACAACGAAACATCCTAATTTCGGGAATAAAATGCTAATTAACGTTTAATAACGAGATAAATGGTCAATGGCGTTGCTTTGCAATATGTTCAGTTGTAGCCTGGGGGACTGAAATGATTAGGCAATCCAGACGATTGAAAAAAAAAAAAAAAAAAAATAAGACAGGGTGGACCTTCATAAAAATACCTTTCCAAAACAATTTATTCTAAGCAGCTTCAAAAGTACAAGGTGCGTCCTTCATCACAAACTGAACTGAAAATACTGACATATACCTTCAAATCTTTACCAAGAAGTTGTTATCAAACAAGGTCAGCCTCCACTCCATGGAATTAAATTACCTACAACATACGCATAAGCACAACGTCCTCTACAATAATTGCTACCTCACGCATCAATGTTCTGGCCTTGGTTTCATTCGCTTTCTCGCGTCTTCAACTTTGGAAGTGGCGAGCCAACTTTCCTTTCTTCATCATTTAGAGTGTCATTCAGAATGGAGAAAGCCAAAAGTTATAATTAAGAGCCCTTACAACTGCTGCTTTCAAAAGTCCTAGACGAAAAAAGGAATATAAAAAATTAGGGGAAGAAAATAATGACCTCGTTCTACTTCTCATAACCTGCCACAATTTCGGAGGACTGGCTGAATTCCAAAACTAAAAAATAAAATAGAAATATATAAAATGAATAAATACCGAATACAAAATTGAATGATTAATTTCTGGACGGGTGCTTACAATAATCAAAGAGCTGCACCTCAAGGCTGCCTTACGCAATACCAATGTCCCAAAAACCAACTATAAATACAAGCTTCCTAAGGAAACGAACCACTGATCAATCGCCTTCAAACTACGAAACGATGAGATGTCAAACTTCTACTTACACAGCCAAAACATCGAGTAGACTAAACACGCAACACCCCGAAACCAATCTACCGTTGCAGATTCTTTCCAACTTCACACAAAGGAAACACTGATGAACTTCAAGAAAGGAATCGAAACACTGATGAACTTCAAGAAAGGAATCGAAACACTGATGAACTTCAAGAAAGGAATCGAAACACTGATGAACTTCAAGAAAGGAATCGAAACACTGATGAACTTCAAGAAAGGAATCGCAACTTCGAAAACAAATACAAATTTTCATGTCCAGGAACTGACAACAAAAACTTCAAACAAAGGCAACAGAATCAAACTTCAATTATTACAACGTAAATAAACTTCAAAGCCACCAGAAAAAGAACGTCACAAAAAGACAACAGGAACCGAAAACAAAAAAGATTACACAAAGGCAACAAAATCGAACTTCACGTACAACAAAACTGAGCTTCAAAGTCACAAAAAGACAAAAGGACCAAAATTCATAGAGAAAAGGCAGCAGTGTCGTTGGCTCAACCTGTATTCAAGGCCAATGGAGGACGGCCCTTCTGCATCAAGTGTAATACCCTTGAAGACGTTGTAGGGGCAGGGTTACCCGGCCCTCGGGGAGACGCCAGACAACTAAATGAAGAGAAACTTGGTCAGGGCACGACACAAAGATCACGAAGACACGGCTAACAGCCTCTTTCTCTCTCCTGAGAGAGAGAGAGAGAGAGAGAGAGAGAGAGAGAGAGAGAGCGAGAGAGAGAGAGAGAGAGAGAGAGAGAGAGAGAGAGAGAGAGAGAGAGAGAGAGATTCTAGTAACATTTATTCTAAAGTAGACCTAACAACACTCAATTGATAAAGGTGAAATAAAACTTTTAAAAAGTCACACAATAAATAAAAAAAAAATATTGTTACA
Organism: Macrobrachium rosenbergii; assembly: GCF_040412425.1. Classification (NCBI taxonomy): domain Eukaryota; kingdom Metazoa; phylum Arthropoda; class Malacostraca; order Decapoda; family Palaemonidae; genus Macrobrachium; species Macrobrachium rosenbergii. Next base: position 47,776,939 of record NC_089748.1, read on the forward strand.
ACACACACACACACACACACACACACACACATACGCACGCGCGCCGGAAGGGAAAGACCAATCAAGCAACTCAAAACACAACGGCAAAAATGAAGATACAAATGAAACAAAAATCGAACCGCTGCATTATTAATGCTCTAATCGATCAGCCTTCACATGACTGGATATTTGCAGCCCAACCAAACAATCACCATCGCCAGACAGTCAGACCTTTGGTGTTGCTATGTCAGGGACGCAACTGCATCTCTTGACAGAGAAAGCCTCTTAGTAGTAGAAGTTGGACTCAAGAGTGTCTTACATGTCAAGATTCATCGCTAATCAATGTAACCTCTAATTCTACACTGGGTCTTCGTTGTTACATACAAAGATAGAGTTTCCCTTAACCTGTACTTCTACAATGGGTCTTCGTCGTTACACACAAACATACAATTTCCCTAAAAACTAAAAGAAAGTCCTTCTGCAACTGACATACCCTGAGAACGAAGAACGAACCTTCACATGCCGATGTAATTCAAATAAAATCATTCACATAAATTTACCGGAATATATTCAGATATTAAAAGGGGCGCGCAAGATGATACATAAAGCTAGTTAGTTCTAGTTCTTAGGGATTCTGAGAAGCTGGACTATCGGAAAATATTTTTAAGCTGGCGAGGAAAAATTTCCAAATTAATGCCCCCATAAAACAACTATATGGTCAGGGATAAATTTAGCTTTCTAAGTAATGAAGGAAATCCATTCAACTATATTTACTAGGTACAGGGAATGATCTAATGAAAACAACAGACTTTTTTTATGTATGTTTTGAAGAAAACAGCGCGAATATATCTGAGAAGTGCGACGCTAAATGGAAAAGAGAAAAATGTCAAATGAAAGCATTTCCACAATATGCTATTAAAATTGAAAACGTACTTAAAAAGTACCTAAAAATATGTTGCGTCTGCATGGATGAAACCAATGGTTTCTCCCGAGTGAAATTTTATATACATAATGTATGTGTGTGCGTGTGTGTGAAAGCAAGCCAAAGTTTCGGGTACTGACCTGCGAGAGGACGGAGATGTGGTCCATGTAATACTGATCCGCCTGTTGTCTGGTGAATCGGTTACAGAGACAGGATTTCCCAAGACCAGTGACGCCCTTCTCCCTTTCCCCGCCAGAGACGCCCACTACAGACACCACCACCTGCCTGGCCGCGTCACCACCTCGTCGAGCCATACCAACCCACACCACGCCCTCTCAGGCCCACACAAGGGGAGGCCAGCAGCCCAGGCAGGCTCTCAGAGGACGGCTGCACTCATTCTCAGATCTTACGACGTGTGATGGAAGATGATGCGGACGTCGCCGGGACCCGTACCCATGGCTGCGCTCAGTGCCACCTGGCCATGGCAAGGCACGCAGGAGGCGAAGAAGGAATCCCTCCGCTTATAGTCCGAGTTTTCTACGAATCGACTCTTACTTCGAATAAGGCAAAAAACAAGGATTCTCTCACCACTATCTATCTATCTCCGGCTATAATGTATAAAACGCATGCACGCACGCACACACACAACACTCGAACTAGCTAGCTATAGCTGCTACGGTATATATCACTTCCCCCAACGCCACTTGGCCACGTGCTGCTGGGGGTACACCATGCACGTGGCCCAAAGCAAGTGCTGACTGCTCGGAAGAGGAAAGGCCTCGACACACCCGAAATTCACAACGAACGAAAATAACACAGGAGATTCTCAGTGTGGAAATCGACTTCCTTCTGATCGCACCTTCTCGAATTGATCACAACCTTTTCCAAAGTTTCGATTGACTGACTCGTTCGGTTCCTATCCGGCAACTGATAACAGCAGCCCGTCGTCACTTTTCAGGCTTCCGACACAGAAGAGCGAGGAGTGGTAGCGAAATTCTGACGTGAGTCTTTTTTTTTTTGTGCACAATTTCAAAATCTGCCTTTAGGCTCTGTGAGCGATTCCGACTTATCTTCCAAAGGTCTGATAAATAACTTCACTGGGGGTTGAAGGCAACTTTGTCGTCGATCCCTTCGGCTGAACCAGTCCTTTCAACTTCCCTTCAATTTCTGCAGGAGGGGGCACACTTAAATGCTATGGGGACACACGAGGTGGCACAATCACACGCCTACATCGTCGGACACAGAGACTGTGACAGAGAGGGACGCCTGAGGGCAATGGGCGGTAGCAACATGTCGGCAGAAGTGGATGTCGCGGCCTCCCCTGGCAGGAGGCATCCTGGAGAATCCCTTAGGCCTTCCGCTGTCTCCCTGGTGTCATTCTGCTCTCCACCTGAAGCAAGAGGAAAAGTGTAAGCTGTTATCGGTGCTCATTTCTCTACAAGTTCTTACACTCTACTCCTTACGAGGACCAGTGAGACCAAGGTAAAAACCTCAATAGTTAATTTACGTTTACAGAGGAAGAGATTACAATCATCTTAATTATTAACAACTCAGTACCTTCACCAAAAAAGTAGCAACCATATTTGACTTAGATTTTATTTGAAATACATGGTATTGAAGCAAGAATCAATAAAATTTAAATCAATTAATAAAACTGTTTGTCAAAAGTTGCAAGAAAATCAATAACTGGACTTGTAAAGTGTTAAAACCCATATATTACGATTCCAAATCAATTTTTCTACCTCAGATTCAGTTTGATTGTCATAATGAAAAACAGCAACCGAATAAAAGTAAGAGAGAAGGGAAAACGAGTTTTTACAAAGAACAAACTATTAAACACATGTTTAAAGCACAATTATCCTTTACATAAGTACCAAGATCATTCCTCAGTAATTGTCAATGTTCCAAAACGAAAAATACAGTACTGTACACTGAAGGTCCCAACAACATTAACTTCGCAATGAAATGCATAACAGATCACGAACGACCCATAATCCCTACATCATTATAAAATTCAGGAATTATACATTTATGAAAGGGACAATAATTTCATTCCACCTGTACCTGTGACCTGTACCTTATCCAAAAAGACATTAATTCAGGGTCAGGATACATCCTCGGGTTCTAAGCAATATTTGTGTCAAGTATAAACTCTTATGAATTGAATATAGAAATTAGGCCAAAGGCCAAACTCTAGGACCTATGAGGTCATTCATCGCTGAAACGGTAACTGAAAGTAAAGGGTCTGAAAGGTGTACCACGAGGAAAACCTCGCAGTTACACTATGAATCAATTGTTAGGCGAGGGTGGAAAGTAAGATGGAAGAAAGAGAATATGAAAGGAGGTACAATAAAAGGAGTGAAAGGGGCTGCAGCTAGGGGCCGAAGGCACGCTGCAAAAGAACCTTAAGTAATGCCTACAGTGCACCGCAAGAGGTGCACTGACGGCACTACCCCCTCAAGGGGTATAAAAAATCTTGTGGTTATCCTTGTGATTACGGTTTACAGGGCAACGTGTGTGACAGAGAGACGAGGCAATTACTATATTACCACTGAACTTCGCTCGCGAGGGAAATTAACAACTGACGGGATTTTCCAAGTAAAATTAATTATTCATAGAACCCAGTGAATAGCAAAAGGGAGAAAAAAATGAAAGGCGAGTCCAGAAACAAGTTCCATATTGCATGGATTTATGTTCCAAGAAGTGGGCCGGAAGTGACTACATTTGAAAAATTATGGCTAGAGAAAAAATCATACTAATAATGGAATTGAAATTATATACATTAACCATGAGACGAAGGCAGGGAAAAGAACAGACACGATTAAGGCCCAAATACAAGATAATTAAAAGGAAGAACAACAGTGGAGAAATGATGAGAGCAAACATTAGAAAACATTTAAGAAAACAGCGAAAAAAAAAAAATCTTACACTTAGTTACATACCGAGCAAAACCACCCGAGGAAAATAGGATACTAAAACTATACACCAAAACAAAGGTACGCGAATCTAGAATCTAGGGATCAAGCACCAAACGAACAACGAACGTTAATATAAAAGAAGGGTCAGAGAATGAATGGAAGACCACCAAATCAATGAATGAACAAAGAATGAATGAGTGAGTGGAAAGAGCACTAAGCAAGGTAGGCTGGATGGTGTTGGGAACCGGCTTCTCTATCTCTTATTGATTTTGGCGTCTCAGGTTCAGGGAACATGGAAAACACTCTCACAGGAGAGAGAGAGAGAGAGAGAGAGAGAGAGAGAGAGAGAGAGAGAGAGAGAGAGAGAGTGAGTGGCATGGAAGGTGTAGCTAGGGAAAATATCTCCAAATATGGTTGATTAAATTCATCATGTATTACAGTATACTGCGAGACGCACACACACACACACAGAGAGAGAGAGAGAGAGAGAGAGAGAGAGAGAGAAATGGCATGGAAGCAATGGAGAGAGAGCAATGAGAGAGAGAGAGAGAGAGAGAGAGAGAGAGAGAGAGAGAGAGATGGCATGGAAAGTGTAGCAATGGAGAGAGAGAGAGAGAGAGAGAGAGAGAGAGAGAGAGAGAGAGAGAGATGGCATGGAAAGTGTAGCAATAGAGAGAGAGAGATGGCATGGAAAGTGTAGCAATGGAGAGAGAGAGAGTGGCATGGTGAATATAGCAAGGGAAAACATTTCCTAATATATCTGATTAAATTCACCACGTATTATGCTAAATGAAAGTCAGTAGAGGAGAGAGAGAGAGAGAGAGAGAGAGAGAGAGAGAGAGAGAGAGAGAGAGAGAGAGAGAGAGAGAGAGAGAGAGAGAGAGAATGGCAGGAAGGTGTGGCAAGGGAAACTACCTCCAAATAAGGTTGATTGAATCCATCATGTATTATACTAAACGGAATTCCGAGAGAGAGAGAGAGAGAGAGAGAGAGAGAGAGAGAGAGAGAGAGAGAGAGAGAGAGAGCCCTAATGCAGCCCTGTGAACTGACACAAGTAGCCCCCTTTATCGTAACAATAAGAAAACAACAGCATTTCTTTTACATTGAAACATTTCAAGTTCTGCGGGTCTACATTACTGGCTGATGGTCACTAGGACCAGAAGAGACATACTTCATACTGAGAGAGAGAGAGAGAGAGAGAGAGAGAGAGAGAGAGAGAGAGAGAGAGAGAGAGAGAGAGAGAGAGACTGGCACGGAAGGTGTGGCAAGGAAAACTAACTATCTTCAAATAAGGTTGACTACATCCATCATGTATCTAAATGGATAGGAGAGAGAGAGAGAGAGAGAGAGAGAGAGAGAGAGAGAGAGAGAGATAGCAATTTCATTACTAGTATTATTATTATTATTATTATTGCTCAAATGATGAGAACCATATTCATGTGGAAGAACCCAAAGGGGCCATTAACTTGAAATTCAGCCTCCAAAGAATACGGTGCTCATTTGAAAGACGCAACGTAATTTAACAAGAAATACAGAAAGAAGAGATCAGTTATTAGAAAATGAAAAAATAAATTAACGAATGTATAAATAAACAGAAAAACGTATTAAGAGTAAATAATTTCAAATAAAAACGAATGAGATGGGAAACCGTTTCCGGAACAGTCTGAGATATTGAGACATTTACAGCTCACACCTCACTCCGAATTCCAAATAACAATGTAAGCGCTCTAGAGATCTTGTAGTAATGGTTTCCAAACGATAGAGGCTCTCCCGTTTTCAATTATGATACGATGGAATGCATTCTGAAGAGTACTGATTCTCTCTCTCTCTCTCCAGCCTCGACCCAAAAGAGACGACCAACCATTACGCACATAATAATGTATATAATACACAGCTTGGGTCCACAAAGGGATACTGTACTGATAACGAAACACGCCCATGCCGTTCCTTTCCTCGCACGGTTCAGGGCTCGAACGCGGGTCGACTAGCAAGTGAGACCATCCAACTACCACTTTCTTTGCGAGGCCACAGAGAGGAGACTAGTCTCATCTAATCAGTTTTCATAATAGACTTAAAAAAAAAAAAAAAAGTAACATAATATTCATCAGGCTTTTTCGTTATCACGGCACCTAAGAGTTCGTAAGAAACGCATCGTTAGCCCTTCCATGGAAAGGGAGACATTTTAGAAGCCATAATCACGGAGGTTAAATGGATAAGTAGCACTTGAATTCCACGAACGTGTTCTTGCACACCGTTAACCCGTTCGCAAAAGGGGCGTTGAACGCAGCCCACCGAAATTAAGGCGCCCTCGGCTCAAACTAAAGACATGTACTTATCTTCTTCAGTAGGCGGGAAGAAGTGTTACTATTATTACCGATGGTCATTAAACACTTGTTCAAGTTTACTGTGTAAATGAAAAATTCCAGAAATTTGTTCTGTCATATTTAAATGATTGCAACTCGACAGTTCTCTCACGGGTTTACTGCCCTCATTTTAACCATTAAAAAAGTCATTCAGAAATTGGAAAGTATTAAAAACAACCTGAACAGATTTTTCGTTATATATATATATATATATATATATATATATATATATATATATATATATATATATATATATATATATATATATATATATGTAAAAGATGTGTATGTATGCATATATATGTATGTACAGTATGTATCTACAGAGCATATATACATATATAAACATACATATATACTACTATATATATATATAATATATATATATATATATATATATATATATATATATATATATATATATATATATATATATAATATAATACACTTCCTCCTTTAAACAACCAGCCCCCAACCTACAATAATGCTAGAAAATAATAAAATAAAATACCATATAGAAATCTAAAACAACGCACCTTCACAAGCAAATAAATCTCATCTCCCATTCATGGCATCTCCCCCTTTCTTTCTTCTCTTCTTACACACACACCCACACACAGAGTCTCTCTCTCTCTCTCTCTCTCTCTCTCTCTCTCTCTCTCTCTCTCCGTAATGCTTATTGATTTTTCAGCAACTGTACCCTCCAATGAAGGTCCAAATCTTAAAGAGGTACATCACACCTATGTGAACAAAAAGCGACCCGATTTTCAGGATACAGTAAAGGACGGGACGAGTTACTGCCTTCGAAAAAGACTTTCTGCAAGAAAAAAAAAAAAAAAGCCTTGAAATAATTTCGGATGAATTCTCCAAACGGAACTACCAAAATATCGTCATGGGATCAGTAGTTTCTATTTATCTATTTTTTTTTTTTTTTTTTTTTTACAACTGGTATGATGAAACACAAAATAAATTAGCTTGCCCGTCTGCCTGTATCATACTAAAAAGACAAGAGATATTACTAGAAAACAGTGAAAAATCACGTGTAATTTAAAAACAGAATCTTAATCATTTGGCTTTTCTCTACGCAACCTGACACTGATGATCGCCGTGTTTTATGGCTTCAGTCGATATTCCTCTCTCAAGTTATGTTCATGTAGTCAAATTATTAGACACACCATTTCGGCAGTAAACTGGCCAGCAGCAAAGGAGACTGGAAGAAGGAACTGAACCAATATCCATAGCCTCGAGGCAAATATCCTTGCGGTCGTCTTTTGTTAATTAATCAGCTAGCTTCAGCTAAAGTTACCAATAAAACAACAAACTGCATAAACGACCAAATTCTACCATAAGAAACCTTCAGAAAACAACCGCCAGAGACCAAAGGTCCACAAAGGCACTGCAATCAGGTTTCTAGCGACCCCAAGCACAAGGTTTCTTTCCTTTCTTCAGCAGGAATGAGGCCGTGAAAGTGCTGTCTAAGCCAAGAGGGAATTCTTACGAACGCCTAAGACGGATTAACTTTGATCGCCCGACGAATGTCAAAGACGCCTTGCTAAGCATTTTATCCTCAATTGCTTTGCCAAGGATGAGCAGCATAATCCCATCATTCCTGGGGACGACGTGGGCCTGGGAGGTTGTGCTTCAGCTAGGAGAGCCTAATCTAACTGATCTTAAACGTGTATATTTAGGTACGGACATGCCTGTAACAGATACACATAGCGTGAAGGCAAACAGCAATATCTCCAGTTTATGGTTGTCTGAAATTGAACTTTACTTATGTTTAATTTTTTCCTTTAATATTTAATCGGGTATTCCTTTTACTTCATTTTTATAAATCTGGCTTTAAGTGAGCAAGAACTTGTAGTCTGTCCGCCTACTGCTTCAATCCGGCCACAACAAAGTTCTGGCATTATTTTTTTTATTGTTCTGGATTACTACTGTTATAAATTACCTACAGAGTTCATCAATACATTTAACTTTTAAAATTATTTATATCCAGCCAATGTATTAAGGCCTTTCATTACTGGTAAAGATACTAGGCAGAAGAAAAAGCTATGGGGAAAACCCGCAAATCATATAAAATGGGCCACTGAAACATATTCGAAGCCATTATAGCCTTATATCTACTTGAAGATATGTTTTATAAGGGAATTATAGAAAAAAAATTGCAAACTATTTCTTTTGCTATCAAAATTCACTCACAATAAACAATATATATATATATATATATATATATATATATATATATATATATATATATATATATATATATATATATCTAAACAAATAAATAATTAAAACACAACATATATATATAGTTTAATTATATATATATATATATATATATATATATATATATATATATATATATAATGTGTTTAACCAGTTAATATATATAATATATATATATATATATATATATATATATATATATATATATATATATATATATATATATATACATACAGATAATCGTTTTCTAAAATGATTATCTCAAAATACATTGCTAATCCACCTAATCAAGTTTTAACAAGATTCCTTTGCTTATCTAGTGTAGATCTCTCGACAATTTTAAACAAGATCAAACCTAATGACACGCCAATTACCTCACAGTTATCTATGACAAATCAGTTTCAATTGTCGTAAGCAGAAATCAATTTAACGATCATTAAGATCATTCAAGACAACGAGGTCAAATCTGGTAAGTTAACTGTACATTTTTATTATTCTTTTTTTAGTTCCGTGACACGAAATATAACAAGTACTCTTATATAAGCTATCCAAGATTCTGACAGCAGAGAATTAAATACCATATGAAAATCATGTGAATTATTATTCATACATGATGTACAACCATCCCAACCGATTGGTCTCTGCCTTAAGAGCAAAAAAAAAATAATAATAATAAATAAATAAATAAATAAAAGAAAATAAATAAATCGCAGTCCAAAGGAAAATTGTAAACAAAAACAAAAAATATTCCTCAACCCTTCTCCTTCCTCGCAAAAGTAATATCACTCAACACTTATTTCCCTCTTTCCATCTCCAGAGCAGTTCCACATTTCACCTGAGTTTCGTGTCTCTGCAAAAGGACCTACTTTCGAGGCCTGCCTCTCTCTCTCTCTCTCTCTCTCTCTCTCTCTCTCTCTCTCTCTCTCTCTCTCTCTCTCTCTCTCTCTCATAAGCCTTCTTACGATAATGTACCTTTCTCATAACACACATTTTCCAGCACCTTCAATCATGGACTCTTAAAATGCCACAAGTTTTGCCCCGGTGCTGGAAATGAAATACAAGGAGTTCAGTAACATGCATGGCCACTTTCTGCGTGTCGGAGAGGGATAAACGGCCCAGAACTGATGTGAGGGTTAAAGGGAAAGTTTCTGGGTTTTTGTGATGATAAAATGATGAAGGTTTCAATTTCTCCGATTTTTTTGTTTCAATAAAGTGATAAAAGGTTTCAATTTCCAAGTTTTTTTTTTTATACTTTTATAACGAAAAAGCTCTCTTTCAGTATTATAATAATTTTAAACAGTTTACTAAGGAAATGTCATGTTCTTCAATCATGGATACAGCTGATCGAATTTTCAAAATTAAAAACAATTAACATTTCATCAGTCAAATGCCATTAATGAAAATGACAATCATAACTGCATAGTAACACAAATATCTGAAACACGATCATTCATTTGACCAATGTTTTTAATTCCTCCGATTTCTTATCTATGAATCTAACAGCACATTTGCTTCACGTCATCCAATGTGGATTTACTAGTTTAAAGCCAACTCTACGTTGCAAAGCAGATCAACATTCATGTTGCAAGAGAATGATCTAGAAAACACAACAAGTAAAAAAATGCGCCGAAGTTTCTTCGGCGCAATCGAGTTTTCTGTACAGCGTCTAATCAAGGCCACCGAAAACAGATCTGTCTTTCGGTGGCCTCGGTATAACGCTGTATGAGCCGCACCCATAAAACTTTAACCACGGCCCGGTGGTGGTTTATCCTATATCGTTGCCAGACGCACGATTATGGCTAACTTTTTAATAAAATAAAAACTATTGTGGCTAGAGGGGCGCAAATTTGGTATGTTTCATTACTGGAGGGTGGATGACCAACATCCCAATTTGCAAACCCTCTGAGCCCTGTGCAATTTTTCGTGGGATCTGAGGCATGCAGAAGATATGCGGACAGCAAAGTGTGGACAGAAATGCAGTGTGGACGGACAGACAAAGCTGCACAACAGTTTTCCTAAAGCAGAAAACTAAAGCCTTCACACCCGTCTCTCTCACAAAGTTTCTGGCCATAAACAAAGACGAGAACCTATCACGCGACAAAAGCTTTGGTTTGACAACTTAAATTTTTTCCTCTCAAAACGGATTTAACGCGAATTTCCGTCATGCCATTATGCACTAATATTATTATCATTTTTATTATTATTATTATTATTATTATTATTATTATTTCGGTAGATGAAACCCATTCACATGGAACAAGCACACCAAAGGGGCCGTTGACTTTAAATTCTTCAAGCTTCGAAAGAATGCTGGTTTCAACCTCCCACCGCAGACCCCACACTGCGGCAGTAACTGATCATGATACAGAGCCGGTGATTTTTTTATATCGCCTTAGGGGAGAACGCGAACTCGCGACATCCGAGCGGCACGTCACGACACTAGCGACCATACCGTAATATTATACGTTACCAGCTGATGAATCAGCATTCCTCTGATTAAAGCAAATCTGCCTTGGTAAAATGATCCCGGTTCTCTCTCTCTCTCTCTCTCTCTCTCTCTCTCTCTCTCTCTCTCTCTCTCTCTCCACGAACAATGAGTACCATTATATGTAACATCCTCCAACAAGAGACCCACTGACTGCCAAAATACCCGAATCATCAATTAAACACATTCATATGAAAAATGGCAAAGTGACAGCTGAACCATTGAAGAGACACAATGCTTTTAGATTTTTGTTGGGGGAAGGGCAGCAAAATTACCTAACCTTCCCCAACTTCTTAAAGAGAAGCTGAGCAATTAGGAAGTAATTAAAGTTGTAGGAGAATTTTACTCACATGTCACCCGAGAGAGAGAGAGAGAGAGAGAGAGAGAGAGAGAGAGAGAGAGAGAGAGAGAGAGAGAAGAGAACGCTACCTTGACCTTATTCTTTCACCCCAATAAAAATATATGGGAAATATATAATAGAGATGACATTTCCTGTAGTTGCAAGTCAAAGTTTTGACGTTGGGCAAGCACAACCTTTTCCTTTAATTAAATAACAAACAAATATTTCTGTCTTAAACTATTGTACCTTAAGCAAGTGGGTACCTCCTAATTTTTTTTTGGGGGGAGGGGGTTGGGGTTGATAGTAAGATGAAAAATAATAGCATCAGCACAAGTTATCGCATACTAAATAAAAAAAATTTACTTGATATGTTTGCGACACATAAATGGCCCAGATGGCAGCAATCTGTAATAAGGAGGTCAGGGTCAGAGTCACAGAATCATAAGCTGGGTATCAACTGACAGGGTTTCTTGACAGTGTGGGTATGTACAGTATATCATGATGTATTATGTATCTATCCCTTCTATGTCAAAAGTTACGGGGTACGATCGAGTTATGGAAAATATATGAAAATCTGAACTATTATTAAGGCTGCGTCAATTCTGAAATCTGAACTAGTATCAAGACTGCGTCAATTTTGAAATCTGAACTATTATTAAGGCTGCTTCAAATCTGAAATCTGAGCTATTATGAAGACTGCGTCAATCTTGAAATCTGAACTATTATTAAGGCTGCGTCAATTCTGAAACCTGAACTATTATTAAGGCTGCGTCAATTTTGAAATCTGAACTACTAAGACTGCGTCAACTTTGAAATCTGAACTATTATTAAGACTGCGTCAATTTTGACATCTGAACTATTATTAAGACTGCGTCCATTTTTTATTCTGAACTATTATTAAGGCTGCGTCAACTTTGAAATCTGAACTAGTATTAAGACTGCGTCAATCTTGAAATCTGAACTATTATTAAGACTGTTTCAAATCTGAAATCTGAGCTATTATTAAGACTGCGTCAATCTTGAAATCTGAACTATTATTAAGGCTGCGTCAATTCTGAAACCTGAACTATTATTAAGGCTGCGTCAATTTTGAAATCTGAACTACTAAGACTGCGTCAACTTTGAAATCTGAACTATTATTAAGACTGCGTCAATTTTGACATCTGAACTATTATCAAGACTGCGTCAATTTTGACATCTGAACTATTATTAAGACTGCGTCAATTTTTTATTCTGAACTATTATTAAGACTGCGTCAGTTTTGAAATCTGAACTAATACTAAGACTGCGTCAATTTTAAATCTGAACTAGTATTAAGACTGCGTCAGTTTTGAGTTTTGCCGAGATCCCTTCCACCGTGTATGAGATGAAATGACGAGGTAAGCGTGACAGACATATTGGCTTACTGACAGAAGTTCGTACAATTTCCTTTCACGCACATCTATGCATAACGCTTCACCTTTTTCCAAGTTTGAATTAGATCCGTTCAGCTATGCAGGAGTTGTGATGAAAAGGTAAATGTGATAGATACACTGGGAAACAGTCAGATGGACGTCTCCCTTCAAGCAAAATAGTACATGAGAGTCTACCTCTGCATCTGGTTTGACCAGAATGTCTTAAATCGTTTAGGAAGAACAAAAAGTAACAGTGCAGTGACAGACGACCTAAACGACAGACTAACTGACCGAAGGACTGACTGTTGAGTAGACAGACGAATAGACAGACAGATGGAGATAAAAAGTATAGACCACATAACTTTATCAGTATAAGAGACGATAAAATCTTCTCCATAAAAATGCTTTGCCACTCAAAGAATTAACTGCAATAAAAAAGGTATTTTTTTCTCTTTACGACTGGTCGACCTCAGGCATTTTGTAAATAAATATTTGATCCTCCTATCAGCATGTTTCTTGCTTACAGTGTACCAGTCTTTGGGACTTGAAGGTAGGTTTTCTCTCTGGTTGCCTAGGTGAGGAGGGCAATTGATTCTCTTCAGTTTTCACAGAGAATGTAAATATCCTTGTTTGAGAACTCTTCAAAGATTTTAATTGTCTTCCTCTTCATGGCATACGGCTTTGATCTAATTTATGCATCCAAAAGAATTGCATAAAAAAATTCTAATTGGCCAAATAACCAGACCTAAAAGAAACAAGCCGTTCAAAACACGCCGTTTGGAAAAAAAAAAAAAAAAAGTACAAAATGCGCTGAAGTTTTTTCGGCGCAGTCGTGTGTTCTATACAGCGTATAATCAAGGCCACCGAAAACAGATCTATCTTCAGTGGTCTCGGTATAATGCTGTATGAGCCGCCGCCCATGAAACTCTCAGCCGGCCGTGGCAGCCTGTGTTGTGGCGTTGCACGATCATGGCTAACTTTAACCTTAAATCAAATAAAAACTACTGAGGAGGCTGGAGGGCTGCAATTTGGTATGTTTGATGATTGGAGGGTGGATAATCAACCAATTTGCAGCCCTCTGGCCTCAGAAGTTTTTAAGATCTGAGGGCGGACAGAAAAAGTGCGGACGGACAAACATAGCCATCTCAATAGTTTTCTTTTACAAGAAACTAAAAAGCTAACTTCCCTTTTAAAACTGAAGTTCCCAGGTACAAAAACTGCAGTGTGTAATATTACTAACAATACACATGCATTTATTCACTTCAGTATGCTCACGAATTCGCCAAGTTAAATAAGGAATCTAAAACTATTTCTGATATTTTGCAATACAAAACAACACTTAATCCAAAACCTAAATGTTTAAATGCAAAGACATCTCACCAGAGGCCCAAGGCTTAAGGGGCCTTGCAACGAAGGGACGGAATTATCATTTAATTCTTCTAAGATCCTGACCCAACAATCTTCCCTGAAAATCAAGTTTAATGATTTTAATTAAACGAGGAACATTCAACTGAAATGGTAGAGGAAGGGAGGAACCAAGGGTGACAGAAAAGAGTCACGTGAGGAGTGGCCGCATGGAAACCAGGATTCCACAAATAGATGTTATCAAGACGATGGTTCCCCTTCCTGACCTTGACCAGATACCATATCGCTGAGTACTTGACCAGTCTAAAGAAAGAAAATTGAATTAAATTCGATATAGAATTTAGGCCAAAGGACAAGCACTGGGACCCATGAGGCCATTCAGCGCTGAAACGGAAACTGACAGTAGGTTTGCAAGATGTAACAGGAGGAAAACCTCGCACTTGAACTGGGAATCAATTGTTATGAGAGGGTGGAAAATAAGATGGAAGAAAGAGAATATGAAAGGAGGTGCAGCAAAAGAAACGAAAAGGGTTGCAGCTAGGGGGCGAAGGGACGCTGCAAAGAACCTTAAGTAGTGCCTACAGTGCACTGCATGGGGTGCACTAACGGCACTACCCCCCTAGGCATAAAGAAAGAAAATGAGCTGGAACGTGAAATTAAATGAAAAGGAAAAACTACATCTTTAAAATACTTATTGTAGTAATGACTTTTTCTTTACAAACATAATAACAAGCACAGTGATCATTTGTGCTTGTAAGAACACTTGTGTACTGCTATTAACAATTCAATAACACCTGTAGTCACATACTAGAATACCGACAACGTGCAACGTACATACGAGAAACCCTAGCATTAAAAAAAAAAAAATCTTTAACGAGCACCAAAGAGGCTAGGTTCCATCCCTCTACCAAAAGCCCTCACACTCCAAATTCCAAATAAAAGCCCCTACCCCCTTTACAGCAAATAAAAGAAAAACTGAGCAACATTAATCCGTTTTTCTACTGGGGGGGTCCCTGAATCCAAGGTCTACAGTAGTGGCTGAAAGGTAATCCACGACCCAGTATTGATTTCTCATTCATTCAACTCGAGGAGTGTCTCCAACATCACCAATTCCCCTCCCCCTTTCCTTCCCCTAACACCCCACGCCCCTTTCTCCAGGTTTCCCCTCATAAGGGCAGAGGTAAGGGATGGAATTTCAGCAGATTTATGTATATGGGGGACTCTGAGAGTGTTTGCCGTTGATGTGTGTATAGCTATACGTAGCGTATCAGAGCGAGAGGGACTACCAATACAAATATGTGAGTAAAGTCCATCACACACACACAAACATATATATATATATATATATATATATATATATATATATATATATATATATATATATATATATATATATATATATATATATATATATATATACAGTATATATATATATATATATATATATATATATATAATTACATATGTATATATATATATATAAATATAAATATATATGTGCATATTATATATATATATATATATATATATATATATATATATATATATATATATATATATATGGTGGAGGAAGGGCAGACAGGAGAGAGAGAGAGAGAGAAATTAAAGGCTACAGGCTGAATTGTACAGAAAGTCAACTGTAACGAAAAGCGCACTGATATATATATATATATATATATATATATATATATATATATATATATATATATATATATATATATAAAATATATACTGTATGTATAAAAATCTAACTGTGCAAACAAGCTTTTCCCATCTCACAAAGCCTTACAAGTAAAACGAAAATTCCCCAGTTGACATGTTGATAGGCATAAAAAAAAAAAAAAAACCTTAAGCAGATTAAACATTCGGCTCAGCATGCATGTGTACTTCAAGAGACGGTGCAAGAAGACACGAAGAGAACTTATCCTGCGTCACGTATGACAGGTCCATTACCTGTTCTGGTTTATTTTTCAGAAGGAGCGACGGGAACTAGATATCTCCAAGGAAGATTTTTTGCGTCTCGACGCACTCGGTCTTATGCAGCTTGGAAAATTGAAAAAATTTACAATTCTGAACGATAAAGAAGGAAACGTGGAATTATTAAATTCCGACATGGTAACGGAGCGGTTGCCGTGTTTTAATTGTATAATAATACTGTATACACGCGTAAATAATAAGTTCTATAAACAGATGGTGACAAAATAATGTGTGCACATAAAAATACATAATTGCATACTGAGAGAGAGAGAGAGAGATGATTTCAACTGTCAAATCACGAGCAATTTCTCGCGATAAAAACTGACTTGACCAGATAAAATACCTTTGCCGTTCCTCCATCAGGACACTCAGGCATTCTGAGGAAATTTCTCCGGGAATAAAAATCTAAAATATAACTTGAAAAACAACAGAAGGAAACAATTCATGAACGCCAGATGAAATACAAATATCGTCATGCATTCGACAGTCGCACCGCAACAGCAGTCTGTACGTCTGTACCAGACCATTCTGAGTCTGTAATCCCAAGTCAAATATATAAGTTAGGGACCTTATGTTCACACAAGATGTAGCTCTACAAAAACACGACCACGGAACACTACCAGAAAAAAAGAAAGGAAAAAAAAAAAGGATATCAGCCGTGGCTTTTCCATCTTCACTCTCCTGACGCAAACCACGAACTTGGGGCTCACTAGCTGAGCGGATGGCCTCTCTAGGCGAGGCACTTTATAGGTGCTTCCAAGGTCCAAAGACCTTAAAAAAGGCCCAAAGACCTTGGATGCTTCTACACAGCCCTTTCTCGGCGGCGGGAGAATTCCATATCCCAGAACTCCATATTCTCTGGCACAGCGAGAGCGACAAATTTCTCAAACGCGATGACTTGGAATCGAAAACTGGGACTGAGAATTTCTTTCTTGGGCTTATTGGTACAAAATATACGATTTGATTTATGAAAATTTTCCTATAAAGCCAAGCACTAGGGCACTTTCAGCCACTCCTTGCTTGCAGTGAAATGAGGGAGTTGGAGTGGTTGGACAGCAACACGGAAGAAACAAGTGGGAACGGAGGTAAAGTAAAAGGCGAAAAAGTAGGTGATGCCAGGGGCCGAATAGACGCTGCAAACAACCTTCAGCAATGCCTACAGTGCACTACGTGAGGTATACTGGCATCACTAACCCACTACAGGATGGTACAAAAGATCAGTCGCAGAAAAAAAAAAAACTAAACCCAACTGTCTTCCAGTTATTGTTTATTATGATAACCAGACTTCAGTCTCGACTTAAGATAACCGTTAATTTAATTTGGTAACTTCTGTCACATAATCTTAACTGGAATTTTTGTACATGCATCAACTGTAATATGAACCTAGCCTATCAAATATCTAGGTAGCTCAGAGCAGCACTGCTCTATAAGACGGATCCTGAATACAACCTAATGAAAAAGAAAAAAAAAATTCCTTTAAACTTGTCATATTCATGAGACTCATATGACAATCGAACAAGCCAACATGAACTTGACACTTCCCTTTGACGTCAAGATAATTAGTATTTAAGAGACAATTCATTTTACTTTTCCTTCACTTTCCTATCTTCTTGTATGTAGCTCATCGAAATGTTGGTATTTGACGTAAGTGCTGCTAGGTGTTTGAGAGAGAGAGAGAGAGAGAGAGAGAGAGAGAGAGAGAGAGAGAGAGAGAGGAGAGAGGAATATAAGGGGAAATTACCTCCGAATAAGACCGATTAAAAACATATTATGTAGAATACCCCCCTGGTATTGAAAAAGGACAACTCATCCCCTGTACTAAAATTACCTTTTCCACAAGTGAGGTCAACGGAAAGTACCTTTTATTTTGTAGTAACCCGGCAGATTAATTAACGTCGTTATAGAAATCACGCTGCGTTAATCCATACTGCAGAATACACAGACGTTGGACAATGACTTCCTTTCAGTTAGAGAGAGAGAGAGAGAGAGAGAGGGCGCGCATCTATATTTCATTGCTCATAAAAACTTGAGACATGAAGGTGCATGAAATACTTTAAGTGCAAATGGCATCACGTGGCATGTAAGGTCGCGACAGCCAAGATTAGCGTATATCAAATATTTCCTTGTGCCTCAGGGGAAAAAAATAAAGTGTGGCTAATAATTAGAATCCTTTCTCTCTCTCTCTCTCTCTCTCTACTATCTTATTGCATACAACCCTTAGACAATCTGTACTTGTAGTTTCGCCACTTTCTGCCGCCCCCATAAAAATCTTAAGTGGGCGCCGCTCTCAAGGCCAGCGTGAAGTGCATTCTATAACGGAATACCAAAGCTCTGTGCAGAATAACGTTATGTAAGCAATTAACGAATGCGCGAGGGTAATGACCATAGGGTAATGGACGTGCCATAATGCTGAAAGTCTTCCCCCCTCACCTCCTCTAAAAAAATATTAACATTCATAAAGTGAATGCAATTGCAGGTAGATTACAAACCGATACATTTCAGGCACTCCTTCAAAAGGCAAAGGTCTACAGAGAGAGAGAGAGAGAGAGAGAGAGAGAGAGGGAGAGAGAGAGAGAGAGAGAGAGAGAGAGAAACCTTCAATGTCCCGGTGACTCTTCAACATCCCTTCATGTATAACCATGGACAAACCATTTTTTCAGAGAGAGAGAGAGAGAGAGAGAGAGAGAGAGAGAATGTCCCTGGTCACTCTTCAACATTCAAGAGGTACACACATACCAGGATGACGGCCCAAAGTGGCGAAACAATGAATTCCAACAGATGACAAACGCGGAACTTGGTGGATGTACCAGTTATTTCACCTGGTCAATGAGGAGAATTAAGAGAGAGAGAGAGAGAGAGAGAGAGAGAGAGAGAGAGAGAGACTACAAGGTCACTAATGTTCTCATCGAAGTGTCAGAATATACGTCGAAAAGAGATACCGAACAGCAGGACACAGACAGCAGCCCGAGAAGGTGGCATGAGCAGGAGGAGGAGGAAAAGCAGCAGGCAGCAGAGGCAGAGACAGCAGCAGCAGCAGCAGCAGCAGCATGGGGTATTAGTGGCTATTGATCTGGCCTGCCGGCAACAACTGGGTGTGTGTGAGTGCGTGCGTGTGTGCGTGTGCGATGTCTTGTGTGGTCTGTGGTGGAAGCAGTGGTAGGATCTGGTGGTGCCTTTACACTTACGTATAGGAACAAAGATGCTCCACATACAGAATTAAGACGTCTTCATTAGGTGGACGAAGGTTGACTTGTCTTCTTTACTCCGGTTTGTTCTCTCTCTCTCTCTCTCTCTCTCTCTCTCTCTCTGTGGTTAAACGCTTGATCAAAGCATCTTTCCTTATTTCTCAATATTTTTACATCCCACTAAGACCTTTCTCCTCTTCTCTTTCTCTTATGCTTAACACAATCTCTCCCTTTCTCACACTCAGGTCTCTCTCTCTCTCTTAAAATGTTTATATTCCACTCAGGTCTCTCTCTCTCTCTCTCTCTCTCTCTCTCTCTCTCTCTCTCTCTCTCTCTCTCTCTGTGGTAAAGCCTGATGGAACCATCTCCCTCTCTTAAAATTTTTACATTCCACTGATCTCTCTCTCTCTCTCTCTCTCTCTCTCTCTCTCTCTCTCTCTCTCTCTCTCTCTCTCTGCTGGTTACATAACTTAATAGAAATACCCGTCTTTCTCTTACATTTTTTTACATTCCAGTGAGATTTCTCTTATCCCCCTTATGCTTGACATAATTTCCATTTCCTCTCTCTCTCTCTCTCTCTCTCTCTCTCTCTCTCTCTCTCTCACCTATTCGCTTAGAAAACGAGGAGAAAAATTCCATCATTAACAATATAAATGGAACACATCACTTCATGTTGCTTCCTTTGCTTTGGTCGAATTGCATCTCTCTCTCTCTCTCTCTCTCTCTCTCTCTCTCTCTCTCTCTCTCTCTCTCTCTCTCTCTCTCTCTCTCTCGTTTATGAACCTACATACTTGGAAAACGGGGAGGAAAATTCCATCATTAACAATACCAATGGAAACGTCACTTCATTCTGCCTCCTTTGCTTTGGTCGAATCTCACAACTTGCTGACACAGCAAAAATTTTCTTTACTTTATCAATAAGGTGACGACTGTTTCTGACCTGCATCCTGTGAATTTAAATTGTGGTTCTGAGTACTGTGGAATACATCTACTCTGTCATATTCATCATTACTTAGCAATTAAGGAAACAGAAATATCTATAGGACATGATGAAGGTATTGATATGTTTCAGATCCATCCCAGCACTTACTGTCATATGGAAATTCTATATATATATATATATATATATATATATATATATATATATATATATATATATATATATATATATATATATATATATATATATATATATATATATATATATATATATATATATATATATATATATATATATATATATATATATATATATATATATATATATATATATATATATATATATATATATACACACATATATACACACACAAAAAGTAACGAGTATTAATATTCATGCTTTTAAGAACATCTCGTGCATGTAGACTTAAATATAAAGATGAACATAAAATCTGTATAAGATATGCAGTAGATAATAGTACAAATTTTTTTCACGTTACAAAATAATCATGCCATTAACTGGACTGGCGCTAAGAAATATTCTAATATGTTGGAACAAAATATATAAAAAAAATGTCTTAATAAGAATATACATGTATGTTCTTGTTAAGACATTGTTTTCACGTCCTGTTCCAAGATATTATTAGTATATATACACACATATATAAATATAGTGTATATGTATATGGGTGTGTATATATATATATATATATATATATATATATATATATATATATATATATATATATATATATATATATATATATATATATATTATGCAAAACACACTGATTTTATGGAATGTAGCTAGTCTGGCCCAAGAGGTCGACAAAACAATGTGTTTTCCAATTCTCTTTAAAGAGCAACCCAGGTGTGAGGTCGGCTGTCCTTGTGAAAAACAAGACATGTAAATGACACATTTATCCTCAGTCACGGAGGATTACTTCGCCTACTCCTTCCTCCTGCTGACGGTTTCCAACCGTCTGTAGGCTGGGCTAGTTTGTATTTGTTGCGCCAAAGCTAATATGGAGTTTATTTCGGTTACGTACCAGTCCTCTTGATGATGTCTAAACAAAAGAAACCGGTCGGGGGTTCACTGCTTTTGTTTCTGTTCTTATACACACACATAATATATATATATATATATATATATATATATATATATATATATATATATATATATATATATATATATATATGTATATATATATATATATATATATATATATATATATACTATATATGTATGTATATAAATATTTATTTATATATGCGTATATATGTGTATATATGTGTGTGTATATAATACATAATTTACAATATATATATATATATATATATATATATATATATATATATATATATATATATATATATATATATATATATATAATTATATTATATTATATAATTGCCATCTGGCAAACCCACCCCTCCCCCTCCATCTTACTTCTAAATAATACACTTCACCATTCTTTCGGCACAATCCATCCTCCCAACCTTTTAATCGCTTCTACGCATCTCCACCTTTCCCATCCTGTCATTTCTTGCCATTGCGCATACCAGCGTAAACAGTTCATCTTAGCCTCACCCCGCCCAAAATTTAAATATCCACACATCCCTTCCATATAGGCTTTTTCCCTCCTTGATTCAAATATCCACACACTCCTTCCATATAGGCAGAGCTGGTTCAACAATCATATATTGCCACACCGGCCTCCACAATCAGGGTCTCTTCTTAATATTTTGCACAAACACCGAGCTGTCTTTCCTCTTTCACCTACTGGGTGACTAATCTCTTCTCTCATCTACTGTCATTCATTATATTTACCCCAAAATTAGATTGAAATGCTTCCACTATTCAGCAAATAACATTAACAAGGAATGTTCCGTCTCCCTAGTTTCTTCTTGCAAATGCTTCCGACCGATTTAACTATATACAGTATATTGCCACGATGGAAAATTGAAACAACGGAGTGGTTGCTAGGCCTTTCGACACAACTGTCCTTCACTAGTTGTGTCGACAAGCCAAGCAACCACCCCACTGTATTAATTTTCCTTCGTGGCATTAGCCTTTATTCATAGATTCATCACGTTCCATATTTTCGTGATTAAGTTACACACACACACACACACACACACACACACACACACACACACACACACACACACACACACACACACACACACACACACACACACACACATATATATATATATATATATATATATATATATATATATATATATATATATATATATATATATATATATAATTCACCCAAAATCTATTGTCAGCCAACGTAAGATAGCTTTGGAATACTTTCATTATTTTCCCCACTGCTAACTTCCATTCTTAGTCATTAAATTTTTATCATTCTCTTATCTAGTTACTCTACTCGTCTCTCTCCTCTCACTTGGTCTCTGTTGGTAGTCTCAGGCTGCAGAAAGGTTCCACCACCTCTGATCTGCGAGTGTGTGCAGCTTTGGCGATGTGGTCGAAGCGAGCTTATAAAGCAAACATCTTTTTTAATTAAACCTCTTCTGTTGCCATGGTTCCCTGTCGGCTGTGTTGTAGTACTACTGGCTTATTTATCTGTGACCTCTTAGGGAATACGGTGGGCGGGTCGTAAATTTCCGAGATGTATGCTAGTATTGCACCAGCCGCAGGTTTTTTTTTTTTACCATGCCCCTAGTTTAGGTTGGGTTAAGTAAGGTTAGACTAATACCTATGCAGTGATTTGGGTGTGGGTAACATAATGAGATTATTTTCTAGGAAACTCTACGGTTAGCTTTTAAGATATGGCGTCCCGCTTTTTTCAGGGAAACGCCCCGGTACTCGTTACAGCTCGGGAAAATGCGGGTGGGCCTTAAAGCTAATCCATTACCAGTCTCACGTGGGAAGTGGGAGGATCAACTCGTCACTTTCTCTTTCCTGCTTTTCTCTACAAATGAGCAAAAAGTAGCGGCGCTGATCTAGCCATCAACCCCTCCACCCTAACCCTTGAAATCAATGAACAGAGACTTCGCAACTGAGTGTCTCGACGGTCCCCTTCAAAGTAAAAAAAATTAACTGCAAGGAAGTCACCATAAAACGATTTATAGACAGTTAACGGAGCTAATTTCGACCCTCCAGTTTAATTCATTAACCTAATTATCATTACTTATGTGACCTGTCAACGCTAATGTTCTCTAAATCATTAATCATACAAAACTTATCTCGTGGATTGGGGATATCTTGTATATTTAGATGGAAGCGATATTTAGCGTACAGACCCTCAGTAATTCCATAAAACTGAGGTCTCGTAACAGCGCACGCAAAAGAGCTTGACATAGGCCATGTAACGCCACAAATATTCCATAAATTCGGATTCACTTTATCTAAGGAATAATTCCACACTAAGGAAATTACACAAGTGCATGTGCCTCGGCCAGGATTCGAGTCTATGCCTTTTGGATCTGATACAGATATGATCAGCTATCAATTCAAGCAAGTAACACAAACAAACACATACATATATATCATATATAAACATACAAACATATATGCATATAGTACATACATACATACGCACCCATATATATATATATATATATATATATATATATATATATATATATATATATATATATATATATATATATATATATATACAACGGCATTGTCTCCTCACACTTTGCGGTACCACTTGACATTACCTTCAATAACCCTTGACCTTGTTCACCAAAATTCTCTAAACACCATTCACAAGCAAGCAAAAAAACAAACAAACAAACACACACACACACACACACACAACAAACAAACATGGCGTCTTCAGCGGAAACCAATAAGACAAACGCGCCCAACTCTACCGGAGGAGACAAGGGCACAAAATGGCAGGGGCAATCCCCCACGAATCCCTCATCGGTACCTTCCCATAAATCCCTATCGTCCCTGCCCTTCGCGTCCGGGTGTGAAAGGAACTTCGCGAGAATGATGCATTCTTCATCCCAATTCCCCATCCGCCCAGAGGGAATGCGCCATCAAACACACACACACACGTTCTTCCCAATGCATTCTTCCCACGTCATCTGCCAACGTGAAGGAAAAAAGTAACATATCTTTTTTTTTTTTAATCAAACCACCGCCTGACATATTAAGTGATTAAGACTAACAATCCGGAAAAAAGTAACGTTTATTCTTTTTAAATCAAACTACCACCTGACATCAGGTGACCAACATAAGCAATCCGGAAAAAAAGTTAATTTTTTTTTTAAATCTACAATCCGGAAAAAAGTAACTTTTTTTTTAAATCGAATTGCTGCCTGACAAAACGTAACTAAGATAAACAATCCGAAGAAAGGTAACGTTCATTTTTAAAAATCAAACTACCACCTGACTTAAGGTGACCAACATAAACAATCCGGAAAAAAAGTAACTGTTTTTTTAAATCGAACTGCTGCCTGACAAAACGTAGCTACGATAAACAATCCGGAAAAAAGTAACGTTCATTTTTTTTTTATTAAACTACCACCTGACATAAGGTGACTAAGATAAACAATCCGGAAAAAAGTAACGTTCATTTTTTTTTATTAAACTACCACCTGACATAAGGTGACTACGATAAACAATCCGGGAAAAAGATAAACAATCCGGAAAAAAGTAATGTTTATTTTTAAACCAAACTGATACCCAACAAAACATGACTGAAATAAACAATCCCGGAAAGGTACCTTATTTCTTTTTAAATCAAACTACCGCCTGACGAAACGTGACTAAAAGATAAACAATCTGGAAAAAATGAACCAATTCCTTTTTACATCAAACTACCACCTGACAAAACGCAACCAAGTTCAAACAATCCGGAACCGTGCATAGAGCAAATCACGGAGAAACAAACGCAGAACAGAAAAACAATGATTTAAACAAAGAACCGGGCGATTAACCTACAATCCAATACGCACAGGCTCATCACGTTCATTTATTCAGGAGGACGAGCGACGTAAATAAAAGCTGACGTTCAACACTCGCCATTCCAAAGGCAAATGCACAACTGCATATCCTATCGATCTATCAGCGGTGGCCTGATAGGTTATCTAATCTAGGTAAAGGCCGGTGAATAGGCATAAGAATACTATTTTGACATAGGCCTCATAAACCAAAGACCTTCTTATCCTACGGAATAGATTACAATATAAAATTTAAGCCAAAAGCCAAGCGTTGGGGCCTATGAGGTCAATCAACGCTGAAAGGTAAAATTAAAAGTAAAAAGGTTTTAAACTTGTAACTGGAGGAAAACCTCTGTTGCACTTCGAAACAATTGTCAGGGGCGGCTGGAAAGTAAAATGGAAGAGCATATGAACGGAGGTACAGTAAACGGGTTGCAGCTAGGTTCAGAAGGAATGCTGCAAAAAAACCTAAGTAACGCCTACAGTGCACCGCGTGAGTTGCCATGACGGCACTACCCTCCAACGGGGTCCTTTATCCTACGGTCATGATCAAGAGTCCCTCTTAGAAGAGTTAGTTCTCTAACTAAATCTTATTCAGTACCTTAGCTAAATCTCATTCAATAGTAATGGTCTTGGTAAAACAAATCAAGATACCTGCCCATTTACCTTTGCAAAAAAAAAAAAAAAAAAAAAAAAAGAGAGGGGGCGGCAGCCGGTGACGAAGGCGATGCTCACCAAAGGCGCCGTCGCCGTCAGGAAAGCGTGTGCGTTCCGCGGCTAGTTTCCTTGGCAACACTTCATTCACTAAGCTACAACCCCGTCACAGTCCCTCTTCGAACCGATCAATACCGTCCACTGTTCAAATGCAATCATCTATTACTTTCAAAGATTCCGGCGTACCTACGGGCGAATTCGCTTCCCTCTACAAGAATAAAAATACTGAGGGTATGATTCTAAAAATGTGTGTAAATATCAACTCTCAAACAAGACAATGATTATAGTGTCCCCGCATATCACTAAAAATAATTTCTTTGAAGTCATCCTGGCCCCTAGTAACAATGTCCACTCCCCCCCCCCCAACCCCGCCCGCAACCTTTACCCTCCCGCCACAACAATGTCATCACAATCACGTAGTTTCTACTGACGTTCCTTTCAAGCCAGTGCCCTTTGAATCCTACTGCCCCCTCCAACGTTGTTCTGTTAATTAAAACCTTGCTATCTCCAACAACAGAATTTAAATTCTGATGTCACCCCAACATTTACACGCTGAACCTTTTCCCACTAAATGAAATTAGTCTCTTACATCGTCATTATCCTATCCAAAATAGTTTATTAACTATCTTTTAGTCTCCAGTCTCATTATTGGCATCCTTTTTAAATCTCGATGAAGCTATTGATAACATCTTACTTATGGCTGTTCATATCATAAAAACCTACAATACAGCTGTTCTAAATGGATGGTTTTTACAAATGTTTTGCTGTTCCAGCTAACAGTGCCCTAAAATCTACCGGTTTACAATAATAATAATAATAATAATAATAATAATAATAATAATAATAATAATAATAATATCTCGGAAGAAGACTCTCTCACAAACAAACTTCACTGAACAGAAAAGCCGGCTGGATGCCATTGAAAATATGCAATACAAACTCAACGGCATCCAAACGGTCATTCTGTTTAATAATAATAATAATAATAATAATAATAATAATAATAATAATAATAATAATAATAATAATAGCGTTTCAACAGTAATAAGTATATCTTGCTGTTTTCATTGTTTTCATTTTGATTTTGTGTTAACATTTTCGCTTTTGATTTGGGTCAAACCCACACTATCTCATTATTTACTTTTTCTTTCATGCCTACAATTGATAAAAAAAAAAAAAAACTTAAATTTGTCCGTGAACTGCAATTTCCCACCCTTTACATTTCCAATTACCAAGAATGACTCCATCTTATTCATAACAGAAAAAATGCTCACCTACAAATCTTTATAGGAATCTATATTCCTATAACATTCTCTCATTTGTTCCGATATAGAGTACAAAGGCATCTACAGAGGGCCTTCCACAATATGCTGTTCCTCTGTGTCCAGTCACAACAATTTGTTTTATTCAATAAATCAATAATCTCACAAACAACTTTCGAATGTCAAATTATTCCTGGTGACGTAGTTCATACATCTTTGGCATTTCCTTCACATAAATATTCCTGTGAGACATTCAGCCGTTCTCAGTGTCCACTGTACCAGGTTCTTGCTTATTTCATGCTGTCTCCTATTATTTGCAGAGTTTCCTTTTCCTTCTCCATCATTAATTTCCTTTTCCTTCTCAATACATGAAGCCTGTTTCTTCCACCATTATCCTTGAAATGGCTTCCCCCCCAGCAATACGAGTTCTAAATGGCATTCGCTAGACAATCCGACCTCGAAAGAGTACATCTAATGGTGACCCAATTCAAATAGGTCGCAGATACCATAAAGTTATCTAGAATTCTAGATCTTAATTTCTTAATTCCTACACTATCATTACCTCTCTCTGGGTCTTGCTGCTGTTGCTACTACAGGTGTATGTTTTCTTCAATGCGTTACATATCAATAATGACTTTAGACCTAAATGTTACTAGGTGTGTTTTCTTTACCAACGAGAGAGAGAGAGAGAGAGAGAGAGAGAGAGAGAGAGAGAGAGAGAGAGAGAGAGAGAGAGAGTGAGAGAGAGAGAGAGAGAGAGAGAGAAATGCAATTCGGGGCAAAGGAAGCAACAGTGAGCGATGAGTTTCCATTTGTACTGTTAATGATGGAATTTTTCTCATCGTTTCTCCAGCGTGCAAGTGCATTAGAGAGAGAGAGAGAGAGAGAGAGAGAGAGAGAGAGAGAGAGAGAGAGAGAGAGAGAGACCTTACTTTTAAGTGTTCTGAAAGACAAGAGGATGAAGTAGCTCCACAATTTACGACCGAATTCGCTTAAAACTGATCTTAAGTCTCGTTAGGTTGCCATCCAACACCATCGAGGGAGGTTATAAATTCCCTTTAATGTATTTCTTCCACTGACTCAAATCTCTAAACAATAAGTCAGATTCAGATCTCTAAATAATAAGTCTTTCCATCTTATATTACAATTTCTCCGCAAAATTCTCTACATATCTACTGTTTTCCACAGGATGTCTCTCTGCTCTTACTCCTAAAAAAAAAAAATAAATAAATAAATAAATGCTATGTAAGCCTGTATTTCTTACATAAAAATATCCTCTACTTCTATCGTTTACTCTTCTTCCACTGAAACATCTCTAATAATCACTCTTCTTCCACTGAAACATCTCTAATAATCACTCGGAAGAAACATCTCTAATAATCACTCTTCTTCCACTGAAACATCTCTAATAATCACTTTCCTTAAACTGTTCTTTTCTCATCCACTGTTCTCCTCGTGTTCTTCCTGTTATCCCGTTATCTTCCTGTTACTTCTCCTACTTCACCCAGTCACAATCAACAGTGCCTACTTTTAACCCCGTTTCCCCTCAACACCCATTCAATTGTATTTTTCAAAGACAAACGCCTTCAACACTCCCCAACAGAATGGATATAGGTGACATTAATGGGCTATTGGGTTATTGATTATTGATGCACTTTAGAGGCTGCATCGACTTCTCCCCAACCTGCTTACAGTCTCTAAACCCCCAACCACCACCACCTGACAACTCCGAGGGCAAAACAACATCCGTAGGTCCCCCTTCCCAGAGAAACAATAACACATGTTCGCAAACAGCTGTTCGCTTACCCCTACCAGACCACCCACTGTAACAGAGGGTCTGCAAGTCCCTATAGATCTCGACTGTAATGATAACGATTACAGACACGCAGCATGAGGGGGAGGGGGGAATGTCCCTTCTGTCTTCCTTATAATATGCATCGATACTACGCTACTCGTTATTCTAACCCCGGGCGTGTTCATCACGGCACAGACGAAGGGGGACATCAAACATCAATATTACGCTGGTCGCTGTCTAATCCAACACATCCCTCGTGGAATACGGGCCTAGGGGAGGTTCCACTTCTTACCCTTCGGAACACCGGTCGATATATATATATATATTTTTTTCTTCTTCTTTTTAATGAAACATGGCAGTCTCTTAACCCCAACCTATTTATGTCCACTCTCTCATTTAGGGACGCTCACGGACTACTTAAGTATATACAAGCACTTACGTTTGCGTAAGCTTTGTCGATGTATTGGACACACTTGACGTTTTATCATTTCAGCTTCATACGGTAAACATAAATGCACATATATGGATTAACACACTGTACACAAGCATACACACACACACACACACACACACACACACACACACATATATATATATATATATATATATATATATATATATATATATATATATTATATACAATATAATTGTTAGTAATACACAATATATATACAAGAGTCTCCAAGCTATTAACTCTACGCATCCCATAAAATGTTCGTTTCTACAACAATACACACTATAAGTTGACCAACCAATTTCGCCTCCAGATACTGTTATATATTTTTAAAGGGCTGAAATTCAAAACGTGAGCCAATCAATCAACTCACGGAAGAAAAAAAAAACCAATACAAAGAAACTGACGTTAATGAGATTAAACTTGGCCGCAGATAACGGTAACATCCGCGGAATCTATGATCAGCGAACTATCAGATAACGAACGTATCGCGTTGTGGGGTAAAATAAGCCTTCTACGGCTCTCTCTCTCTCTCTCTCTCTCTCTCTCTCTCGTAGGCCGAGTGACTTGGAGGCACTGCTGCCTCCAACTCTCCCCCTCCCAGCGCCCTTTCCCCTCCCCTTCCCTCCAACAGCGACAACAAAGGTGTCAAATGGCATCTCCTTCGCCAACCCCCACCACCACCACCTGCCGACTCGCGACGTCTCACGCTGTGAACACGAAACCAAGATGTTTGTGATAATTCCGTAGTGTAAGGGGAACAAATACTCAGTATTTTCAGTGAAAGGGAACAAATATGGAGTACCCTTAGTATAAGACGATTATGCAGTATTCTTAGTAGCCTATAAGGGTAACAAATATACAGTATATATTTGTATTCTTAGTAGCCAATAAGGGGAATAAATATACAGTATATATTTGTATTCTTAGTAGCCTATAAGGGGAACAAATATACAGTGTATACTTGTATTCTTAATATAAGAGGATCAAATATACAGTATTCTTAGCAGCCTATAAGGGGAACAAATATACAGTATTCTCAGTATAAGGGGAACAAATATACAGTATCTTAGTATAAGGGGAACACATGTACAGTATTCTTAGTATAAGGGGAACAAATATGGAGTATTCTTAGTATAAGAGGAACAAAATGTAGAGTTTTCTTAGTAAGAGTAAAACAAAATGTATTCTTATTAAAATAGGAAAAAAAGTGAGGAAATTCTTAGTAAAATGGGAACAAAATGTATTCTTAGTCAAAGGAGACCAAAATGTAGAGAATTATTAGTAACACGGGAACAAAATGTATTCTCAGAATAAGTGGAACAAAATGTAGAATATTACATACATCTTCCTCATTATTATAATAAAAAAATAATGTACGAAACTAAAAAGGGCATCTAACCTTATTGAAGGGAACAGTGAAGTGAAAGAGATCTTTTCTCATTCGTTCCAATTAGCTAACAGACGCCGATCACTTACCTAACACAGGCAAATCACTTAGCTAACAGAAGCAGATCACAGCTAACAGAGACATATCACTCAGCTACCAAAGGCAGATCACTTAGCTAACAGAAGCAGCAGTTGAATTTTATGAACGAAACAGAAATTCCACACGTGTCCACGTCACTTCACAAGGGCGAAAGAGACCATCTTATCCTGACCTGCGAACTCAGCCAACACTCTCTACCTTTTAGTTTTAGTACCTGTAAATCTTAAACGGAGACTTCCGGCGAGCCTTGAATGCCACAGATATGACCCCCCATTAAAAACAGGCCTTTTTTATCGGCTATCTAATCAAAATACTTAACATATGCATTTCTTTATCATCCTGTCACACCCCGACCGATAACAGAAGAATGCCATAAAAAGAGAGAGAGAGAGAGAGAGAGAGAGAGAGAGAGAGAGAGAGAGAGAGAGAGAGAGAGAGAGAGACTTATCTGACAATATACGATGTAAACACCTTGAAGGGAAACATTTACGAGCTCCAGGTTTATCAGTCCCAAGTATATTTGCTTTGCAAATCAAATGACTGCGTCGGCGTTCACCTCAGAACCTCTAGGTAATATATGCAGGAACCAGGATACGTCTATTTTCAATACGAGACAGCGTGTCCGTGATTACTGTCAAGAAACAGCACCTATGTTGACCCTACTACAACTGCTAATAATAATAATAATAATAATAATAATAATAATAATAATACCAGCCGGCCTGCAGTAATAAGTGGTACGAACACCAACCTGAGGGAGTGATAGAGAACGATCAGGCAAAGATCCTCTTGGGCTGTGGTATCGGAACAGATAGGGTAATACGTCCCAACAGACCAGACGTACCATTGATTGACAAAATCAAGCAGAAAATATCACTCACTGATGTGGCAATACTATGGGACACCAGAGAAGATGAGAAAGAAAGGGAAAAAATTGATTAGTATCAAGAACTGAAAATCGAATTAAGAAGGATATGGGATATGCCAGTGGAAATTGTACCCATAATCATAGGAACACTAGGCACGATCCCAAGATCCCTGAAAAGGAATCTGGAGAAACTAGATGCCGAAGTAGCACCAGGACTCATGCAGAAGTGTGCTACTAGAAACAGAGCATATAGTGAAAAAAGTGATGGACTCCTAAGGAGGCAGGATGCAACCCGGAATCCCACACTATAAAAACCACCCACCGAATGGGATGACTGACAGGAAAAAAAAAATAACAATAACTTTCATGCAATGTCGTCTTGATCATTTTCTTTTCTGCAATGTTCTCTCAACGTCAACAGTGTTAATACAAATAATAGCCGCAGCATCACCAACAGATTAATACTACAAATTTTCGATGACTTAAGCACTCACAACTGCCCCAAGTTATAGTTTCCCATTGGTAGTCAATCTACAATCTACAGACAATTTAACCATCTGATAATTAAAATTACTATGGGATTACATCGCATGTATTCCAAATAATCGGTGCTATACCATAGAAATAAACTAATAGCTTGAAGACATACACAATACAATAATAACACCGATGAAGTGTAAAAGGAAAAAAGGCAAAGACTTGAAAAGTAAAATATATATATATATATATATATATATATATATATATATATATATATATATATATATATGTATGTATGTATGTATAACACTATCCCCTAAAAGCAATGCCTATCATCGAATGACATTAAACTTAATTTTAATAAAAACATTGAAATAGCGTTTTATACAGCACATCCTAAATAAAATAAGTAACTAGAGATTGCGAGCCTCTGCTAAGCAACTTCAATTTAACCATTACGTCCCACAAAATTTAATAAGAAGGGGTTAACGATTCACTTCACAAAATATCTCGAGAATGGACGGACGAATTTTGATGAATAGTATAAAAGTTTACTGGCTAACGTCCTCCAGATGACGAACATTCGGTGGGTATCAATAAAGAATTAGCGTGGGTATCTTTGACGAAATACCATCAAGTCTTCACCGACACCCACGAGGTGTTCATCACCTGGACAGGGTAATCCAATCAAGGTTTTCTTTTTCTATCCGCAGACCCCATACTGCAGCAGTAACTGATCATGATACAGAGCCAGTGATTTTTCATCGTCCTGGGGGAGACGCTAACCCGCGACATCTGAGTGGCAGGCCTCGACACTAACCACTATACCAGCGGACCAGCAAATCCTGCTAACGGCCATGATAAAGGAACCAGAAAGGTAAATTGGTTACTCATTTATACATACAAATACATAACTAAACAAAACAGTGAATGAGCCAACCATACTAGACTGCAAAATATACTGATAACACTATGAATGGAGGTTGGTGGCGATAACGAACCCCAGTTTAACGAGAGAGAGAGAGAGAGAGAGAGAGAGAGAGAGAGAGAGAGAGAGAGAGAGAGAGAGAGAGAGAGAGTTTGTGGTTGCAAAAGAACAACTCTAAAGTAATCGAGTAAACAAACCAACACTAATTTCACTTCCGCTTTTGTAAGGTGTGATAATACGCGAATTGACTGATTGATTGATGTCAGTCTATATGATATATCTACTTTGTATTTTAATCCACACGTTACAGCAATTTCATTTTAGAAAAATTCAGAATTTTCTGAATTTCTAACCCTACCGAGCTAACACGTGAATAGAATAATAATAATAATAATAATAATAATAATAATAATAATAATAATAATAATAAAAATGCTTACTGAGGTCCAACGGCCTCGATGTCCTATCAGGATAAGCAGGGTTTACTCTGCGGACACTGCGAGGCATTCCTAGAGACCAGATATCGGCCGGCACGCTTCGGTAAAGATGGCGTGATTTGAAAGACTTCAATGTTATTACTACGGCAAAGCAGCTTACCGTCAAACCCAACCTCGTCAGGAAGTTATCTGATGTTTTCATTGCACTGGCGCGACTTTCTCTCTCTCAATATATATATATATATATATATATATATATATATATATATATATATATATATATATATATATATATATATATATATATATATATATATATATATATAATGTCTACCTCCACACGTTGTCTATGAATTATTATAATCTCTCTCTCTCTCTTATGGAGCAATGATACGCCGTCTTATCTAATCTATACTACAAGACGACAATTGTCGTGGAAATGTTACCAATAACACTTCCTGTGATTTGAGTTTGATTATGATATATAAATTTCAAGAAGTGTAATCCAAAACTTAAACTAACCTTCAACTTTCAACAGCTGATCGTACTTCCAATGTTACGATAAAGTCAGTAAAGTAATTCTTTAGGTAGCGGATTTTTTCTACAAAGAATTTATACTCTTGAGTTAGTGGTTCTTACCCCTTTTTCAGTGTGTGCACCCCTTTCAAATCAGCAGTCAGTTCTCGCATCCCCTAAATTGCTGAATAATAATAATAATAATAATAATAATAATAATAATAATAATAATAATAATAATAATAATAATAATAATAATAATTACTATTATTATTTTGCAGAAAAAAAATAACATGCGTATATAAAAATATATTTTGCTTTAAATTCTTCATAGGCATCCTTGCACCCCTTAGGAACCGGCTTAGCAGCCCCCAGGGGTGCTTGCGAAGAACCACTCCTCTATGAATATAAGTAAAATTTGTAACCAACTATCCCTCGCAAACGTTTCAAGTGTGCTAAACATTTTTCGAAAACGCTAACGAGAACGTTATTCCCGCTGAAAACCTGATGATCTCTTCTCTTTCTGAATCAGATAAACGCTTCATGACAAGACAAAAATAAAAACACAAAAAAAAATGCTCATTTGAGTTATGCAGAACTAACGTGATGAAAATCCTTTGTAAAAAGAAAACAAACTATCCTCAAGTAGTAAGCATTCCTCAATTTATGTAATTCAGAATGGAGGACTCTTGTCTTGTGGCAAAGAAGAAGAACAAGAAGAAGAAGAAGAAGAAGAAGAAGAAGAGGAGGAGGAGGAGGAGGAGGAGGAGGAGGAGGAGGAGGAGGAGGAGGAGGAGGAGGAGGAGGAGGAGGAGGAGGAGGAGGAGGAAGACCGATACCACGAACCCACATACTCGCACTTGAGAACCACCAGCACTACAAAACCCCTTTTATATGATCCACATTCTCTCTCTCTCTCTCTCTTCCTAATTTCTCCTTATGAAGAGTTGCAAGGTCCATCACACACACACCCAATTGAATAACCTCGCTTCAAGACGTTCAAGTTCGAAGGTACTCTCTCTCTCTCTCTCTCTCTCTCTCTCTCTCTCTCTCTCTCTCTCTCTCTAACACGAGACCCTCAAACCTCTTCAGGGCAGCTTCACCATCATCAGTATCTTCATAACCGTTCCCACTAAAGTGATTTTCATTTTCTTTTGACTTCAAATCTGGGTGTGGGATCTAAGACAGTTACGGAAGGGACAATATCAACTCCTCGACGAAGGCTTGAGTCAAACTGTCCTCTCCTTTAGTTATTACTCTTTTCTTAAACTGTGAAACAGCAATCAGAGAAAATTTATTGACTCTAATCAGGGTAACAGCAGAAAGATAACAGCATCGACACCCTGACGAAGTTGCAATCGCACGCAACGACATCAAGGAGCGGCTTAAAGAAGAGATCTATATACACTGCATCGATCACACACGCTTCCGAGAGGTGTGTGCGTGTACGAGGGGGAGGGGAGGGAGGGAGAGGGGGAGGGGGAGTGGGAGATTGAGAAGGGAGGGAGAGGAAGGAGGACGGGGCAGGCTGGAAGGTGTGAGGGGAAGGGAGGGAGGGGGGAGGGAGGGGAGGAGGGGGAGGGACGGAGGTAGGCCAGGGGGAATTGACATCCCACGTGGAGTAAACGACGAACACCATATAAGGATAAAATGAGAGAGAGAGAGAGAGAGAGAGAGAGAGGAGTCTCGGGAGATAATCATATTCAACATCGTTCTCCCAGATCTAGAGCTAGAACCACCTCGGAGTCGTTCAGACACCCAAGGCTGAAGGAGGCAACACTCGCTCTCTCTCTCTCTCTCTCTCTCTCTCTCTCTCTCTCTCTCTCTCTCTCTCAACTACTCTTTATATTAACAAACCATATAAGTACCTGTAAAAAAAATAAATAGCTATGACTAACAGTCTAAAATTTCATGACACTAAAGATTGTGTGACTGATGCAATGACACCGTCATTGTCACCTCACCGATGAATACTGGATCTACCGAGATGTCTTAATCCAAAGCAGAAAACCAATTCATAAATCATACGACACTCTGCACAAAACTGGTCTTCAGTTGCAACAAACTTTACCTTATAAAAAGATCTTCATTGGACGATCGTGAAAATTACTTATTTCTATCTAGATACAAATAATAACTCCATTCTTTGTTTTTTTTTTCCACAGCACTCAGTGTTCATCTCTACAAAGGCTAAGACAGACAATCGTAAAAATTACTTATCTCTCTCCATATAGAAATAATCACTCGTGTCTTGTTTATTTCACAGTACTCACTTAACCTCTACAAAGGCTAAAACATAACCAGGCTTAATCGGACAATCGTGAAAAATACTTATTTCTCTCTACATGCAAATAATAACTAGATTCTCTTTATCTTCCACAGCAATTAGAGTTAATCTCCAACACAGGCTAAAACAGACCTGAGGCCTAACTTCTCACACAGCAGGTGAGGCGGGGAGACGCATACAGACCTCTTCAGCATTTCGCAGCGGAGTTATCCTCTCTCACCGTCCACCTCCTTCCTTCCTTCCTTTCTTCCTAGTCAGGCAAACCGTACAAAAATCGCACGCGACGCGACAAACAATGAACCAAACACATCATCATCGTCATCGTCATCATCATCATCATCATAATACTCCGCGGGACTTGACAGACAGAAATAAACGCCTCGAGGGGTAGTAGGAGGAGGAGGGGAGGGGGAACGGAAAGGGCATGGGCGAGGGGACGTTCAAAAGCTCCTCCACCACCAGCACACCACCGCCGCAGCGGCACCATCCACCACACACGCAAGTTCAAGCCTAACTGACACTGCCACTGCCACCACCACAGCCTCCTCTCTCTCTCTCTCTCTCTCTCTCTCTCTCTCTCTCTCTCTCTCTCTCTCAGAGGGGCACGAGGCAGGCAGCCCCACAGCCACTGGCAGCAGCAGAAGCAGCAGCGGTGGTTCACTTCGGCTGGTTGGCGAACGGCGGACGAACAACTCACTCCCTTTCGACGTCCCCCCCTCCTCTCTCTCTCTCTCTCTCTCTCTCTCTCTCTCTCTCTCTCTCTCTCTCTCTCTCTCTCTTTTGCTATCCAGCACCACCTCCTGGATTCCCTTCTCGTGCTAACGGAGACCAAGCTCCTCCTGCTCCTGCTACTTCTGCTGTAGAATTCTGCTTCTGCCCCTGCTGCCGTAGCCAAAGGCATTTTCGCTCTGAGAGAGAGAGAGAGAGAGAGAGAGAGAGAGAGAGAGAGAGAGAGAGAGAGAGAGAGAGAGAGGAAATCACCCAGTTTTCGAAAAAGGGAGTCGATTCCACTCTGAAGGGGGTGTTTCAGAAGAACCGTTAATTATAAATAAAAAAAAACAATTATCAAAAGATAAAGTGATAATGATAAAGTGCCTGGAAATTAGAAACAGGCAAATACTGATAACGAAACAAAAAAAAAATTAAAATAAAAAAGGGACAACTCCATAGAACATAACAACCGACAGGAGACCGCCCATCAATGAAATGGAATGAGAGGAGATAACATGAACGAATGCTGGGGAGAGAGAGAGAGAGAGAGAGAGAGAGAGAGAGAGAGAGAGAGAGAGAGAGAGAGAGAGACGTTGAGGGAGAAGGAGGGAGGAAGAGCGAAGGACGGAGGGAGAGAAGGTGCGGCCCCAGTCCACCCGCTCCCTCCTTCCCTGTCTGATATTAGAGAGAACGGCCGGTAGAGAGAGAGAGAGAGAGAGAGAGAGAGAGAGAGAGAGAGAGAGAAAGAGAGAGAGAGAGAGAGAATTAAAGAGGTGACTCTCCCACACAGCAGTGATGCAGTTGCCTCTTTTTCCCCTCTTTCTGTTCCGCTAGCGGAAGATACGAATGGAGAGAGAGAGAGAGAGAGAGAGAGAGAGAGAGAGAGAGAGAGAGAGAGAGAGAGAGAGAGAAAGCAAAACCTATAAATACCATGATTCTAGCCAAGATGTTACAAGCAAAATCATGATGTGAAAGCAATGACAAATATATATAATATATATACTGTATATATATATATATATATATATATATATATATATATATATATATATATATATATATATATATATATATATATATATATATATATATATATATATATATAAAATAATTTTAAAGTGAAAACCCTCACACCAGAAACCACCTAGATGCTGGGCCTCACATCAATTATCACTTCTTGCACCAACACGCTGACAAACATAACGCGAGAGAGAGAGAGAGAGAGAGAGAGAGAGAGAGAGAGAGAGAGAGAGAGAGAGAGAGAGAGAGAGAGATGAATAACTTATGAATGGTTTTACCCCGGTGGGGAGAGGATTACCTCCTCGAGGCCCTCCCGTTTTCAATTAAATGAGGTCTACATTTTGACGGCAGTCCAGGTTATAGGTGGTCCCCCCCTCCTCTCTCTCTCTCTCTCTCTCTCTCTCTCTCTCTCTCTCAAAAGTCAACTAACGACCAGGTATCCAATTCACTGCTGGAACCTTCTCACATATAAGGTAGCCTTATTTAGCAGCAGACAGCATCACCGTGGACAAATTCGAAAAGATTCGATAAAACGAGACAATTGTGGTTTACTTAATTTTCTTTTTATTTTACAGACATCTCCTCTGAACGCCCAGTAGGTTTCTGAGGCACCTCTAAATATGCATCACGCAATACTGCTTAGGTTTAAAGGGACAAACTGGATTTTTAGGAAGCGGAACCGTACCTTTCCTTCCTTGTCAAGTTTGGGAATCGAACGTTCGTCAATTTCACTTTGAGCTGAACGCAGTATTCCTTGCGCTGAGAGATATTCTTTTAAGGGGATCAGTTCCTGCCCACCAAGGAGGTGGGGGATTACCTTGTCGAGGTTCGCCATTTCTAAAATTAAATACTACTAACGGCAATTATACATATCCATCGCTATGACCCCATAAGCAACTTGCGACCGAGCAAATATCTCTTTAATTCAACGTGGGTATGCTAAATTAGGGAACAAGTCCATACCGTCCCTCTTCGTCAGGATTGGGAATGACTGATTGATTGATTGATTATGAAATTTAGGTCTTGAAGACCAAGCCCCGGAACCCATCAGAATGGAATGGAACCCTAGTCATTCAGTTCGCGGGCGGAACGCGCTACCACTGCGTCAGAGAGAGAGAGAGAGAGAGAGAGAGAGAGAGAGAGAGAGAGAGAGAGAGAGAGAGAGAGAGAGAGAGAGAGAGAGAGAGCCTGATCACACAAACCACCCCAAAATAAACAGACTTCAAATCTTATTAACGACATGGCACACAAAAAAAGCCAACAACACATTTTATTTGAACAACAGGAAAGTGACGAATATACACATTAAGAGAATTTGCATATCTCAATTATTTAAAAAACAAACATGGAGAAAATCAAGGCAAAAGCAAAAACCAGACAATTCTATAATCCTGATTTTTTTTCGTACATGTTAACCTATAATTACCTAATCTCGAGGACCGTATTGTTGGCCAGCCTTAAATAACCTACGCACGAAAGCAGAAAAAAATTTGGATATAAAACCTAGCCTTGAGGAAATCGGCAGAGTTACCTATTAAAGAGAGAGAGAGAGAGAGAGAGAGAGAGAGAGAGAGAGAGAGAGAGAGAGAGAGAGAGAGAGAGATCTGAAGTAGCTTTCTCCATCTCAAGAAACCAGTCGCAATATAAAAACACTAATTATTGAAAGCAGCACACGACAGCCAGCCAAATTCTCATCAAATATAGAGTAATGATTTCTGGAGCGGTTATATATCTCAGTAAACTAACACACAAACATAATTTGAAAATTCCTTCACATCACGACAGTCTTTCTTCACGGCCTGTCGCAGCGAGAATCGCGAGAACCGGGTAATTTCAACACGAATAATTCTGTTACGCGGTCCTTTGTAACAGCAACGCTACAAAGAACTCACCCGAAATGTCATTACGTCACCGAAAACCCCCTGACTGGGCAACGACTACTTTTGCTTGTTCATCTAGTTCCCCGGTACATTTCATGAAGCAATTCCCTAATCCAATTCCAAGGAATGCTTCGCCAAATGTGACTTCAAATAAGTAGTGGGACTTCATGCAAGAGAATCACAATTAACCTTTAAAGTATTTTTACCATGACAATCGAACTCGGTGCTTTTCCAAAATGCAGTACACTGCACTTTGTCCCTTATAGGCGGCGCCTACAGAAGCTTTCAACAAGTATTTGGGATTAGGTGGGCTACTCTCTCTCTCTCTCTTTTTTTTTTTTGTGTGCGCGTTGCTTATTTGTAGCTGGACGTGTCTATTATCCATACCTGAACATAAATAAACTGGGTATTAGCTGCTTCTAAGCAAACAAACAAAAACAACTGTATATTCTGGAGGAATATTAAACGAGCATTACTGGTCACCTATTTGAAGACCGCTTTCCATATGATTTTCTAGAAGACTTTAATATGGTGAGATGGTAGAAAAAGACTGAGAGAGAGAGAGAGAGAGAGAGAGAGAGAGAGAGAGAGAGAGAGAGAGAGAGAGAGAGAGAGAGAGAGAACAAGCACATTTACAATTCAACATACGAGGGGGAGAGGCAGAGCACTGTATAAGCGTAAACGGCTAATTAATGAAAAATGAAACACTTTTCTCGTAATAAATCCATCTGCTTTTATCTCATGCTTGGAAAACAGTAATGATGCGGAAAGCCACTGTACACTTGCAAGATACCAAAGAAGTTTTCGTGTAAAGTATGAAACAAAACACTATAAAAAACAAGTAAAAAATGCGCCGAATTTCTTCGGTGCAATCGAGCTTTCTGTACAGCCGCTACACCGTATACTCAAGGCCACCGAAAACAGAGCTATCTTTCGGTGGTCTCGGTATAATGCTGTATGAGCCGCCGCAGCCCATGAAACTTTAACCACGGCACGGTGGTGGCATACCCTATATCGTTGCCAGAAGCACGATTATGGCTAATTTTAACCTTAAATAAAATTGAAACTACTGAGGATAGAGGGCTGCAATTAGGTATGTTTGATAATTGGAGGGTGGATGATCAACATACCAACTTGCAGCCCTCTAGCCTTAGTAGTTTTTAAGATCTGAGGGCGGACAGAATAAAGTGCAGACGGACAGACAAAGCCGGTACAATAGCTTTCTTTTACAGAAAACTGAAAAAAAAAATTCTTTAAACCACAATTTCTTGATCATCAAAAACATCTTTTATAACGCCTATCCCTGTTGGAACAGAGAGAGAGAGAGAGAGAGAGAGAGAGAGAGAGAGAGAGAGAGAGAGAGAAATTCCTGTTAGTCAGCAACCGAAAGGGATTTGAACCGATAAGCCAAAATTCGATTTAGCCAGCAAAAGAAATCCCCAAAAAGTGCTCTCACTCGCAAAGCTTTCCGATTCATAACAAACTTTGGTAAAAGCTTCGCAGTTTCAATGGAGGGCGGCAGCTCTTCTCTACATAAGTGCAGAGCTCAGCAATGCATTCATTCAAGCCGTTGCCTGTACACCACAAACTCTAGGTTCTCATCCCCCCCCCGCCCCCGCCCCTTAAACGTGAAGCCGACGGGGTTAAGCAAGGGAATGTCTATTTCTAGAGCAGCCCCATAGCAAAGAGGATCAAATGGGAAAACATTGGATCTATCTCTTAAAGAGGTATACCAGCCTTTCCTTTTATAAAACGGTCGCTTAAAGGGTTCACGAATCAAAGAGGGTGAAAATTCCATGGCTTGGCGGAAGAGGAAATAAAAATCACCGGGCCAAAAATACCTCGTCTCCAGCAAGTGCAACATGGTGACGACACCTGTGCTTTCATCTAACTCGACAGGAATTGGACAGGAATGGGGTTTATAGACGTAGAAGCATCGGGACGGAAAGGTGAGGACCTACATAAGTGGAGGATGGCAATTAGACTGTAAAATTTAGGTCAAAGGCCAAGCACTGAGACCTATGAGGTCATTCAGCGCTGAAAATAACGTTGAAGCAATTGTTAGGAGAGGGTAGAAAGTAAAAAGGAAGAAGAGAATAAGAACGGAGGTACAGTAAAAGAAATTAAAGGGGGCTGAAGCTAGGGGCCGAGGGGACGCTGCAAAGAACCTTAAGAAATGCCTAGAGGTGCACTGATGGCATTCGTATCTCCCCTGACCATACCATCCACCACCACGTACTAAATATGCAATCAATTTTATTACTGCATTTTATTCTGTGAGGTTCATTTCCAAATGATCATCCTTAACCCTTTGGCTGAATCCTTGGAACTTCACATGTTCCAAGGATAAAGTTCCTACGAAAATAAAACCCGGAAAATTCCAAATCAAACAGCATAGTTTTATTTACCTTTGTAAATACCTCTATTTTTAAAATATTAATCAAATGCAATTTGGCTACATATTTTCCACCAAGTTTGGGGTTATGAAATAAAACTGCATGAATGAATGTGATATTTGGGCTGCGTAGGAGGAACCGCAGCTGTGCTGTGGTACCTTCTGTATCTAACATAGTTCTGGGAAACGGTGGTAAGAAATCTTCTCCGAAAAAAAAAAAAAAAACTTCCACTGACCTCAACTTACGAAGACTAGCTTCAGACTAAACATAGGACAGGAACTTAACACACTCCTGTTTAAAGAAAGTTTACAACCTTAAATTGTGTTATTTCAGTTGCCACAAAGCAACTATTATCTTGAAAGCCACTTCCTATCAGAAAGAGAGAGAGAGAGAGAGAGAGAGAGAGAGAGAGAGAGAGAGAGAGAGAGAGAGAGAGAGAGAGAGAGAGAGAGAGAGAGAGAATTTACCTGCAAACTGGTTCTACTACTCCAAGGTGCGGGATTACCTAACCGAAGCCTTTCCCCTTTGTGGTTTCTGACATTAT
This sequence comes from Macrobrachium rosenbergii, assembly GCF_040412425.1. Lineage (NCBI taxonomy): Eukaryota > Metazoa > Arthropoda > Malacostraca > Decapoda > Palaemonidae > Macrobrachium > Macrobrachium rosenbergii. The sequence goes on from NC_089748.1 coordinate 47,819,751, forward strand.
TTGCAAGTTGTTAAAAGAAGTGTCAAATCTGACTGCGAAACTGGATACAAGGTGCCACACCGAGTTAAAATTGTTCAAAGTATTTGGGTCAATGACGTGACAGGTGACCTTGCAGAATGGTTCATCGGGTAGTTTATTCATGACCTTATTTTTAAATACGTGAGCTGGTTGGTTCATGATTACTGAAATACAATCTTGGGCTACGTCATGGTATAGAGTAGGAAGGGGCAGAGAATATCCGAGGCCAGTTCTGTGATCCTCTGTGACTGAAGAGCAAATGGTTTCTGGTCCAAAGTACACCCGCAGATATGGAAGTAAACCCTACTTGATATAGTATAAGTATAATTCTATGGATTCTCTGCCCAAGCTGGAAGTTACTTACTCTCTTAGCTTTTAGTTAAGTACAATAATAACGGTCATGAAAGTATTCCACTTCTTTGTTAGGCCACACAGCAGTCAAGGAAGTCATTCTGTTTGGCTGTAGTTACTTAGGCCATTCATCATTTTCAAAATGGCTACTCGAAAGATCACAAGAAACATATAATATGACCGATACCACCCATCCTTGAAAGAGAGAGAGAGAGCATTTCTACCATTACAGAGACCACGAAACATCCTGAAAGTACTTCAGAAGGCAGGAGAAAAGTTTAGCCTTAAAACAGGACGTTTTGCTTCATAATGAAATGACCAGTCGAGAAATTGCTTTTATTGTAGTACTCCCAAAACGAGAATTGAATCGAATTGAGCTTAATACAGAATTTAGGCCAAAGGCCAAGCACTGGGACCTATGAGGCCATTCAGCGCTGAAACGGAAACTAACAGTAAAAGTCTGACAGGTGTAACAGGAGGAAAGCCTCGCAGTTGCACTATGAATCAATTGTTAGGAGAGGGTGGTCAGTAAGATGGAAGAGAGAGAGTATGAAAAGAGGTACAGTAAAACGAACAAAAGGGGCTGCAGCTAGAGGCCGAAGGAACGATGCAAATAACCTTAAGTAATGCCTACAGTGTACCGCAATAGGCGCACTGACGGCACTACCCCATCCCTACCGGGTCCCAAAACGGGAGAACATTAACTAAAATAATTATAAGATCAAAAAGACAACAGAACAAAGGCGCTAGCTTCCAAATGAAGACGAATACATCGCAGAACAAAGGACCAGCCTATGACGTACCACAACTGGAGGACTGATTGATTGATTTATAGATTTTAGGCACACGTGCAAAGCACTGGGGCAAATAAGGTCATTCAGCGCTGAAACGGAGATTGAGAGCAGAAAGGTGTAACAGGAGGAAAATCCTCGCAGTTGCACTGTGAATCAATTGTTAGGAGAGGGTGGACAGTAAGATGGAAGAGAGAGAGTATGAACGGAGGTACAGTAAAAGGAATGCCTACATTGCACCGCATGAGGTGCTCTGATTAACTGGACGAGAATATAATGCAATTCGGCAATTCGTTATGTCTAAAAATACACTTTTAGTATTTCGTATTTTGTGTTACGGTTCCTTTTTAAGTTTTCTGTAAAAGAAAACTATTGTGTCGGCTTTGTCTGTCCGTCCGCACTTTTTCTGTCGGACTTCAGATCTTAAAAACTACCGAGGCTAGAGGGCTACAAATTGGTATGTTGATCATCCACCCTCCAATCATCAAACATACCAAATTGCAGCCCTCTAGCCTCCGAAGTTTTTATTTTATTTAAGGCTAAAGTTATGCGTCTGACACCGTTACAGGTGCCAACTACACAGGCCACCACGGCTGAGAGTTTCATGGGCCGCGGCTGATATATTCATACAACATTATACGCTGTACAGAAAACCCGATTGGGCCGAAGACACTTCGGCGCATTTTTTGCTGTTCTTTTTTATTGATGGGTATTTGACTATAAATATAAAACTCTCTCATAAGCCAAACTTTCTCAGAAATTACCCGTAAAGAACAGATGAAAATATTCAACACTCAACGAAAGGGAATGCTTTTGTCTTATGGAAACCCCTGAGAGAGAGAGAGAGAGAGAGAGAGAGAGAGAGAGAGAGAGAGAGAGAGAGAGAGAGAGAGAGAGAGAGAGAGAGAGAGAGAGAGAGAGAATATCTTATGAATGGGTTCACTACGAAAGTTTGAGGATTACCCCGTCGAGGCCATCCAGTTTTTGATGGCAGACATGACGAGCGTACTAACCACTGACGTGCCAACCCCCCCACCCCCACCCCCTAACCCCGTTTCTCCAACCAGCTTCACCCCACAACATTCGACTACCACCTAGGTACACAGTTCATTGCTGACTTCACATCTTTAATTTTCAGTTAATATTTTCTATCCCGTTAGAGATTAAACTTTGTTTACAAGTCTGGCATTTAATTTTGACTCACATAATCCACCATTTTAACTGCTAACTTTAAATATTCGTCTCCCCAACAGATTTCATTGTTTCATCGTCAACATAATTTTTTTTTCATTTGATCTTTACCATCCACCTTACATTAAGGGACCAAATAAGCGAAAGATCAGAAACCTTTCATTCTAATCAGCAATTCTAGGTTCTTCTCTTTCAGAATTGCCACCTTGCTTAATCACTTCTTGAACAATCACATTTCCCACTCTTTCAATCTTCTTGCACCACTTATGTTGCGTTAACATTCCACCTCAGCGGCTTAAACTTTTCTGTTTTCATTCACATTCAATATTCCCACCCTACCTCCGTAAAGGTAAGTTGGCTCAACAGTTCCAAAATACTTCTAACTCTGGCTTACATAGCTATTGACTCAGTATTAAATGTTTATTATATATATATATATATATATATATATATATATATATATATATATATATATATATATATATATATATATATATATGCATATATATAATAAATATATTTTATATATACACATTATATATATATATATATATATATATTACACATATATATATATATAATTAATATGTATATAGGTAAATCTATAAAATTAAACAAATTACCAGTTTCAAGGACGAAGTGTTTTACAATTACGGGCAACGCCCTCCTGGCTCATCTTCATTATCCACTAATTACAAGTTCTTTAATCAAATTTTCTCAATAAAAGCATAATATTTTCTCATTTCATACCTAACTATATATATATATATATGGGTGTGTGTATGTGTGTGTGTGGGTGTGTACATATACGAGTATATAGCCTTATTTATAATACTATTTGATTTCTCAGGGTTCCTTTTCGTACCTGTCCTCAAGTGAAGATAAGATGAAGTTATTACAATTAATGAGCTACACCCATTTATTCAATAAAAATAATTACCTTGCGCTACTTAAAAGACATGTAATGCAAAATAAGAGAGAGAGAGAGAGAGAGAGAGAGAGAGAGAGAGAGAGAGAGAGAGAGAGAGAGAGAGAGAGAGAGAGAGAGACTCAAAATGAAAATTATCCAGACCTACGTAAAGGGTTTCTCCATCCCCAGTGTAGAAGAGAGAGAGAGAGAGAGAGAGAGAGAGAGAGAGAGAGAGAGAGAGAGAGAGAGAGAAACTCGAAATGAAAATGATCCAGACCTACGTAAAGGGTTTCTCCATCCTCAGTGTAGGAAGAGAGAGAGAGAGAGAGAGAGAGAGAGAGAGAGAGAGAGAGAGAGAGAGAGAGAGAGAGAGAGAGAGAGAGAGACTCGAAATGAAAATGATCCAGACATACATAAAGGGTTTCTCCCACCTCAAGGAAAAGAGAGAGAGAGAGAGAGAGAGAGAGAGAGAGAGAGAGAGAGAGAGAGAGAGAGAGAGAGAGAGAGACTCGAAATGAAAATGATCCAGACCTACGTAACGTGTGCCTCCATCCTGGGGCTTAGACAGACGATAAAGGCCCCGGACGATTTTCTGCTGCAGCGATAAATTTCGAACACGTACCTATGCTTTCCCCCCTGCAGTGACCTGAAAAAGAAAAGAAAACACTATTAATACGTACCAAGACAATAAAACTTCATCTATAGAACTTAAAATACACAAACTATGGAACTGAATACAAAATTTGGGCCAAAGGCCAAGCCCTGGGTCATACGAGACCATTCAGCACTGAAAGGTAATTTGAGAGTAAAGCAGGTTTTAAAGGTGAAACAGGAGGAAGACCGCGCAGTTGTCAGGAGCGGGTGGAAAGTAAGACGGATGAAAAAGAATATGAGCGGAGGTACAGTAAAAGAAATGGAAAGGGTTGCTACAAAGAACCTCAAGTAATGCCTACAGTGCACAGCGTAAGGTGCACCGGTGGTACTACCCCAGCAAAGGGTATGCAAGATATGTGAAATTCAAACGACTTCGCCTGGTGTCAAATACAATGATCAAATGCCTTGCCATCAATATTGCATCACTTTTGTTGTATGATTTCTGAAACCCGTTAATCACCTGAACACAAGAACCCAACGATCCTAATAAAGATCTCTGAATTTATCATATTCATTGTAAAAGGAATTTTCTTTAAAAGCATAACGCAGTTTCCCACGAAAGGAGATGGCGCCATAAAAAAGGCATATTCCTACCGTAAACGCTGAACATAAGGTAAAAGGTAAACCCGATGGGGAACATACATATACAGTATACTCCTGTGAATACATGCATGCGTACATCTACAGGTACATGCACAGTTACAGCTGCATCTTGTAGCTACCTTTGTTGCCTACCTTCGGCAGCATATTCAATCAATGCGATGGACAGTCAATGAACTCCGTTTCAAAATATTGTTTTAAGCCGACAGTCTCTCTCTCTCTCTCTCTCTCTCTCTCTCTCTCTCTCTCTCTCTCTCTCTCTCACACACACACACACACACAGACGAAGAAATTTATGTACCAGACACAGGCTTCTATGCTCAAATAAACATACATTTATACATACTAGATACACAAAAACACGAATATACATATGTATGCGTGTGTCTGCGCCGAGAGAGAGAGAGAGAGAGAGAGAGAGAGAGAGAGAGAGAGAGAGAGAGAGAGAGAGAGAGAGAGAGAGAGAGAGAGAATTTACAAGATGGTAAGTATATAATTCATATACCAAAATGAAACTTGTAATGACTGAATGAATGCGAATATGTGTGTGTGTGTGTATGAGTGTGTGTGTGTATGTGTGTGTGTGAATGACTGCGAGTGAACAGCGGAGTGTCAGCAGCCAGACTACGTGGATCAATACACCCTCTCCACCACCGGCGAGAGAGAGAGAGAGAGAGAGAGAGAGAGAGAGAGAGAGAGAGAGAGAGAGAGAGAGAGAGAGAGAGAGAGAGAGAGAGAGAGGCTGTGTGCATTTTAGTGTTGGTAACTGAGTGTACATACGTTCACTTCTTCAGCAGGAATTGAAAAAAAAATAATATAAAGCGTCAGAAGCGTCCAGTCTGTCGGAGTAACTGAGAGAGAGAGAGAGAGAGAGAGAGAGAGAGAGAGAGAGAGAGAGAGAGAGTTGCACGAAGCACTAGCAAAGGTTTTTCAGTATTTCATGTTTGGTTTCATAATGACCAACTCTGGATAATTAGGTACCTGAGAAAGCACTCTCTCTCTCTCTCTCTCTCTCTCTCTCTCTCTCTCTCTGTAATTATAGAAATAGTAAACAAGAAACTTCGTTGACATTCTAAGTTGTGATACCAATAGGATAATGTATATATATATATATACACACACACACACACACACACACACACACACATATATATATATATATATATATATATATATATATATATATATATATATATATATATATATATATATATATATACACACACAGTGAAGCAAAAGTAGGTGGGCAGTGGGTGGATAGGTTTTATGTTAACGTTATACTATAACGGTGGGGTTTATTATCTATATACAGTATCTTTTATTTTCAGTCCCTTTGTATTGTATAGCCTACAATAAAATTTAACTGTAAATGTAATAACTGTTTATACAATTTAATTGTATTAGTTAATATAACTATATATGTATTCTCAAAATAAATGTTATCATCTACTGTCCACCTACTTTTGGTTCTCTCTCTCTCTCTCTCTCTCTCTCTCTCTCTCTCTCTCTCTCTCTCTCTCTCTCTATAGATATATATATATATGTATACACACACACACACACACACACACACATATATATATATATATATATATATATATATATATATATATATATATATATATATATATATATATGTAGTCACATTACCATGGTACGTGGACTTACAAAACCTCGCATGAGAAAGTGTGTGTGTGTGTGTGTGTGTGTGTATGTATATATATATATATATATATATATATATATATATATATATATATATATATATATATATATATATATATATATATATATGTATGTGTGTGTGTGTGTGTGTGTGTGTGTGTGTGTGTGTGTGTGTGTAGCCTATATATATACACACACACATTATGTAATCATACGTCACAAGATTAAGTTAACAAAATATCTCAACTAAGCTCAGACTCAAAAGATATTTGTCGTTAAAACAGCCGCCTTTGGATTTTCCTCTCTCAAAGGTATGTGTACAGTACCTGTACATTACCCAAGCCTTCTCCGAGAGGCTGTTTTCCATCCTTTGACGGGTTACTGTTTACCCAGATCCGATAAAGAAGCCTTTAGGTCGCTGACATTATTAAAACGCTACTTGGCAACTTTCGCAAGGCCGAAAATTCACATGAAATTGGAGCATAATAAAAAGCGCTGCTGCGCCTTCCTGAAGTTTATATGAACTTACAGATTAAACTGTAAAAAGAATATAATGAGAATACAGAATGTAGGCCAATGGCCAAACGCTGGGAGCTATGAGGTCATTCAGCAATAAAAGGGCAATTGACAGTACGGAGGTTTGACAGGTGTAACAAGGGGAAAGACTCGCAGCTGCACCATGAAACAACTGTTAGAGAGGCTGGAAAGTCATCTGGAAGAAAAAGAATATGAGCGGAGATAAAGTAAAAGGAATGGAAGAGGTTGCAGCTAGGGGGCGAAGGCACGCAGCAAAGAACAGTAAGTAATGCCTACGGTGCGCCGCACGAGGTGCAATGACGGCACTAACCCCCTACAGGGAAGGGTAAATTGGAATTTGGTATACCTTGGATTCATGCTGACGGAAAAGCGAAATAAAAACTATGCAAAGTATATCAACATTACTAATTAATAAGAATTATTATTTTGGACTTATCACTAAATGAACAGGCTTCCCATCGTTATGACAAAGAACCAAGAATAAATATTGTATACTACTGTTATTGCTCAAACAAAAGTTACACAAAATACTGAATAAAGAGTTACACAATAAACTGAATAATTATACACACAGTGAAACACAATTACAATAAACATAACAATAATACTCAAAAGAAGTCAATGAAAATAGGAAAAAGGCCAAACCTCCAATAATTATGAACGAAGGAATCCAAACAATAATTAGCATTTCTTTCGATCTGGCAGCCCTCCACTGGACGCACATAACAGGAGATGATTCCCCTGAGGGTTCCCCTCATTAGATTCCCCCTCCCCCCTCATTAGGATGAAAGGAAGAACAGGAAGAAAGGCATCTTCCTTCCCATTTCCGCACCTTAATCTAAATTTTTCCTCCTCCTTGAAATGAAGGCAGATTTTTTTTTGTGGGGGGGCGGGTTAAGAACTGGTCTGAATTTTCTCCCTAGGTTCTGACATCAATGGTTGCTAGAATTATTCTCTCTCTCTCTCTCTCTCTCTCTCTCTCTCTCTCTCTCTCTCTCTCTCTCTCTCTCTCTTCTCTCTTATTCTGGAGGAGTCTGAACTTTGTTTTCTTTTGTAATCGGTTCGTCTGGAGCTCCACTTCTGGTAACCGAAAATAAACTTGCTGTACAATGGAATTGCTGTACAAACAAGAACTAAATAAATACCGACGTACGCATTATACAAGCACAGTGAAGAACACATAAACCACACTCACATAATGTGTGTATATATATATATATATATATATATATATATATATATATATATATATATATATATATATATATATATATATATATATATATACAGTATATATATATATATATATATATATATATATATATATATATATATATATATATATATATATATATATAGTTAGAAAATACCTCGTTCTAAGTGCAGCAAGTGCAGAGAGAATAGTCTATGAGCAAATGGATCTCAGAATAAGGAAGCAAATGGAGAGTTGGTGTCTGCAAGGGTATATCCTCGGTTGATGGAGTGAGTATCCTCAGGATTCGTTCAATGTGGAAAAAAGAAAAGCGAGGCTGAGTTTAATGATGCAACAGTGGAAGGGGTTGGTGAAGTTTGAGAATACTTGTAGAACCTTGGGAGGGAAATTAAGAGGTTGAAGAATGGAAAGACTCCAAGAGTTGATGGAATTACAAGTACGATTACATTGTTGAAAATAGGAATTGATTACATTGTTGAAAATATGAATTGATGACACTGCTGAAAATATGAATTGATTACATTGTTAAAAATATGAACTGATTACATTGTTGAAAATGTGAATGGATTATTGCTGAAATTTATTACATTGTTAAAAATATGAATTGATTACAATGGATTATTGCTGAAATTTATTACATTGTTAAAAATATGAATTGATTACATTGCTGAAAATATGAACTGATTACATTGTTGAAAATATGAACTGATTACACTGTTGAAAATATGAAAAAATGGTTGATCGGAGTGTGTAGGGAAAGAGAAAAAGTTCAGAATAAAAGGGTAAGAGAATAACCATTCCACTGCAAATGGTAAACGGGCATAAAATGACTTATATAGTATGCCATGAAAGGTGTATGGCAGAATAATCATTGAAAGAGAAAGACAGACGAGAACACATCTGACAGGGGACGAACAATGAGAGTCTAGCCAAGGAAGATAGTGCGTGAATCACGTGGTGTCATAAAAGTTCAATGTGACATATATGAGCGAGCAAATTTATGACAGAACTGATAGGGAGACGATGCAGGAGATGTTGAGGAAGTACGGCATACAAGGTAAGTTGATGAAAGGAATAAACGTTTGTGAAATGGAAGTGGAGTATTTGTTACAATTTGTTGGCGGAGAGAGATTAGACTGGCGTAAAAATGGGGCAGTGACATTGGTGTGTTATGTATCCGTGGCTGCTTGATAAATTTATGGGAGGGAGGAGGGAGGGATGTGAGTAGTTCTTTTTAATTAGCCTCTAAAGGAGGGCAAAAGTTGTGGTTAAATACAACAATCTCTGACTGTCGTCTGTTATGCCAGAAACAGAATATCAGCTGGCGTCAACAATCACCCACAAAAATAAACTTCAATAAAGAAAGAGAGAGAGAGAGAGAGAGAGAGAGAGAGAGAGAGAGAGAGAGCATTCATTTAAGATGTAAAGCTATATAGAAACTCCAGCAAAAATTTCCATTTGTTACGTAGCACTTTTCCAACCACGCATGCATAACACCGGGTCTCATTCCTAACCCAATTGTGGAATTTCACAGAATAAAAAAATCTATCGTCCATGATCCTTTCACTTTTCCTCTGTGATGATAACAACCATAGAGTGAAAATTATCTTTAATTATTCCTCTGTGATAATAATAACCATAGAGTGACAATTATCTTCCAGGTTAAGAAAAATAATTCATTTTAATCGCCTCTATCTTATCAATCAGCACTTTGTAGGGAGTACAAAAATACAGTATGTTTGTTCGTACACACATCAACACACATCATGGTGTACACTGTGCATCTAATCCTAATCACCAAAGAGAATATTACGACTATTTTGATTGTGAGGGTGCTTGAAAAAGAGCACTAATAATACCTGATTAATTCAAGTTAATGACCAAAACCTACTTCATCTACTTAATAGCCATTAAAAAATAACGGATTTCAAGATAATATCCATTATTTGATTGAATTTCCTTAATGAGGATCTAAAAATTTATCAGAATTATTTGCTCTTAGAACACAGTATAATATTTGTACCTTTTTGTTTGCGAGTTCAAATTACCAATGAGACCAACACAAGTCCACAGAAGCGACACTTCTTTAACATTAAAACTTTTTTCTTTACTCTTATGAAGTACAAAGGAATACTAAGGATAATATAATTGCGATCATTCCAAGGCTGGGTTAATTAAGTACATAAGGTCCAGCTATCTTGCATATTATCTTGCATATTATAGGTATCAGCCATGAATCTCTCTCTCTCTCTCTCTCTCTCTCTCTCTTACAAAAGCAACGCACACAACTAGACCTGTTGCTAACATATTTTGTTAGATTTAATCAAGGCAGTAGTCCTTGGTTTAAAAAATGAACCAACATCTTCTAAATCCTTCAATAAAAAATGAACCAACATCTTCTAAATCCTTCAAATGCTTTGGAAGACTCAATACATACGAAGGAACGCTTATGTTTAATCCAGGTTCTACCGATCTACCATTTAATACAACATTGGCAGGAATAATTCAGTTCAAGCAATGCCCTGGAGAGAGAGAGAGAGAGAGAGAGAGAGAGAGAGAGAGAGAGAGAGAGAGAGAGAGAGAGATGATGTTCCTCATCGCAAACAACCTTGTCAAGGCATCGCATCTGCAAACTCATTATAGCCTTCAGCCACCGACGAACTCTCTTCGAGCGAGAAAATCTCAATCTTAATTCTTCCTTGAAGGGCAACGGACAGGGGAGGGGGATAGAAAGGAGGGGAGAGGAAGGGGAGAAAGGTGGGGGTTGAGGCAACGGATTATATCACCCCGAGATCCATTTTCCGCTCTCCCAATTTCTTAGTTGATGCAATCAAACATTAACCTTTTTTCCCGATTTCATCGACTTAAATACACACACACACACACACTATATATATATATATATATATATATATATATATATATATATATATATATATATATATATATATATATATATATATATATTCTTTCGTGGCATTCCGTTTATATATTCATCACGTTCCATATTTTCGTGATTCAGTTTTATAATATATATATATATATATATATATATATATATATATATATATATATATATATATATATATATATATATATATATATATAATAGAACAGGTTACTACTGTTCCCGATGACAGATCAAGCTACAATAGCCCTCTTTGTGTCGTGGAGTGGACAGTTCCCCTACGAGTTGACGGTCCTAGGTCCTTCCCATAACATTAGATTTGGTTGTAAATTATAAATTCAAAAACCAACCAAGCTTCCTTGTCGACAATTACAGACCTATAAAGCTAACAGTTCTAACGTCGAAAATACTGACTGCAAAATGTGAATTTCCAATGGCATCCCAGTTCTCAATTTATCATCGATAAACAATGCCGTGCAGATGTGGCATTGTTGAAAAAAAAAAATTGTAGTAACCGCCATGAGACATTACCTTTACACAAAAAAACTTTCCTCTCATATCTAAGTTTTCAAGTGTTCTGAAGCATGAGTCGCTAATCCTATTAAATTTGCACTTTGCAGAACACTTCCAATCAAAGGAACGAACCTTTCAGGGGAAGTAGTTTTCTATGCCCAACAAACAAAAGGACATTCTACAACTCTCGATCGTAAACTCTTTAAGATCACCTCTAGGTGAGGGTAAAGGAAACTTATCTAAACCTTAAAAAATTTAATGAAAAAAAAATCACTAAAACGAAAAAAAATATAAACCGAGACGAAATCGAAAGAATGGTTCACCTCATAAGTACATTGATTATACACGTACATTCATTACATGAAGAAAAAGACTTTTTTGACTACCCATGGCAAGGAACGCAGTTACAAGTATCAACCGCATACTCATACAGCAGTAAAAAGAATAGCATAGAATATAGGATTTAGGCCAAAGGCTAAGCGCGGGGATCTATGACGTCATTCAGCGCTGAAAGGGAAATTGCCAGTGATAAGGTTTCAAAGGTGTAACAGGAGGAAAACCTCGCAGTTACACTATGAATCAATTCTTAGGAGTGGGTGGAAAGAAAGAGGAAAGATTACGAACGGAGGTACAATAATAGGAACGAAAGGAGTTGCAGCTAGGGGCCGCAGGGACGCTGCAAAGATCCTCAAGTAATGCCTACAGCGCACCACAAGAGGTACACTGATGGCACCGTCCCCAGCGGAGAGCAATAAAAAGGGTTCACTATATAAGTACATTCATTACTTTGTAAGCACGTTAATTACGAACTGAAACAGATACCTTTTGACTACCCATGGCAATGACCACAGTTACACACACAAACTGCACATTCACAGAGCAATAAACCCTTTAAAATGGTCATTGGGGGATCCGGGCTCGACCTCATATCCGACCGCGTGCATCTGGTAGACACAATGAACCCAGATGCCAATATACGCTGGTAATTAAGACAGCCTTTCAGCCTTTCGTGCAGCTGCAGCAGACTTTTTCGGCGAAAATGTATTAATCAAACAGCGTCGTATCGCTAAAAACTGCGCCGCAATCGTTTGATATTCGAAGTTCCTAATTAAAATCGATTACTTTTTTTCGCCATTTTTGGATTAATCAGGCGGCCAAGACACACTAATGAGGAAATGAACACACTTATTGCCTATTTACACACACCACTGCGTTCTCCTGACTTCGTTACTATTATCGTTATTGTGCATAATAATGAACATGCCGTAATATATGACTGAGGTACATTACACCAAGGTGCATTCATTCTGCATATTGGAATTGGAAGAAACGAATCAAGCCAAGCGATAGGATCTATGGTCATTCAGCTCTGAAAATAATGTTGAAACAATTGTTAAGAGACTGGAATATAAAACGGAAGAAAAGAGACTATGAACGAAGATTCAGCTAGAGGAATGCAAGTGGGTGGAAGGGACACTGCAAAGACCCTTAAGTAATGGGCATTACTCCCCCACGAGAGCATTCTGCATACTGGGGTCAGTTAGGAGAAGGCCGAATTCAGGGTTGAAAGACGGCAATTCAAAGCACAGAGTTCATTTCCGATAACTACTGGTGTTACAGAAACAATGAACGAATGGAAACACACCGTGTTCGTACTACAGATTATTATTGTTGTTTACAGTTTAAACAGAGGCTCATATAAGTACCTCAATGTGGTGATGACCTTACACACATAAAGAACCATATCATATATTTTTAGGATGTTTCTCTTAGCCTCAAGTAATTTTCAAAACTTCTTATAAAGTATACGTGTAATACAAAAAAGAGACAGGTAGCAGATAAAATCGCTACTCAAATCAAAATATGAAAAATAAAGTACAAAAATGTTAAAATACATTGCAAAGAACAGTAAAAAAAAAATAATTACACAATTGTCTTTCAAAATACGTAACTGAAAGCTCAAATTCAACGAGTAGGGAATGGAATCTGTTCGAGCGCACTCGCCATAAAAGGAACATGTACTGAACATTTTGAAGACCACAGAGTAGCTTACGGAACACGCACTGAACAGTACTGAACATTATGACGACCACAGAGTAGCTTTAAGTCAACAAAAGACTTCCGCCATAACATTCCATGACATATTATTATGAGCCTTTGGCATAGGTTAATAACAACCTACCCCAGTCATTCATTTCATGTATCGCTAATCAAAACAGATGAAACGAACCCTCGGTTTCTACTTCCAAGAGAGTACCGCCAAAGGGTAGTAGCGACATCAACAAAAACAAACTCGTACGCTACCAACCTTTTTACTCAGAACAGGCATTAGCGCACCTGGCATGCAGATCCGTTTACACGGCTAAAAATACATAGAATACCGGATTCCTGACAAGAGACCCGAAAGAAACGTTAGCTTTCATGCTTGGCCGTCCACTTTCAAAGCGCCGATCGCCGGTCAATGATGACGTCAAAACACGAATCGAAGCCGAGATCAAAGAGGGAAATCGGTCGATGAATGAATGACAATGGCAAGATACTAGAGCCTAAAGGTGAAATTACTGCCACAGCGTCAATGCAATTAGGAGACTTCGTCATGAAATATATTACGACTATACAACACCACCACCACCACCACCAACAGTGAATTAAACGACGATGTGTCATTCAAGTTCAGACCTGCCCCGTGGGAGGGATGGTACCGTCAGTGCACCTCACGTGGTGCAATCGCAGGCATTACTAGAGGGTGCTGGCTAGCTGCACCCACTTTGTAGCCTTTTACTTTATGTATCTCCATTCCCGCTTCTTTTCTTCCGGTTTGCTGTCCAACCCCTCTAACTATTACTTAAGTGCAGATGTTGAGTTCCACCTGGTACTTCATGTCCTTTATTATCTGGATTTCTTCATTATGCTGTCCGACCTCTCCAACTCCCTTTTCCCAATGTCTTAAGCAATGATTCACGTTTTACCAAACAGCAGACACGCTTGACCTAGAACTCTTGTAAATTTGGTTCCTTTGCTTTTGAAAATTGGTGACAACGGTATGTCATTTATATTTTCAATATCTCTCATACCACTGAGCAAGCTCTCCCAAACACAAACACACACACACAGAGAGAGAGAGAGAGAGAGAGAGTCTAAATGGTCTGTCAATATTCTTGCGTGCTTGTGCCAAAGTATTCCCTTGACCTACAAACATGTCAATTTCAGATCTGTTAAGACAGAGCAGGCGTTCGTCCACGTCTTTATTGCTAGCATGAATGAACGTAAGACATATAAGTCACAAAAAAAGAAGCATAACATAACATATCAAGGTCGAACTCAACGACATGGACTCAATATTATGAATGAGGACAAGGCCATTACGGAGTCAATACTCTGAGGTTCTGAAATCAACAACATCAAACTATGGAATCTCAGGTGAAGCCATGGCAGGAATGAGGTGTTATGTTTGCAATCTCACGTGAAGCCATTGGTAGGAATGAGTAGGTATTCCGTATGGAATCTCAGCTGAAGTCATTGGTAGGAATGAGTAGGTATTCCATATGGAATCTCAGGTGAAGTCATGGCAGAATGAGTAGGTATTCCGCAGGGAATCTCAGGTGAAGTCATTGGTAGGAATGGGTAGGTATTCCGTATAGACTCAGGTGAAATCTTTTGTAGGAATGAGTAGGTATTCCATATGGAATCTCAGGTGAAGTCATTGGTAAGAATGAATTCAGGTGAAGTCATTGATAGTAATGAGTAGGTATTCTGTATGGACTCTCAGGTGAAGTCATTGGTAGGAATGAGTAGGTATTCCATATGGACTCTCAGATGAAGTCATTGGTAGGAATGAGTAGGTATTCCGTATGGACTCTCAGGTGAAGTCATTGGTAGGAATGAGTAGGTATTCCGCATGGACTCTCAGGTGAAGTCACTTGTAGAATGGGTAGGTATTCCGTTTGGAATCTAAGGTGAAGTCATTTGTAGGAATGAGTAGGTATTCCGTATGGACTCTCAGGTGAAATCATCGGTAGGAATGAGTAGGTATTCCGTATGGACTCTCAGGTGAAGTTATTGGTAGGAATGAGTAGGTATTCCGTATGGACTCTCAGGTGAAGCCATTGGTAGGAATGAGTAGGTATTCCATATAGGAATGAGTAGGTATTCTGTATGGAATCTCAGGTGAAGTCATTGGTAGGAATGAGTAGGTATTCTGTATGGAATCTCAGGTGAGGTCATTGGTAGGAATGAGTAGGTATTCCATATGGAATCTAAGGTGAAGTCACTTGTAGGAATGAGTAGATATTCCGTATGGACTCTCAGGTGAAGTCATCTGTAGGAATGAGTAGGTATTCCGTATGGAATCTCAGCTGAAGTCATTGGTAGGAATGAGTAGGTATTCCGTATGGACTCTCAGGTGAAGTCATTTGTAGGAATGAGTAGGTATTCCGTATGGACTCTCAGATGAAGTCATTTGTAGGAATGAGTAGGTATTCCGTATGGACTCTCAGGTGAAGTCATTTGTAGGAATGAGTAGGTATTCCGTATGGACTCTCAGATGAAGTCATTTGTAGGAATGAGTAGGTATTCCACATGGAATCTCAGCTGAAGTCATTTGTAGGAATGAGTAGGTATTCCGTATGGACTCTCAGATGAAGTCATTTGTAGGAATGAGTAGGTATTCCGCATGGAATCTCAGCTGAAGTCATTTGTAGGAATGAGTATATATTCCATATGGACTCTCAGGTAAAGTCATTGGTACGAATGGGTAGGTATTCCGTATGGAATCTAAGGTGAAGCCTTTTGTAGGAATGAGTAGGTATTCTGTATGGAATCTCAGATGAAGTCATTTGTAGGACTGAGTACGTATTCTGTATGCAATCTAAGGTGAAGTCATTAGTAGGAATGAGTAAGTATCCCATATGGAATCTCAGCTGAAGTCATTGATAGGAATGAGTAGGTATTCCATAAGGAATCTCAGCTGAAGTCATTTGTAGGAATGAACAGGTATTCCGTATGGAATCTAAGGTGAAGTCATCTGTAGAATGAGTAAGTATTTCGTTTGGAATCTCAGGTGAAGTCATCTGTAGGAATGAGCAGGCATTCCATATGGAATCTCACATGAAGTCATTTATAGGAATGAGTAGGTATTCCGTATGGAATCTCAGCTGAAGTCATTTGTAGGAATGAGTAGGTATTCCAGATGGAATCTCAGGTGAAGTCATTTGTAGGAATGAGTAGGTATTCCGTATGGAATCTCAGGTGGAGTAATTTGTAGGAATGAGTAGGTATTCCATATGGAATCTCAGGTGAAGTAATTTGTAGGAATGGGCAGGTATTCAGTATGAAATCTCAGGTGTAGTCATTTGTAGAATGAGTAAGTATTCCGTTTGGAATCTCAGGTGAAGTCTTAAGTCATTTGTAGGAATGGGCAGGTATTCCGTATGGACTCTCAGGTGAAGTCATTTGTAGAATGAGTGAGTATTCCATTTGGAATCTCAGGTGAAGTCTTCTGAAGGAATGAGTAGGTATTCCGTATGGAATCTCAGGTGAAGTCATTTGTAGGAATGAGTAGGTATTCCGTATGGACTCTCAGCTGAAGTCATTTGTAGGAATGGGCAGGTATTCTGTATATTCCATTTGGAATCTCAGGTGAAGTCTTTTGTAGGAATGAGTAGGTATTCCGTATGGACTCTCAGGTGAAGTCATTTGTAGGAATGAGCAGGTACTCCGTATGGAATCTCAGGTAAAGTCACTAGTATGAATGAGTCAGTATTCCGTAGGTACAGGCAATAATAGTGTAATGGATCAGGTGTTCTGTGGGTGATTAATGAGTCGGAAAATGTGCCGAGTCACTGACATTCCGATGAAAACCCAAAACTGCAATCAATGACATAAGGGAGTTGTTACTCAGAAAGTGAAGTCTACGACACCGAGGAATTAAGAATTACATGGTGAAGTCAATTTCATGCAAATGAGACATAGAGTGGATTCTACGATAAGCCTGTGAGGAAAAAGTCAAGGTCACCAAGGATTCAAGAAAGGGAAATATAATTTCATGAACTTATTAAGAATCTGAAATCATGTTTACGCTAGTTTAGATTAGAGCCCACGGAAGTGAGGTTAGAGGTCATCTAGGAGTGAAATCGCTAACATACAGGAATCCTGGAATCAGTAAGTGGTCAAATGTGGGTAGAGCCAATAATATGGATGGAATTGAGAACAAGAGGGTAATAAGTGTAATGTAAATTACACGAAATCTAAATGTGACTTCAAAAACACGACAGAACGACATCAAATAATCCAAGACAATAAAATGACATCAGAGAAGAGAGGTTTCAGGGTGTAGTCAATGACTTCACGAGGAACGGAATATGATCACTTCAAGGAACAAAGAATCCAAAAGTGAAGTCAAAAAGACACAGCGGAGTCTGTATTCTAGAGTCAACAGCACAAGAGAGTGAAGCCAAAGGGACCATGAGAGTTGGGGAATCTGAGGGTAAACTAAATGATTTGAGAGAGAGAGAGAGAGAGAGAGAGAGAGAGAGAGAGAGAGAGAGAGAGAGAGAGAGAGAGAGCCAGTCACAGTCTGAGGGCGAGCAGGAGCAGAGACAGAGGTAAGAAGCAGCGGAGGGGAACACGGAGACGCGTGGAGGAGGAAGAGCGACCGCAGAGGCAATAGCGACTTCAGGGGGGAATGGGGGAGGGAGGGGGAGGGGGCGTCCCCAGCAGAAGTAGGTCACATGCCAGCCTTTGTTTACTTCGGAAACCCCCACCCTTCATGGAAATGCTTCAATATACGACCGGAGTCGGATGCGGAGGGGAACACGAGGGAAAAAAAAAAAATAAAAAATTTCTGACGCGATTACATCTGGAAGGGGTTCCGCACTCCTTATCGAGTGGTTTCTCTCAAGTTCACGCTCGGTTTCAATAATATATTTATCATTATTATTATTATTGGCACAACGCTGTTTTCCCATGACTGATAAGCATTGTCTTACGGGGTAAATAATCCCTACAAGAGCTTCGCAGAGATGAAAGTTATGTACCATTACACATTCATCATTCATAGAATCATGGATGAAATCCAGTTCCATTTAGGAATGAACAACGGTCATCAGCAGCAATTTCTTTCTTTATAAAACACCAAGACATACGAATGAAATTCATTTTAGTTATTCAAACACCCATTTTCCCTTCACTGCACTGCAGGGCATCAAGAAACGGATATGTTACATTTCTTCAGAATTTGTTGGCGTAAGAAATAATTATGAACGCTAACCACAAGCGTTTTTCACACACAAACAATTATATATATATATATATATATATATATATATATATATATATATATATATATATATATATATATATATATATATTTTTACCGGATGAACTCCCGTCCAAAAATCAATACCGTGTAACTTCCGCATCAGCAAAGAAAGGAAAGAGAAATAAATACTGCGTAAACTATTACGCAAGCACGCAGGCGAAAAAGAGTTAACTGAAAAGAAAATATCTACGAAGTTACAGAGAGCAAAGTTGCTGAGGCAACAGTTGCTACGGAACCTTTGTTCTCTCCGGCTCAAGAACTCTGATAAAAATAACTTTCTCCTTGCTGATTGTCCCTTTCCACCCACCCCTAATAACGGCCACATTCACAGGACCGTTATCATGCCGGAGCAATTTTCCATTCACGATCCCCTTTCCTCAATCCGGAGAAAGTAAGTATAATGGTTTCCTTAAGATTGGTGGATTCACAATTAAACTCAGGGCTCCTTACTTTCGTTATCTGGGTTTCTCTGCTATCTACTGCAGTTCCCCCTCTCTTCCTCCGTTAGTCCATGACGAAGGCTGCTGCTCTGCTAGGTCAGAGCAAACCAGCCGCCTCTCCCTCTGATTCCATGGCCATGTTGGTTATGGTTCATTATATATATATATATATATATATATATATATATATATATATATATATATATATATATATATATCATGAAGCTACAAATGTCGTTTAATATCAAATTCACGCTACCTCGAGTATATCTCCGATGGAGAATTATCACCGAAGGGGAATTTATATAAGTGATAAATGAACAGGTACCACTGGGACGCGAACCCTTGACATGGACCCATTCAACGACTCCAGTGGACGCTACCACCGCGCCATCAAGAGAGGTATAAATCATTACCGAGTCTGCTGTACTGTTTTTTCCCGTTGTGAGCGGGGAAATTGTACTTAGCCTCGGCAATGACCCACCTCCGCCATGATAGTTCGTTGGTACGTTTGGAACACGCAGCTCTTATTATGAAATTTTTTATCACACCGTGATTTATATACAATCATGAAGCTACAAATGTCGTTTAATATCAAATTCACGCTACCTCGAGAGTATCTCCGATGGAGAATTATCACCGAAGGGGAATTCATATAAGTGATAAATGAACAGGTCCACTGGAGTCGTTGAATGGGTCCATGTCAAGGGTTCGCGTCCCAGTGGTACCTGTTCATTTATCACTTACATAAATTCCCCTTCGGTGATAATTCTCCATCGGAGATACTCTCGAGGTAGCGTGAATTTGATATTAAACGACATTTGTAGCTTCATGATTGTATATAAATCACGGTGTGATAAAAAATTTCATAATAAGAGCTGCGTGTTCCAAACGTACCAACGAACTATCATGGCGGAGGTGGGTCATTGCCGAGGTTAAGTACAATTTCCCCGCTCACGACGGGAAAAACAGTACAGCAGACTCGGTAATGATTTATACCTCTTGATGGCGCGGTGGTAGCGTCCACTGGAGTCGTTGAATGGGTCCATGTCAAGGGTTCGCGTCCCAGTGGTACCTGTTCATTTATCACTTATATAAATTCCCCTTCGGTGATAATTCTCCATCGGAGATACTCTCGAGGTAGCGTGAATTTGATATTAAACGACATTTGTAGCTTCATGATTGTATATAAATCACGGTGTGATAAAAAATTTCATATATATATATATATATATATATATATATATATATATATATATATATATATATATATATATATATATATATATATATATATATTCTGAAGATGAACCCTATTCATGTAGAACAAGCCCACAGGAGCTATTGGATACAGAACTGAATATAGAGTTTAGGCCAAAGGCCAAGCGCTCGGAGCTATGAGGTCATTCAGCACTGAAACGGAAATGACAGTAAAAAAGGTTTGAAAAGTGTAACAAGAGGAAAACCTAGCAGGTGAAGTATGAATCAACTGTCACGAGAGGCTGGAAAGTAAGATGGAAGAGAGAGAATATGAATGGAGGTATTAGTAAAAAGAATGAAAGGTTGCAGCGAAATAAAGGCACGCTGCAAACAACCTGCAGGAGTAATGTCACAGTGTACTGCATGAGGTGCACTAATCGGCACTAGCCCCCATGTATTGTGAGCACTGACTAAATTCAGGCGTCCAAAGAATGTGGTGTTCAGCTGAAACAGTTTACTGAAATTAATACGAAATACAGACGAAATTTCCTCTGTATTTCTCTCGATGTCGATGATTATTGTCACTGAGACACCAATATAAAGTAATCACACCAACACTTCCCCCCCCAACCCAACCACCCCCTACCTACAGTCTCCACTTATACGTGAAAAACCAACAGTAGTAGTTTCTTTTCCTCTTTGTTCAGACTCTAATACCCTCCCCTCCTCAGTCTCGGCCATTCTTTGTCTGGAAATTCGTTCCAAGTTTCCACAGTTTCGCCTCTCTATTAAGCATCGTCACGTTCACGTGACTTGACAAAGAGCTCTTTTTTTCCAGTTCCTCGACTTTCAACCTCTAAATCAAAACTGACGTCGGAGCGCAAAAAGGGCTGATCTGCATTCGAAAATAAATCTTGCACCTAGTCATTCATAAAAATATATATATATATATATATATATATATATATATATATACATACATATATATATATATATATATGTATATATATATACATACATATATATATATATATATATATATATATATATATATATATATATATATATATATATATATATCCTGTCTTCTAAGACATGTAAGCCATTAAAACAAATTACTATTCGAAAATGATCTTGCAATACAGCCATTCGTACAAACGCACTGACTCTTTACTGACGAAAGCCATTAAACAACATTTATTAAGCCCATTTGAATATCTCCCTCAGCGTGCGTAAAATATAGCAAAGATAAACATTAGAGCACCTAGCGTAATGAAAAGAAATAATCGGCTTTGCATATTTTTTCACTTGCGGTCTTGTTTCTCCCCAAGGTGGCGCCCGAATATTTTAGGCTTTGGTTCTCCAGTCTTTTAGAATGAAGCTGCTAAACCCATGCTTTTTCAATCCCAGATAAATACATACATATGTTCAGAATAGAATAAAATAGACTAGAATAGAATAGAGCAGAATATAGAATTTAGGCCAAGGGCAAAGAGCTGGAACCTATGAGGTCATTCAGCGCTGGAAGGAAAATGGACAGTAAGAGGGTTTGAAAGTTGTAACAGGAGGAAAACCTCGCAGTTGAGCTAAGAAACAATTTTTGGAGAGGGTGCAAAGTCAGATGGAAAAAAGAGAATATGAACGGAGGTACAGTACAACAAACGAGAGACGCTGCAAAGACCCTAAGTAATGCCTTACAGTACACCACGTGAGGTGCACTGACGGCAGTGCCACCCTAAGGGGTATACATATGTTTAAAAGTGAAGATTTCTGCCATTCTCAAAACTGATTCCCCACCTCCCTGTGCACTAAGCCAAAATGACGGAACCGTGCTATGGTCCGAACTTGGGACGGTCAATAACGTCCCCAGGATCGGAACTTGCCGTCTGGACGATCTCTTACATTGCTGTCATCTTGGACAGGTTGGGTACACTGCTGTATAAAATGGCTGGCTATTTGGCATAACAACACATATAAACGTCAAAGAGTAGAGGGGACAATAGAAGAAAAGACGTATTCGGATGACTGAACTGACTGAATTGAACTGAATATAGAATTTAGGCCAAGCACTGGGACCAACGAGGTCATTCAGCGCTGAAATGGAAATTGACAGCAAAAGTCTGAAAGGTGTAACAGGAGTAAAAGCTCGCAGTCGCACTATGAATCAGTTGTTAGGAGAGGGTGGAAAGTGAGATGGAAGAAAAAGAATATGAAAGGAGGTACAGTAAAAGGATCGAAAGGGGCTGCAGCTAGGGGCCGAAAGCGCGCTGTAAAGAACACTGAGTAATGCCTACAGTGCGCCGCAAGAGGTACACCGACGGCACTATTCCCTACGGGGGTACTCGGATGATAAAAGCTACTGTTTTTTGAATTCCAAGACAACCAGAAAGTCGGTTCTGCGTATCAATCTTTCCGTTAATAACGACAATAACCGGAACTGGATCATTCAATTGTTCTTTATACCTACTCGGTCTCTTCATCTTCTCCCTGGGATTTTTCAGATGTAGGCAGTTAACCCTGGGTGGAATATTTTTGTGAGATCATAAAGAGCTATGAAGGGGATAATTTAACTTAAATACCCGAACGTGCTAAGGAATGAATTCAAGGTTTTTCAAGTGGCATTAATAACAAAGAAGCTTAAGAGGCTGAGAGCACCTGGAAAAGGTGGAATCATACCAGGGATGATTTAACTCAAAACTAAATACCAATTGGCATGCTAACTAGACTTTAGGGAAATGTGGCATGAGGAAACAAAGACTGATCACTGGGAATTGGAAAATATTATTCTCATCCTCAAAAGGACAAGGGAAATTGTTAAAATCCTTCGAGATGAAATCAAAGAAAAAATAAAAGTAGAAAAATGCGCCAAAGTTTCTTCGGCGCACCGAGTTTTCTGTACAGCGTATTATCAAGGCCACCGAAAAATAGATCTATCTTCGGTGGTCTCTGGTATAATGCTGTATGAGCAATGGTCGGCGAAATTAAACCACGGCCAGGTGGTGGCTGGCTCTATATCGTTGCCAGAAGCACGATTACGGCAACTTTAACCCAAGATCAAAACTACTGAGGTTGAGGGCTGCAATTTGGTTTGTTTGATGATTGGAGGTGGATGATCAACATCTAACTTGCAGCCCTAGCCAGTTTTTAAGATCTGAGGGCGACAGAAAAGTGTGACAGAAAATAGTGCGGACGGACAGACAAAGCCGACACAACAGTTTCCAGAAAACTAAAAAAAGCAGGAGTTATATAGATCAAATATTTCTGTTACAAGATATTCAACAGCAGACGTGGAATTTAGCAACCCCGTTCTGATGACTTTGGTCGATTACAAAGACGCTACTGACAGCGTTCACAGACCAGTATTACGAGAGATCTTGCGTAACCATGGTATTCATGCTGAATATGTAAAGCTAAAATTAGATATATCCACGAAGCAAGCAGATACAAATGTTGATGATGGTAAAATGGATAAAAGAAGAATATAACCTGAAAGTCAAAGATATTGACAAGTAGCCTACACTATTTAATTATTGAAATTTAGTTGTAACTCAATCAAACCTGCTTACAAATCTACATACAACAAATTATAAACCTTTCTTTGTCTCTTTGGGACACGTTCAGGTTGGCAAATAATATATACTAATTCACGAAGGTTATCGTACAGAACAAAAATATTCAGGTATACACATTGAATAAACTTATATGTTTGAACTGCGATAAGTTATACAGTAAATATGCTGACTTTCACGTTACTGGCATTCTCTCGAAATGACGCTTCAGAACAAGACGAAAGGAAAAAAATCAAGGTAAATATCAGTGCAAGGTTATTGTGACGCGCAGTACAATGGATGTCATAATCTTTCCACGAAAAAAAAAAAACGTAGCCAAGCACGCGACAAAGCGCCTCAACCGTGACCGCAACGTAACAGAACTAACGAGCTGGGGGGAGAGAGAGAGAGAGTGGAGTACGTAACCTTCAGTACTAAGAATGACAGTTGAATAGATAATGCATCCGCACGTTTCAGTTGAAGAGTTACAACCATGACCTCAAAAATACACACACAGACTTCTTCAGTCAAAGGTGTTTTGCATTTCCTATATATATAGACCAGCAACAAAACTTCTGATTGATCAACTAAATAATAAACCTCTCTTCACAGCAAAAACCTCTTGGTTGTATAACACATGGAGGTTTCTCTTAAAATCTCATACACGTTACAGTGTACGGGTGAAAAGAATGGGAGAGCAAAATCAAGCCAGTTAACGAGAGAGAGAGAGAGAGAGAGAGAGAGAGAGAGAGAGAGAGAGAGAGAATACGTGTATAATCAACTGACATTCTGGTCAACTATGCTCGATAAAAACATCTCCCAAGCCTACACAAATGCAAATGCACTGCTTAATACATGAAAATTAAATCAGCAATTTCTCTAACTATATTCATCATCATCATTCATTTCTCTCTCTCTCTCTCAGGTATAGCCAAAGGACCTGGAATAGTTAACTGAAGCAAGGCGAAGCGCTAATGACCCTTTTTGCATAAACTCTCGTAGATCTGTTACTAAATGGATCTCAATTACTTTGCTGATTCTCACGGACCTTTATCAGATTTGTTCATTCTTTCTTCAACATTCGATAGCCTTCATCAAGTTTCGCTTATCCCCCATTATTCTTTCATCGCGAAAACCTGGACACAATTTCTCACATAGTTTGTGTGCAACAACAAAGAACAAGGCTGTATTCCTAATGCTAATGTACCATCTTTCAGAGCTGAATTTTAACACTGTTTAAGTTTGGGCAAACTTTTACAAGAACTGTCTGTTGTTGAAGGTTATCTTTGATGTGTGCTGTATGACCTGCTAACACGTATGCATACAGCAACAATGGACAGCTTCTTCCTTTCACGAAGTATCACTTTTCACAGGTAAAACCTAAATAGTGACATCATAAACACGAGAACATTCGTGAGGCTGTTTCATAGCTCAATAGTTATCTCATAAGAACTGTCATAAAAATCAACCCAAACCAACGTGCATGGTTCTCCAAATTGAACTGTATATAGAATTTAGGCCAAAGGCCAAGCACTGGCACCTATGAGGTCATTCAGCGCTGAAACGGAAACTGACAGTATAAGAAGGTTGGAAAGATGTAACAGGAGGAAAACCTCGCAGTTGCACTAAGAATCAACTGTTAGGAGAGGGTGGAAAGTAAGATGAAACAATGAGAATATGAAAGGAGGTACAGTAAAAGGAACGAAGGGGTTTGCAGCTAGGGGCCGAAGCCACGCTGCAAAGAACCTCAAGTAATGCCTACAGTGCACGGCATGAGATGCACTGACGGCACTATCCCGCCAGGGGGATGGTTCTCCAAAAGACGGCAGCTTTCTTTCATGGGAATAATCCGCAATTCCAGTGCATTCCGGAATTAGAGAGCATTCGAGCGCAGAGAAGCTCCACAAGGTAGAAAGACGACTCAGGTAAAACGACTTAAGAACCCCCGACAAAGCTACATGGCAATAATTGGTTTTAAGATGTCGTAATGCGCTTGAGTACCGTTGCCTGTGACTTTCAAAGACTTCTGCCGAGCGCTTGAGTCCCTTTGCCCGAGACTTTCAAAGACTTCTGTCGGATACTCCGAGTGTGGAGAATATTCTCCTTGCATTTTAATACGTTTTTATCTAATTACAATTATTTTTTTTAATAAGAGATCCACTCTTCTGTACTTCCTTTACTGTTCATAATGAGCACCGGCAGCCTTGGAAGCTTGATTTCAAGTCAATGGCCCTCTGGGCTTGTTCCATATGAATAGGGTTCATCTTCTGAATAATAATAATAATAATAATAATAATAATAATAATAATAATAATAATAATAATAATAATACGTGCACTTCTACACAGAGAAGGTGGTAACAAGTATCTTTTTCTAAAGCTTAAGATTTTAGTGCTTGGCTCCAGCAATACGTGCACGAAACTAAGCATCTCCAGCGAGCAAAACCGAGGGAGAGAGGTTAAAGAAAAAGAAAAAAAAATCTCCCCAAACCGACAAAAACAAACAAAAAGAGAGAGAATAACAAACGCCAGCATCCCAGCTGGACTCCCTTTTGTGTTAAGTTCAACCGCAGCGGATGAGTATCCAGACCACCACAGCTTCCTCCTCTTTTTTTCATTTTTTTTTCTAATTCACTAAAGCGGAGAAAAACTCTCTAATCGTCGAAAGCCCGTCTCTCAATTCAGGCCTCTCCACCGTCATAACCCAACAAACAGGCCGTCCACGAAACTTTTGTTTGTCGAGTTAAGCTCTTGTTTGCTGTGCAAAGATTCCCCGCTTGTTGACTTAAGCAAGAACAAAGGGCATAGAAAAATATGAAAAAAAACGCAGGATATCTATCTATAGAATTCTCCAAAATCTCCCACCACCAAGCAGTGAAGGAACGGGAAGGAAGGGGCGGTGGGTGGGGCGCTCTTGCAGGGCTTCCAATCGGGGTCCGCCGCTAGAAGGGAATTCCCGGAATATTTATCGACGGCGTTCTCAGAATTTTCACGGACGACGACGGAGAATCTAAAGGGCATCTAACATCAAAATTCTCACAAATCTTCCCGGCAACACAGAGCACAATGGGAAAGACGGGAGCAGAAGGAGTGCTTTCTACAAAGACTACTTTCTACAGAGCAAACAATCTCTCTTCCTACAGATTTGATCTCAGCAACGTTAAGGAAGAGGAGCTCGGTGGCAGGTTTTCCACAGCGAGGAGGATACCAATTGTCTCAAAACTTCTAAGTGACTTCCATCCTTGTAAGCCTCCCAAAACGAGAAGTGGGATCCACTTGGCAGGAATTTGCAACGAACCGCCTGACACACAAACAACTTTGGCCTAAATATCAAGGTTCGGTGCAGCAATTAAATTGGAATCGATTTGTTTAAGATAAGAGAAACGTGTACAGTGTGCACTCAATTTTCCTCATTAGAGAGAGAGAGAGAGAGAGAGAGAGAGAGAGAGAGAGAGAGAGAGAGAGAGAGAGAGAGAGAGAGAGACTGCTACTAAATTAGTGGTTTGCAATTTATCTCCGTAAAGGGGTCTGTTTACAGCATTATGCGTACGTGATCTGGTTCGGCTCACGTTAGTTATAGGTTCGTCGTTCTCTCCAGCCTAATGCCAGACTAGATGTAAATGTGTGCGAGCATCTGACAAGGTCAAGAACATGGGAGTGAAGCTAGCATCCTCATCCCTCAGACTGACTTTACCCTTTTACCGACACATTCCCTCCCCAAGGAAGTAAAAAGTCTGATTATATATATATATATATATATATATATATGATTATATATATATATATATATATATATATATATATATATATATATATACACACGCCACATTCCTACACCAATTACCGAACCTTGGATAAACCCCAAAGTGCACTGCATAAACCTACAATACAACCAGACCCACCAGCAGTGTGTCAAACCCCACTACTCAAACACCGAGCTACTTACATCTATATTGCGAGCACTCTCATGCCTCCTAGATATAAAACCCCTTCCTTCCCAATACTTCTCCCAAATCTTCTACCCAATGCATTTCATGTCTTCCTCTCCTTGTTCTTCTGAAAACTATCCAATTAAATTCTTTAAATGCCTTATCAACCTCCAGTCTTTCCACAGCCTGCAAATTAAATCATTGCAACAGCTTCGACATTTCTCCATTTATCGGCCTGCAACGTTCATATTCTCTCTCTCTCTCTCTCTCTCTCTTTCATAAATCCCAAAATAAACGTTCAGTTCCCTACACCTAAGTTAAAGAATGGGTAAAATATAACATTATCTATTCCTAACTCCTTTCCGGTTACCAGATGGACTACGGAAGACTGAGAGAGAGAGAGAGAGAGAGAGAGAGAGAGAGAGAGAGACTATAAAAGAAGCTAAGGAGAAGACAAACCGTCCCCTAAACCATTCAAGAAGACGGAAAAAGGTACAAACATAAGAGACAATATCCTCTATTCACGCCGCCGCCGCCTCAGTCCACGACCCCCCCCCTCACCTCACCCTCCTCCCCTTCAACATTTGTGAAGAGCCCAGTGCTGCATTCCACAATCTGAACGAGAAGTGGATCATTTTCCTACTTTTCTGCGGGAGCGAAACTAGTCCCATACTGTCCCTTGGACGCATTAGACACGAAAACACTACATACAAGTTTTCGCAGTGTTCGAGAGGACTTGGAGGAAAATTAAAAAGACGAAAGTGTATTCATACCATCCTGTGAATTAATTATTCTAACTAATTAATTAACTACTAACTAATTAATTAATTAATCTTGAAACAGGTTTTCGCAGTGTTCGAAAGGACTTGGAGGAAAATTAAAAAGACGAAAGTGTATTCATGCCATCCTGTGAATTAATTATTCTACCTAATTAATTAATTGCTACCTAATTAATTAATTAATCTTGAAATAAGTTTTCACAATGTTCGAGACGACTTCGCGGAACATGAAGTGCATTCATACATCCTGTGAATTAATTATTCTACCTAATTAATTAATTACTACCTAATTAATTATTTAATCTTGAAACAAGTTTTCACAATGTTCGAGACGACTTCGCGGAACATTAAAAAGACCAAAGTGCATTCATATACCCTGTAAATTAATTATTCTACCTAATTAATTAATTACTACTTAATTAATTAAATAACCTTGATGCAGGTTTTCACAGTGTTCGAGAAGACTCGGCGGAACATTAAGACGACTAAAATGTATTCATACGTCCTGTGAATTATTCATCCTGCCTAATTAATTAAACAATCTTGATATAGGTTTTCACAGTGTTAGAGAGGACTTGGCAGAACATTAAAAACACCAAAGTGTATTCACAAATCCTGTGAATTAATTATTCTACCTAATTCATTAATTACTACGTAATTATTAATTAAATGACCTTGACACAGGTTTTCACAGTGCCAGAGAGGGCTTGGCGGAGCTTCATGGAGACCTGAGAGGGATTCATGCATCCTGTGAATTAATCAATCTACTAAAGTAATTAATTAATTACTCTAGCCAATTGACGGAGTGGTGCAACTAATATGCTAAGTTATGATAAAAACATCGATAAAAAGAATAACCTCAATGCCATAATGCTGCTTTGTACAAAGGAAGCAGTTTCGGAAACGTTGATATATTATAAACGATTGGAACATGAAATATAAAACATTCTCCTTTGAAACAACTAAATTAATTGAAACATTAATCTCTGAAATAACTGTTAACTGAAACACACTTCTCTGAAATAACTGTTTAAATTGATAACTTGCGATGCTAAACTAATCCAAAAGAGTTTCAATATGATTATCAATGGCATCTCTTTGGGGACCAATAATGAGAGAAGAGAAAAACAAAAAAATGATATCTCAGATAATTCTCACCACAAATAAAACAAAAAGTAACCTCTCAGATAGTTCTCAACACAAATAGAAAAACAAAAAGTGATCTCTCAGATAATTCTCAACACGAATAAAACAAAAATGTGATCTCTTCAGATAATTCTCAACAAGGACAGAAAAACAAAAAGTTATCTCTCAAATCATTCTCAACATGAAAACAAAAAGTGATCTCTCAGATAATTCTCAACACGGATAAAGCAAAAAATTTATCTCTCAGTTAATTCTCAACACGGATAAAGCAAAAAAGTGATCTCTCAGATAATTCTCAACACGAATAAAACAAAAAGTGATCTCTCAGATAATTCTCAACACGGATACAACAAAAAATTTTATCTCTAAGATAATTCTTAACCCAAACAAAAAACAAAAAAGCGATCTCTAAGATAATTCTCAACACAAATAAAAAAAAGTTATCTCTAAGATAATTCTCAACACGAATAAAAAAAAATTATCTCTAAGATAATTCTCAACACGAATAAAACAAAAAATGTATCTCGGAGATCATTCTCAACACGAATAAAAAAATTATCTTTAAGATAATTCTTGAAGCGAATAAATCAAAGTAATCTCTCAGATAATTCATGAAGCTCATAAAAAAGTTATCTCTAACATAATTCTAGAAACAAATGAAACAAAACTTGATCTCCAAGATAATTCACG
This sequence comes from Macrobrachium rosenbergii, assembly GCF_040412425.1. NCBI lineage: Eukaryota > Metazoa > Arthropoda > Malacostraca > Decapoda > Palaemonidae > Macrobrachium > Macrobrachium rosenbergii. The sequence goes on from NC_089748.1 coordinate 47,850,151, forward strand.
AATCGAATAAAAAAGTTATCTCTAAGACACTTCTTGAAAGGAACAGAACACACAAAGTGATGTCTAAGATTATTCCTGAAGAGGAAAAAACTGTCCCTCTCTACCAAACACGCTCCTTACATAAATTCGAAAACCATCGAAATCCCCTGGTCCAACTCGAACCCAAATTTCAAGAGGACTGTCAGCAGAATCTCTTTGGGGACCAATAATGATCTCTTTAAGATAATTCATGAAACAAATAAAAAAAAGCCAGTCCTTCTCTACCACCCACGATCGTAACCAGGACCCACTGGTGAGTCCTGCTCGTAACATACATACCACAACCATCGAAATTCCCTGGTCCAACCCAAACATAATACCCAGGTCCCACTCGAACCCAATCACCTGGTTCCACTCGAACTCAATACCCAGATCCCACTTGAACCCAATCACCTGGTTCCACTCGAACCCAATACCCAGGACCCATTCGAACTCAATACCCATGTCCTACTCGTAGCCAACACCCAGGTCCCACTCGAACCCAATACCCAGGTCCCACTCAACCCAATACCCAGGTCCTACTCGAACCCAATCCCCTGGTTCCACTCGGACCCAATACCCAGGTCCTACTTGAACCCAATACCAAGGTCCCACTTGAACTCAGTTCCCAGGTCCCACTCGAACCCAATGCCCAGGTCCCACTCGAACCCAATACCCAGGTCCCACTCGACCCAATACCCAGGTCCTATTCGAACCAATCCCCTGGTTCCACTCGAACCCAATACCCAGGGGTCCCATTAGAACCCAATAACGGTGGTCTCACTCGACCCAATACCCAGGTCCTATTCGAACCCAATCCCCTGGTTCCACTCGAACCCAATACCCAGGTCCTACTAGAACCCAATACCCAGGTCTCACTCGAACTCAATACCCAGGTCCCACTCGAACCCAATGCCAGGTCCCACTCGTCCTACTATGACCCAATACCCAGGTCCCACTCGAAACTCGATACCCACGTCCTACTCGAACCCAATACCCAGGTCCCACTGGAACTCGATACCCAAGTCCTACTCGAACCCAATACCCAGATCCCACTCGAACTCGACACCCAAGCCCTACTCGAACCCAATACCCAGGCCCCACTCGAACTCAATACCCAAGCCCTACTCGAACCCAATACCGAGATCCCACTCGAACCGAAAACTGCCGCAGCAACATCTCTCCTATATAATTCCTGAAGTTTCCTCTCTCCAATCTTCAGGTGTTCGACGCTTCCGTTCCTTGCCAACAAATCCTTCCTCCCTTCATTCCCTCTCAATCAAGTCACCGAGTGGGGCACAGCTCTCTCACTCACACACACCTGGCAGGGCGGGGCACACCAGCGCCGCCGCCGCCCACCTGCTGTTGCAGTTACTGTTACTCCTGCTGTTGCTGTCGCTGTCTCTGAAGCCTCTGCTCTTGGGCGGTTCAAAGTCATCCCTGAATGATGGGGCAATGATCTTCAGTTTGTAACAATGTTAGAAAATTCTTGTGACCAGTGCTTTACTTACACAGCTCCTGATTGGTAGATACAAGAATATTCTCCTTGAAAAGTGTATACATGTAGACATTTATTTATGTATGTGTATCTATACATATATATAATACACACATCAAATTACGTATATACATAATTTTCAATGAGAATGTTTTCACGTATCCCCAACTGATAGCTATATGATAGTTATCATAAGACTTCGTTGACTTTGTATCACCAACATAGTGTCTACAGATTAAATTCAAGATCACCGCTGTAATACACACACACACAAAGAAAAAGAAACCTTTTCAACTGGAGAACAATCAGGCAAGACAGAAAATTACAACACCATTTCATTTATGGCAACATTACAGTAATATCAAAGGTAATGTCTATGAGGACAGAAGCATGAGAAATACACGTGGGATCTCGACAAGCACTCATCTGAAAAACGAACTTGTACACTTCCACGAGGAATAATTGTCTTATGAATAATCTAAGAGGCAATACTGGTAATATTAATATTTTTGTTACGTGTGGAACCTTCAGGATTCTTGCAGAGTGCAAGTAAATCCCTAGAACACGTGATTTGATGCTTTCTATTAAAAACAAAATAAGAGCGAAAAGCAAAGCATTCTAAACAGAGCAGCATCAAAAGCTCATAATACTGTTTACAAAAGGGACTCGTCTATCGATATAATGTAAGCAAATCTTCAGTAACAGCGATGTCAGTACTGTGCATCAGTTCCACTTTGCAATCCTTTCAACTAAAACAGTGAAAATCTCACGTCTGTTGCAAGTCGACCAAATTGAGAACATGATCACTGACCCTCGCAACATTCACTACGAAAATGGGGACACAATTACGGCCAACTCATGACTAGCGAGAGAAACAAAACCCAAACCGGCAAACATGAACATGATCTTGAGAATGTGGTCTCAGCTGGAAACGAACGTATGCAATCACTAACAAACTTGCAAAGTGAGTGCATGTTTGTTTTTTTTTCCTTTTTTCTTCTCGGGTGTGTAATTAGCTAGCTTAAGAGATATGAACGTAAAACGTCGTATGATTATTTGTGCAATGCACCATTTATTAACGACTCCTTTCTTTCAATTTCCTCTCTAAAGAGAAATTGGAACGTGTATAATAGCTAAGTTCCGGCTAGCGTCACAAAAGGGTAACAGCTGCTGAATCGTATGGAGTGGAAATCCACGGCTAATGTCCGTAATTTAAAACTACACAATACAGTAACTCATGGACCGATCTGCGTAATTCGAATGTGCATATCAAGAGGATGTAATAAAAAAATGGTTTCACCGTTATTTACGCGAGCATTATATTGTTTTTACTGCTATTGTTTCACATTTTTCTTCCTGGGGATTTCAAGGAATGTATTCAAAATAGACTACGTAAGTCTAGCTAAATACTGACTTTCCTACGTGTATTATAAAGTGTTGATGGAACCAAATATTACAAACAACTTGGGTTTGTAAACTATTCAACCTAAATGACTGTTACTAAAAGTCTATTCCCCTTTGGTGGGATGGCTTCAGGTGTTATCTTATATAGCCTATATCTGAAAATAAGCAAGTGAAATATATTCAGAAAAAATGCCACGCATGATGACAAGGACTGCGTGAAATCCACACTAATGAAATCATTTATAGACATACACTGTACATTAGTGATGCTAATGGCATGACCACAAGACTGGTCCTAGCTAAAGTCATATCATCCTTTCTTTTATTTAATCATCTGATAGTATTAAATCTTGAACACTTTACTGTTTGTGCCCTTGATGTTTGTGAAAATGCCACTCAAAAGACAGTTAAGTGGTAGATAAAAGTCCCTCAAATCCCTTGAAATGGCATAAAAGGGGCTCAAGAGTTAGCGTTAGGCGAAAATGCTGTGCAAGAACAAATCGAACCTCCACACAGCAAAAGTTGCGGGAAGAACAAATTTGCGTAGCTAGAGGAGCTGATCCTACAACTCAAGCTCCCGACTGAAGGAGAGAGAAGTAAGTGTGAAGCTAGAAGATATGAAGATATGTTACAAACACCTACACCTCTTGATAGTATAATTTTGTGTTAAATATGGCTTGGCCTGAATGAAGTGCTATCAGTGGTTGAGGTGAAAGTTCAAGGTTAGTAAGGGATGGCTGGCTAATACTGTTAGGTGGTACTATCTGACCTTCGTGATGGAACAGGCTAATTTTGGAAGATAAAACTATCATATTTACTACGATAATATAAAAGTACAAAGCATACCCTGGAATTCAAGGTGTTGAAACACTGCCTTACTCTGGCACACTATTTGAGCCCATAAGAATAAAAATATGAACTGCCTGCCTGCGTTTTGACAACACAGCAAGAGGGATAAGGCGACAACCACACTGATTTTCGTTTCACATGTGTCCTGAGGTGAAGTTCCACCTCAAAGATATGGAGCAGATAATAAAAATACCTTCTTATAATGGGCAATGCCCCTGACCATCCCTAATCTCTTGATGTGACAATAAGAATATGGAAGTGCTGTTCCTGTTTAAAGCAATGTCACTGCAGCCAACTGATCAGGGCATCCTCAAGCGAATTCAGTTGACTTTGACCCACCTCACCAATTTTGGTATGACTCGTGCAGCCCTGACTACAGCATCACAAACATAAGGATGCAACTGTTCTCATGGTATGAGGTGTAGATGTCCTAAATCCTAGCATGTCAACTGCAAGATAGAAACCATCAGGGGACGAGGCAGTGAATGACTTCAGGGGCTTCCCCATTATTCATGCATAAGTTATAATATTGAATATTGCAAGGAAGGTTGGTGGGGAAGGCTTCCCTGGGGGAACAAAGTCAAGGATCATAGTATGCAAGAGCATAAATAAACCTTTAATAATGAGAAACTCAAGGATCTACTACACTAATCTATGGAGAACGAGGATTCAAAGAGGCAGAGCTGTAACATTTGTTCAGTAAGGAAAAGAAAAAAAAAAAATCCTATCACAAATGCTTTTCATGAAAACCTCTGCAACTGTGAAGCTCCAAAATTTAATGCTGAAAGATCCCCAGCCTTCAACATACTTAGCTCCTGAGATATCAGAGGAGCCTTCAAGTCAAGAAGATCGTCTGCCCCTATCATTGAGCCTACTTCAAAAATTCAAAGTCTGCAAGTGGATCCTGGTTCTTCTGACAAGGACAATCCTTTCAATGTCCTCTCAGTCCATTCAAATAATCCTGATGTGTCACTGGTTACCTACAGTGGCCCATGTCACCTCACCACATCAGCACAGTAGACCCCTAGCTGCAATTATCACTGTTTGTTGACTGAATTTACACTGTTTTGAGTACAGCATCATGCAATTTGTACTCTGTGAGGAAATGTGTATAGGTTAAATATAAATAAACAAATCCCTTATAATCAAGTGTTTTACACCACTTTCGTAAGGGATTTGAATCTGAATAATTCTTTATTTGCACACTATGACCAAGAACCAAACTTCCTTGTAAGGTAATGGTCCACTGTTGTACGTCTGAATGTCTATGAGGAAAAGAATCAGCTGTTCCCTACTTAAAAGTTTGGTTTCCGTAAGCATAGGGACTTGTGATGCACTCCTTTCTATTTCCAGTGTGGCAAAGATATATGACTGTGATTAAGTTGTACTGGTTGGTCTTTATTTCAGTGCTGCTTTTGACCATGTTAATCACTGGAGCCTAATCTTTAAACTCTGACAAGGAGTATTTCTTAGTATTTCAACCATTGTAAAAAGTAGTTGTTGATGGACACTATAGCATAGTTACTAAAGGAATGCAATCTCTGGTGTTCCTGAGGCCAGCCCATTATTATTCATATCATTATATACTAACAACAAGTGGTTCTGACATGAAGACATGCTAGCTGCTTATGCATATGATGCTACCCTGTAATATACTTGCACTGATCGCATCTCCTGATTGTAGACCTCAGGTCACTGGTTCTTTTAACAGATATTTGGCTAGAATTAGTACATGGTTCAAAATAATGGGGAAAGAAATTGAAATCTAACAGAACACAAAGTACTTTAGTGTACAATTATTAGCAGGTCAGTGGCTGGTCTATTTACTACTTGATCAAGCATAAAAACTTATATATTTTGAACTTCTACTAATTTTGGAAACTATTATTCAAGTTAATGTTTTTATTCTTTTACTCAACAATACACTAAGTGTTCCACATTTTGGTCTTAGCAGCTAACGCAAATCTTAAATGAAGGAATACACCTCTGAGTGCTATTAAATTTTGTATTACAGATATCAATACTGTAATAACATCTGGTACTGTCATTCACTAGATCACTTTGCATGCTGTGTAAAATCTATCCTAATTTTGGTCATCCTCTAAATTTACATATTCCCTGAGTATACCATCCACCATATCCAGCAGTACTAGATAACAATGCAGTTCATTCTAGCAGTCTTGTCTTTTCTTCTTAGAGGTTCAACATCATATTCTGGATGTTTTATTCATGCTGTAAGAAAATTAAGGAATTACCAGTACCGTACCCTTCTAGTAACATAACTGAATTTCATTTTTAAGTTTATTTGCATTGTTCTATTTCATCTTCTTGCTTGTTTCTCTTATACAATTAATTTTTACTTTCCTACCACATAAACATACAGCACACTGCTCATCTTAATTTGGACTAATAATACTTATACTATACTAAGACTTTAAAAATGTGAGAGAAACTAACAATAAACGTACAGAGTAACATAAAACATCATTAGCAACACCCTAACACAATGTCCAAAGAACAGCTGATCCCAAAAGCTATAATTTTCTTTCAAGACATGGAATCAAATATAAAATGATGGCGACTTTTCTTCTTCTTCCTCATATTATACAGTATTAGGGGCTAATGAAAAGATACACAGCCAATGTCTGAAGTATGGTGAGCCCAGTTATTTTCTAAATTTTATGTTTTTTTTTATGATGCTGGAGTGTGTGAAGCCCATGCCAAGTACAGAATTCAATTCTGCAATGTTCAGAGTATGTAATAATTAAGTAACTTTTCACTTCATAAAAAATTCACAGACTTTTAAGGTGAAGCTTCCAGATACTTTCAGATTGCCCAGCTTTCCATCCCCTCCAGACTTTCCGACTTGTTACAGAAGTGTCACTGTGTTACGTTTGAATTTCAAAGTCTTATTTTCAACTAAATCATGGTAATCTCATTTTACTACACACATATCCCGTTACGGGCAAAATAAACCTAAAACTTAGGCTACAAATAGACTGACATAATTTTTTCACCTTGCAAACACGGTATCATCAAAATGCCAATCCGGTAGCTTACCTGCGATTTGTGAATTCTGCAGCAAAGCCCTAGCCTAACCTAATACTGATGAGTGGGGCACATTCATTCATATTATAATTAAATATTTTAAAGCACAACACCAATAGCACTGGTTAAAACAATAAATGTTAAGGTAGGTTAAGGGATACAATTTACAATGCTCAATGTCAGGTTGGGCTGGGGGTTTACCTCTTGTATGACCTAGTGCATGAGGTCAGGCTAGGTTAGCAAGCAACCCCGTTTCTCACTACATAATTTAAGGCACTCAAGGTCTTGTTAAGTTGGGGGATCCAAAGGAGTGAAGCCCCCAATCAAGGTCGATTCAGTGCACTAGGTAAGGTAAAGATATATCCCTGTGTCTTATTCTAAATCTTATAGCCCTTGAGGTTAGGTTAAGTTGGGGAAACCAGTGCAGGGTGTTGGGAATTTTATATGATGGTGTAACGGTGTAACTGTGTAACTGCCCTTAATGTTTTAACATTTGGATTGTGATGCATTTTTCTGAATTCTTATCTTGTGATTTATGCAATTTCTAACATTTTTAAACATACAATTCATGTCTGGCTTTTCCCCAACCCAAAAAACATGGTACTCCACTGGAGTCCCCCATTATTGTTATAATACAGGGAAACAGGAAAACAAAAATGGAATGTTTGCATCACAAAAGCAGCAAAAATGCATAAAACATGTTTGGCAAGAAATCAGAGTATCATACCACAGACAAAAAGAAACAATCTTAGTTCCCCAAATATTTATCATCTTTCTTATCAAATGGTTTACCAACAATGATTTCGATATGAAAATGGTAAGCTTACAAGATGCCTAGTTATAAAGAAAAAAATATAAGGAACCTTAACATTAACTAGTAATAACAAATGCACAACAGATAACTTGTGAGCTTAATCATTTACAAAAATCTTGAAGAAATGGCGAAATACGAAAATAATCAAGCAGGTATAGAATTTTTATTTCTTACTTTTCCAGGCATAATTTCCATTACGGCAGATAACCTAAATTGGCCCCCTCTTCAGGAAAATACTAGGGTGTAATGAATAAAGTTAATTGTCCAAGGAGAAATTTCTACTCATGAACCTCACGAAGAGCTTTTATGTAACCTAAAGATAATTGAAGGTATATCCTAAGACAGGTCTACCTTGAGGTAGGTTTACTATAAAGCTAAGCTTGTGATACCCTACCTTAAATTCCAATCTTAACAACGTACTGACTGTCGAGAAATATATACCCAGACTCTTCCAGATAACTTCATTGAATTTCAAAACCTTGAACTGACGAAAGGACTTTTACCTTTCGCAAACAATAGCCCGAGAACATAACAGCCACAGGAACTAGGAAATTTCCATCGACTAGCAGCGACTGAGCCTACATAATAGGATGGAAACCCGAACATCCTGACGAGAGGGTAAAGAAAGGATCTCCCATCTCCCGGGGAGAAGAATTTCCATCCACGAAGCCAAAAATCAGGGGGGCAAGGTAACTTTATCCCTCCATCTACCTCAGCACAGGATAAGGCGACCAAAGGTGTAAATAGGTAAACGGGAGAAAATGAAGAAGAGAGATCCTGCAAGGATCCTCTCACACCCCCATCCTGTAGTTGTTCCACACACACACACATACACATACACACCCTCGCGCACTCGCATTCTTGGGTCTGGAAAGGAGCTATGAAAATCAGGCGATGGTGCAAAGACAATGGCAAAATCAGAGGTGAAGCTAAATAAGGAAATGGCGAGCATAAAAGAGAAGGGGGGGCAAAGACGACGGACGTTGGTTTAAAAAGCCACCTGCCTCTACCCCCAGAATCGATTGGACAAATGTGGTTGATGATTGGATACAAATGACTTCACCTGCCTCTCTCACTTGGTGGTCGCAGAGAGACGCTGGGAGACCTGCAAGGCCGAGAGTTCACTTAAGATGTACAAAAGAACACGCAATGACCGTTTAGGTTGATAATGAACACAGAGACAGACAAGTAACATTAAGCACTCTCCCTCACTGGCACTGTGCGCTACCATCCGCCATCATACGGACACTATTACCAATTTCGCACGGCGCTACACCCTCCTTTTTCAGTCTTCGCATAATCCTCGCTCTCATATTATGCCAGCAGTATTTAGAAGTAACGATATATTATTGTTCAAGTTCCGTATGGGAGGGAGATGGCCCTTTAATGCGTCACTAGAATGCACCGAAATATACTTTTGGCGAAAAGGTTCAGCCTTGAGTTGGTACCTATGCGCAGGCAGGGCGGGGCCAAACGAGTTGTTCCGAGGATCCTCATTGGTCAGTTTCTAGTACCGTAGAGGTCCTAAAATTAATATAATCTGATGAAATATGCTAAAATTGTGATTCTGTTTCCTCTATGGCTGCATTTTTTCGGACACTGCGTATGCTTCACGCTTCTGCAAAAATCACACGAAAGTGGCACCGAAGCGCTGAAGTGTTGAAAGCAAGGCTGGAATCGCTACAGTCATTCCATACCTGTCAAATTTTGACGTTTAACATTGCAATGAGGATGACTGGAAACACATGCTTTCATAAAACTTTAGAGCTACACTAACCCGTTCCCTTTTAAATGAGACCTCGCACAGCTGTAGGTGGGCTGTGTATCACTCATGCTGGAAACATCTGCTACATTCATAATTGGATTGATACAGAATAAACGGACGCTTTGCGGTTGAAACGTCCTACCCAGAAGAGCTGCAATGACTTGTCAAACAGATGCGATTTCAGAGAAAATCATTGACCACTGAGTTCAGATGATGGCGATCTTAAAATTTTTTACTGACACGTTTTCAAGGAGATTCTGCAGTTTGTGCGTTTGTCGAATTTAATCGGTAGGTCGACTTGCATAAATGTTGTATATATATTTATCTCAGGTTCGCATGCTATTTGGTAACTGGTCAGGTCATTGCTATAAGGTAAGTTAAACACGAGTTTATTATTAATGCTATGGCAACGTATTCCCAATGACCAGCTTGGAAAAGAATGAAATCTCATCAATAATACTTTAGGGCTGCAAGCTTCACGAAAAGTGCCTTGAAAATAACCTGTAGAGCAGCTAACAGAGTGAAAATAACATTGAATTACTTATGTTGTTGATGATTAAGTTGGCCTTATGCCAGCTCGAGCTCTTGTACCTGGAGCAACGCGCAACAACCCTGCAGAATCACAGAAGTGAATTTAGCAAAGACTAAATATGTCTGTGAAATAATATCAGAAAACACAAAAATGTGGCACGGGCCAACGATTGTTGTGAAGCCATCGTGCTGTTCTAAAAATCACTATAAATACGATCCTAGAAGAGCATTAACACCCTGGCAGCGATGACGTAATATAAAATCGACTTTCTAGGAAATCGTGAAGACCAACATCGAGCCTAACATGTTTTGAAAGCGAAAGTAATATACCTTACCTGGAAATCGGTCAGCATTCAGAAAAAAAAAACCTCTCCAAAGATATCCCAAATCTTGTTGCTCAGTGATAAATACCATCTTATATATACGGATCGGCGAATGTACTTTATCGATACCAATAGACATAAATCGAGGCCACCGGTGGCCTCGCATAAATGCAGCATCTGCTGACACGTCAGCTTACAGTAAAACTAATTTAAACGTGGATAAGAGTTGTAAATGCACTATATTTCATAAATAAATACCTAAAATATTAAACTTTTCAAAAGCAATTCCAAAACTGTATTTATAGATTTGTAGAAATACTATAGGACTATCATGGGTTGTGAAAAATATGATGTAATGTATAAATAACAGATGATATGCATTTCTCTAAGGCATTTACTGCAGTGAAGAAATTATGTCCAAAACAAACATTATAAAGAAGGCTTAAAGAGCTGCACTGGAAAGAAAAGTAAAAGACAAACTTGAAAAAATGGTTATAGTGAAACATTAAAACTAGATGATACATAGAGGATCATTGAGGAATCTATTGGAATCATAAAGAAACAAGGCAGTGGCGGTCAGATCCTCAGGAATGGAATGGAATATAGAATTTAGGCCGAAGGCTAAGCACTGGCACCTATGAGGTCATTCAGCGCTGAATGGAAACTGACAGTAAAAGGTCTGGAAGGTGTAACAGGAGGAAAACCTCGTAGTTGCACTATGAATCAATAGTTAGGAGAGGGTGGAAAGTAAGATGGAAGAAGGACAATATGAGAGGGGAGGTAGAGTAAAGGAACGAAAGGGGTTGCAGCTAGGGCCGAAGGCACACTGCAAAGAACCTTGTACGCCTACAGTGCACCAAGATGAGTTGCACTGATGGCATACCTGCCTGCAACACCTGATCTCAGAGGCTGGTTGTGTAAGATTGTAAGATTAATACAATAATAATAATAATAATAATAATAATAATAATAATAATAATAATAATAATAATAATAATAATAATAATTAATAATAATAATATTAATAACAGCCATAATAATAATAATATTATTATATTATTATTATTATTATTATTATTACATTATTATTATATTAGCCAAGAGCAAACATTGGTATGAAGCACGAACAGTAAAGGCCATCAACTTGCTAAGGAAGTTTTCAAAAAACAGAATCCTGTTTCAAAGGCGATAAGACTACAACAAAGAACAGAGGTTATGGATAGCGAAATATATAAATTATTACTGGTGACATAAATAAACTGTAATGGGAATGACGGACGATAAATTAAATTAACAACACAGCCAAAAAACTTTGTAACCTGGCAATGTTGCCATACTGCAAATTTGAAACCTGACAATGTTGCCATACTGCAAATTTGAAAGATACCCGGAGTATTTTGTCTGTCTGTCATGTTTTCTTGACAATGTTGCCATACTGCAAATTTGAAAGATATCCGGAGTATTTTGTCTGTCCCGTTTTCTAAAAAAAAAAAAAAAAGCCAATGTTAAATACATCCTGAAACTATTCTTGCTCTCCCATAAACTGCTGAAATGCTGAAATCCACATTTTCATAAAACATGAACCATGAAATGTTGCCAAGTTGCACGTTCAACAAAAAAGAGGGTGTATTTTCATTCACACTGTTGCTCACTTTTACGAAAATCAAAACAGAAGCAACTATTCCCTATTTATTTTTTTTTATCACACGTTCCTGTAACTTGTCTCTCTGCAGTTTCCAAATAAATGAGCCTCTGTCGACTCCATCCTTAAGGACTTTCAGCTGAAGATTTAACAAAAGAAAGAAAGAAAGAAGGAAAGGGAGAACTAAATTAGAGGACTAATACTGGATATTTGGGGGTTAACAACAGTTTTGGGAACATGTTCGCCGTGCCATTTCAGTCAGCGTCAGCAGAAAGTTCCACAAAAGAGCACCCGCTTCACATACCTGCACAAAAGATTCGTCAGTAACAGGGAGAAACCTCCACAGACTCACTTCACCAATATTTTCTCTTTTGCAGGCCCGTTCTCATTTTTTGTTTAGTCTCAGTTCCCTTCCTAATCCCTGAGCTTGCAAACTTTGCCAAGCACAGACTCAGACGCTCCCAGAAACTCATTTACTTTTTTCCATTCTTGGGCTATTTCTTCACTTGTCATCATACCGTTTCTCTTGACGTACTCAGCCTAGCAATGTTATTTTTCAGTTATTTTAGAGATTACGTGTTCTGTCATGATATCATCAGGACCTTGACAAGTGAAAAGGGTCTGTTTAGACGTATACTTTCTTTGGGAGCGAATCCTCTTCTGGATCTCAGTTATTCTGCCTTTTTATTATATTAAACCACCCTTTAATGGAACATTACCCTCATATCTTGGATCTTCCTTCCACGCCCACTTCTCTTCACTCTCTCCGTTGAACAAAAGGCGAGAATCCAGGCTCTGAGTGTTGTGTTTTGCCATTTACGCGTGAAAACTTGCTATAATAATTAATAAGTCTGCCAAAACCTGATCCGCAGGTAAAAAATACAGAGCGGCATTTACATTTTTGGCCAGGTAGCTTTGGAAGGAAGCTCGGTGCTTTGTGTTATATCTCTAAAGTAAAAAGATTTATACTGTCAGATTCCTGGAGGTGAGAACAGATGCCTGTCTGCCTAATTAGCTTTTTGGTGAAAGATTTTTTGGGGGGAGGGTACTTGGGCTGTCGATATATCTGAGACACTGAAGGAAATTTTAGATTGGTATTCTCAGTTAACAAATTTTGATCACCAGATTTTTTTTCGAATTGCCTATTGGACTTTTTGGCAAAAAAAAAAAAAAAAATTGGAGGGGCTTTAGTCGATATATCTGAGACTCAGAAGGAAATTTTTGGTTGATATTCCCAATCCAGACCGTGTGCTCTGAGATCTATTGATTCCAGCTTAATGCCTGACTTCAACTCTTGATATATCACTATAGAATACACATAGATTAATTGTAACACAACTGAATAGATGGCATTCGTGTATCCAATTTTGAAGTTTCATTCGTAATATATGAATTTTTTAAATACATCATGTACACGTCGATAGCAGAAAGAAAAAAAGTAACAAAAGTAGGTTTCAAAGGTGTCGGTATGATCAAAGATATGGAGCATTTAATTTATTTTTACTTAAAGGGCATATGTTTAAAAAACATCTTTACGTATTTTTTCTTCATTATAAAATTTAGATATATTTTTTCCATTCATGGCTGAATTTGTTGATGGCCCCTGGTTCCTCTTTTCTCACTGCGCTCTCCACAGCTCCTAGATTGTGGACATAGTACTAGTGTAGGTGCAAGGAAGAAAGTTCATCATCAGCTTCCTTCTAGACAAACATGACCTGTTTATATTCATCTCTTGCTTCAAATACCTATCCTATATGTAATGCTGCATCTTTTACTAGTTTTCCAATAACCCCAGCTGTATGCTGCTGTTCATTTTTTTAAACTACAGCAAAACACAGTCCGTGATATGAACAGTTTCTCTCTACACAGCTCACATAACCTATCTTCATTTCTGCTTCGGCAATTTTCTCCATAAAAGTTATAGGTTCTTTCATATTTAATTCTGCCATTTCCATTTACAAACCCCAATTTTGCAACTCCTGCTTTTTTGTTTATTTTATTCTTCATTTCACCTCATACCTCAATCGTTTATCTCCTCTACGAGTTCTTGGTTTCTGTAATATCTTACCTCGACTACTTTGATTTCATAATCTTTGCATATTTCTAAAACCCTCACCCACGTACGATTCTTTCATTTGATCCCCCACTGTCTCTTCAACTAACTTTTTTTTATCTCAATTGATTGTATAGTGTAAAAGCATCATATTGTTTAACTTATTTTTTTCCACTGGTCACATGCCTGTCTACGATATCAATGCCCAGTAGGGTGTTGCTCACTCTTACAAGGACTGGTTCCTTGATGCTCGTTGCTCACTCCACAAAACAAGTTTGTGCGCACACTGTCTCCTCACAGACCGGCGCAAAGCTTGTTTACTTACACTTTTTAAACGTTTATCATTATTTCTTGGTTATTCTTAATATGTACCGATCATTTTCCTTTCATTAGAGGATACTTTGATACTTTACGTTACATTTCGATTACAAAAGGCTCAAAAGCATTCAATAGTAAATAAAATACACACATCAGTTATGACAAGGAACATAGGAGTGGTTTCTCGTTGTTCATTCCACAACACAGGTTTGTGGGCGTGCTACACTCTCACAGAATGGTGCAAAGTTTGTTTTCTTGCACCTTTTAAATATTTTCAAACAATTAATTGTAATCAAATGATTAACTTATACCATTTTATACTGCAGAAGTTACGACAGTCTTGGTTCCAGCTTTGGCAACTTTTAGTGGATTTGTGGCAAGATGTAAGAAAATGCGAATCGCAGAGAGCAAGGAAGGTAGCTGATGGTCGTTTCGGCCGGAAGTCATTTAGGCCGTAACATCCAAACTGGGAAACGGCCGAAATGGGTGTATATAATATATACTTTGATCTCCGAGGGGCTAGTACTAAACACGGCGTCCCAAGGAGCTTCCGCCAAGTCTTACGGCTTAAACTTCATGTGGCCTAAAGTTGTGACGGCCTAATGGGTTCATGGCCGAAAATAATACGGCCTAATCGTCCCGAACTCGCAAGATGAATGCAAAAGATATGGAGATAACCTGGCAATGTCTATGAGAGCCAAGTTGGGATGTATGAATGTATGGTGCTATCTGCCTCAAAATTCTTTAACGTCTCCATTTATTTGTTTTTGTAATTTTCCATAAATTCTATGGCCTTCCATGCTTCATGTACATCACTTCTTCGTTATTCTCTCTGCATACTCAAGTTACGTTAACAAGGGATCACGGCCAATGTCACAATGGTTGCTTCCATTACACCTAAACTGATTTGGTAAGAAACGAGGCTGTTACTATTATTCAACACCCAGCTCAGTTTCCGGGTTGTTGCAACCATGATTTCCTTTTATTCTCGTTCTTCATTTGCTTTCTTCACGCTCTGCTATCAACAACAGAGCTTAATGGCTCTGCGGCACAGCGTCCTATATGGTGAGAATGATTCTTGTTGCATGTGGTGTGATCATTACTTATTACCATATGTAGTCTCACCCCATTTCTATTATCTAATCTATGAAGTTTCCAGTAGACTATATTTGGAGAGAATGAGGACTTGGTGTTACCATGATTAAATAGTGATTTCTTGCCAAATACAGGAAACATATTTTTTCACTGTCTGTCTTGTAATTTATGCTTTTTTGACCAATGTCACTGATGTAAGCTTTACTTTACCATTATTATTTTGGTCGGCCAACTTTGGTTTTTTTATTTCCATTTTCAAATGATTGAATATACTTTTTTCCTAGCAAGATATATGAACCTTATATTTTTCTGACTGGTTATCTTGTGTCTTCTGCATTTCTGACCTTTTTTTTGTGCAAATCTCATTTTCATGTGTTTCCTCTTCCCCAACTGAACCCAACAATGCATCAGTTACGAAGGTAGAAAATGTACAAATCAGAACATTACCAGTAAAAAAAAAAAACATAGTTTACATGTATCAATAGTGGCAATCAAAAAAATGTATGCAGCATGAAAATGTAGCAAGGACAGTCACAGATACATCGTCACCCAACTTTACTTGGCTGTTGGGTTTTGCACCTACCTTCACCCCCTAACCTAACTTAACCTAGTGCAGCTTAAGTAACCAAGTAAGATACAGGGCTGCATCCTCAGCTAACCTGTTTAAACCTAACCTATGGCATCGGGTCCTTACGTAGCCCATGGGCTTTGCTCCCTTGAATTCCCCAACACTGAACTGCTCGAGTCAACTAAATGCAGGGTTCCATGCTGATCTGACCTAGCCTAGTATGTTGGGTTCTTTACCGGCCTGAGGGCACGCCCAAAGTACCCCCAACCCTAGACTGACTTACAAGATCATACAATTATTTATTGCACTGTCAATTACATTATTCCTTGGACACCCACACTTGTATTATACATATACATAACATTTCCTACCTTAAGTCTGAGAGGTTGTAGGTTGTGGTTCATCTTTATATTGGGGATCTTGTGCCCACCCCATGCTTAAGCGTGATACAACTTGGAGGCCTCGGCCACGAAGCTGTGAAACTGCTCATACCTCTCGTGTTGGTGAATATATTTTTAGACTGATTTTAACTATGAATCTTTTGTAACTTTAGGAATTATTAAATAAAATGAACTTTGAATTCTACTAAACCTTATGTCTACAAAGTTTACCTATTTTATAATTCAAGGTATCCTTGGAAATGCTGCTCCCATGGGTTACTGAAAGACATGTCTTTTGGGTAACATCTCATTTCTGGCTGGTATATGTTGGATGAATGATCAGAAATACAGTTTAACATTTCCGAGGATGAATCTAAAGTAAATTGCAACCATCAAATTGCTATATATTACTATTTCAAGTCTTTTGAAGGGATACATGTGGGATGCCCACTGTTTATAATAAACCAATGGTAAGAGGGGAAAAAAGCCACGAATAATGCTTTAGGCACCCCATGAATATATCTGCTACCGTTTTTTACAAACAAGTATCGTTTTCTTTAATCCGTATATATGGAATTCTCATCGATTTTACACAAAAACGTGAAATTATGTGCAACCATAGGAAAAGTCAATTAAGTTTTCATAATATAATGAGGAAGATGAGTAAAAATGGCACAACATATGCATGCCAGACTTTTTTCGCGATGTATAATATTTGGTTAACACTTTAAAGGAATATCAAACGTAGTTTGCATCTTTACTTTGTGTAAATATTTGCGTGGCCTCGTTTTTTAAGTAAATTTTAAATATAATGTCTGAGATAAACATTAGTTTTAGTGCTTCTTATGATTCGAGACGTCATGATTATTGACATCATTTAAACAGGTAGCTTTTCAATGAGACACTACTAACATCCCCACACCCACCCACCCTACTCTCGAAAATTCAAATTCAAATCTCGAGACTTTCTAATATAGAGAGTCTTACTCTGTCTCTGTGAAATTTCATCTCACGTCTTTGATTGACTTTAGCGTCCATAAATCTCTACATATCTCAAGACTACCGTCTCACAGATTCACTAAACTTTCTTTAACTGACGCACTGTTTGTCACAGACAGAACGCTTCGGTGACCGTGGAATCTGAACCTTTTCAAACAAAACTGTCCTCCTTATGTGAATCTGACACTTTCTTTATATCCTGGATGGCAAAAATTAAATTTAAAAAATTAAATGCTCGTCCTGATTGTTACGGGAGTTTATTCAAGTGTCTGACATGTAAGAGAACCTTTTGGTGCCTTAAAAATGTTCCGAGACAGGAACTTGGAGCCTAGTTGATGACATGTAACAGCCAGATTTACTTAGGTGTGAGGTATCTGTCAGATGATTACCTAGGGATCCTGAGATTTTGAACGATTGAATTCCACTTCAATCTTTAAAACGTCTCGAATAATGCTGTTTAGGACGTGTTAAATAATGCTGAACTATTGTGCATGAATTTTTAAAGTATCTGGTCTTAAGGAAAAAACATTTTCCATGGTAATATGTTTTGGTATAGCTGTGTATGGATAGTGACTTTGCTTGCAACTTCTATGATTCCATTGTGGTAAGTATACTAAAAAGGACCTGATAGCCTTCCATTGCTAAATTTCAGTATTTAAAACAAGGTGTATGAGTGATAATAACTTTAACAAACCAATAGGGATTTGTACCGCGTTTCACTTTTTCCCGGTGGTACATTTGTATATGTACATCAAGTATTCCAATGATTTCAAGCAAGCATGCATGCATACATATAAATACATAAACACACATATATACATATAAATATACTTACACACACATATATATATATATATATATATATATATATATATATATATATATATATATATATATATATATATATATATATATATGTGTGTGTGTGTGTGTGTGTCTGTGTGTATTCTGGCAAGGTGAAAATTACCAAACTTCTACTATGCAAATAAGTTACATCTCTGATATTTCGATCACAACTCTTTAAGTGACGGCAAGCAATGAGACAAAGAACTTACTAAAAAAAAAATAACCTCACATAAGTTTTCACAGAATTCTTTGCAAGTTAGGATAACTAATTCGACACAAATGCAATTTTTTTTTTTTTACGAAACCATACGCTTCATCCCAGATAAGATTACCGTAATCTAGCCCCAAACAATGAGGGGAGGGAGTATCGGTTGCAACAGAGCTTTATATTGTAGCCTGTGTGTGACATGTTGTTTTGCTATTCTAGTTTTGTTGAGGATGCAAACTATATATATATATATATATATATATATATATATATATATATATATATATATATATATATATATATATATATATATATATATATATATATATATATATATAAGCTGATGACTCTAGTAGGGGCTACTACCCATTCCATTTATATTTTAACAGCTGAGACAAGGATGTACCACCTGTGAAGAAAACTTTCACATCACTAACTGCTTCATATAATAAAGAAAGACCATAAAATCAGTAGTGCATTAATAGACATCCTCTCGTGTACTGTGCTAACACCCCTTCCTTTCAATGTTGGCAACACTTTCTTGGTGCTCCTTTCCTCCTCCATGCAAACAATTTGGGATTACACACCCTTTTCAAACGACATTCTCCTACATTTTCTTCATGTGACCAAACCAACTCAAAACAGATCTATCTTTTCACCATCGCTAACATATTATTTACACTTCCATCCAAGTACTGATCAATCCTAATGTTACATAACTTTGCTGATGAGATGATCAGAGTATAGCGAATGCATATTTTTTTCAGTATTATTCTGTTTCCCATTACATAAGGTGATACAAGAAGTCGGGGAGAGGACAATAGATATACTGTAGATGCAAAGTTGAAGGATAATGAGTCGCGTAAAGTGTAGAATAGCTGATGTTTTGCAAACAAGAGAATTCCGGTGTGGGACAGTGAAAAAAAAATGTGAAAGTACTGGCCTGAAGAGAAAGTTGACACTGAACGTTGATAAAAGTAAGGTAATAAGTGTAAATGGAAACAAGAAAGATGGATCACTGCATGTTAATCTAGATGGTAGAATAACGGAAGTTACAGATATGTATAGGTATTTGGAGTTAATTTAGTGAACGATAAAAGGTTAGTGTAGTTACGAAAAGAGGATCACTGTTTTTTTAAATAGTTTTATCATATGGGAATTATGGACAATAACAAATTGGTGAAGTGTCAGGAAGGAAGAGAGGAAGACCTAGAAAATGCCGAATGGATTGCATAAACAAAAGACACAGAAAAGGAAAGGCTTTAAAATCCCGTAAGTGTGGGAAAGCATGCAAGGTAGAGTGAATTTAAAAGTGTGTGTGGGGAGTGTCGACATCCTGCTGATGAACAATATGTGTAGGTGTGTTAAACAGCCAATGTTGTGGTAGTTTTCTGCAAGGAAGATTCGTTTCCGATTCAACAGCTTTGTGTGAATATGGAAGTGACCCTTGCTTAGTGTTTTATGAATCCAGTCATTGTTAGGGAATGGGTTTATGTTAAAAAGAAATGTACAAAAAAAGAGAAAGATAACTGAACAACGACGGCAACAGAATAAAAGATTTTGAGATGGCGAGAAAAGAAGATACAATGACGATGTGTTCAGGCCAGCATAGGTGGGCCTAACAAGTATGTTTTAGAAATTTCAATACGCTAATCGATAATTAGGCCATGAAATGTTACAGATTCGTCAATTCAGTCCTTGAATTAGTACGAAAGGTTTATAACCTTCCCCCCGCCCCCTCTCTCTCTCTGTCAACTTTAGGCTCATTTTTCTACTCTCATATAGATCGTGTCGTTCTATCTTCTTTTACTGTTCAATGGTTTTCAATGTTAAAGGGGAAACGCTTAATCCTCCGATATTGAATGTCAAATTTCGAAGTTGATTCGTACAATTTGAGCAACACAGTAATCAAAATTGCCTTAATGGTGTGGTTACCACTACACAAACTCACTAAACGTATTATATCGATTGATACTAAAATGTTTAAATTAAGCGTTGATGCAAATTAGGCAAATATTAATGTCAACAATGAGAGACATGACTGAAACCTGTCCTAATCCTACGCGATAGAACATTTGAAACTTTGACAGGTCAAATCACTTAGTGGACTGTGGATGGTGGGCTGTCAACTCAACTCACTCTGTGGTGCATAATATAAAACTGATATTATCTAGTGTCATTGTTAATGCTCTAACAGAAAATACAGGGAAATATGGCCAAACAGGAATGCCTTATAGTGCTTTCGTCTTCCGATCTAGGTAAAGGTTTTTAAGGTTCATCATTTCCTGTCTCTACCTATTTTGACTGGTCCAACCTACGGTGGCTTACTTACCTTCGGTAGACCTTAGGGCTTGTCGGATTTGGTTAAACTCCGTTAGGGCGTCGAAGCTTATACTAAAATATATACTGGATCATAAGTTTACCGTAAGTGGAAATAAATGTCTTCGAATGCCAGGCCATTTTGACTTAAATCTTATAGGCCTGGTCATGGCTTTTGCTTTAAGTATATGCTAGCCTAGATGGTTAAATATTAAGAAGTGTTTACTAACTCTAAGGTTACCCTACGGATTTTTAGATAAATTTAAGATATGTGGGACAATTCTCTTTGATCAGTCTGCGTGAAGTCTATAGGTATATATTTTTTTATGATTTATGCCCAATATTTTGCTCTACATGATGTTGTTACAATACTGTGTCTGGGCATTAACCTTTATAACCTAGTGCGGCATTCACAGGTCTTGATGTAACCTGTCACTTATACCTTACAGACCTAACCCAACCTGTTGCAGAGGTAATACACTGATTCGTTTGTCATAGTGAAGTACTCGAGCATGATATTTTTCTGACTGGTCACGTTGTCTTTTGTGCATCAATAACAATTTTATTGGTGCAAACCATTTGTTTTTGGGTTTTACCCGCCCCTAAGAGTCCAGCAATTGTGAGGGGACCCCAGTGTGAAAGCTGGGTTGCTGGGCGAGAGGAAAACCAAAATCGATTGCAGGGCACCAGTCAAAAGGTAGGAAATTCATAAATCACATCAGTAAAAAAAAAACAAAGTTGCTGCATTTCAATACTAACAAACTAAAAACAAATTAAAAAGCATGAAAATGTAGCAAGCAGTAAGGCTACATGGGTGCATCTTAATTTAACCTCCCCTAACCTAACCTAGGTTGCCATGTCCTTACCTGGTTGGGGCAAAGCCTAACATAGAAAGCCTTACCAATTATTATGGAGACACCTCTTGCATTACATAATTTACTGTATTTCTTACCTTAGGCTAGGTTGGGTGAAGGCTGTGATTCATCTGTCCTCTCCAAGATTGTGCCTTTATAAGCATAAGTACTTGAGAGAAAACCATATGGCGATGTTTCCTTTCTCAGGAACTTTGATTGAATGGTTGCCAACCCACTGATTGACTTGCGGTTTAAAAAACGTGGCATTCTGCGGGCTGGGCATTGTACATTGGAAATGGAAAAGAAGACTCCACAGCCCTGGAAGAATAGTAAGAACTCTGATTTTTCATGAAAATTGGGAAATCACTTATAAGTATTAGATGAAACAACCATATCATGGGCAACCATTGTCAAACTGAAGAAATTATTGTGAAAAATGGCTGAAGTCTGAAAAGTCCTAAGTACTTTAGCATTAGGAGCTGATGAAGTTTTAACTGGTTACAAGTGGTAGCTAATTTTTATATAACATAAAAACAAAATAAAAGCTCCAAATAGCACTTGTGGGCAGAGTACAGTACAGAGATTCCTGGCAGTGTTGCAGGTATTCCTATTTGTGCAACTGCTTCCAGTAAAGCTTGAACAAGGATCATAGTGTATGTGCTGCAAGCACTTGTCACCTCCCATTGCCCAGAAATTCAGAATGGATCACTCAGAAGATTATGCGAGCCTTCACATTTCAGTGGTAATATACAAGGCAATATTTACTTGCCCCCAATACAGGTATTACCAATGGTAAAAATGCAAAATTGAACATAATGCAACTTGTTCTGATATTAAACTCAGTGTGATCTTGGAATAAAGTATCCTAGTAATACTGTACTAAATATTGCACTGTGTTAACAGTTCAGCACACACTTAAGACTGAGTAGATAGTAAACATTTCTGTTAAACTTGTAATCTAGTATGAATGTAAAATATGTTTTCTGATGGTTTTTTTTTAAGTAAGTTGATCAATTTGACATTCATTTCAACCTCAAATATTTGGTTGACCCAGTACATACTCTCTTAGGGTATGTCTAACAATAATTGGGACCAGAGTGTGAAATCAGGGTTTTTGGATGGAGGAATGCAAGAAAGTAAGTACTACAGTACAGGGATATGTCTTCACCTAACTTTCTTTAACCTTACCCAACCTGTTGTGTATGTTCCTATCTGATGGGGGTGGTGGCCAGGTTGGTAGAGGCTTGTCTTTAGAACATCTGGCTTCTTTAGAAGCAGAAATACAGATCTGTATGTGGTACAGACCTTGAGAAAAGTTACAGATAATCCTCTATCATCAGTACCAATTCTCTTTGAATCCTATGCATTGGTCAATGAGGTGAAGTTCATGATAGCCAGAAGAGCTGTAGAGGAGGTACTGTGGAAGCTGAAAGGACTCGGTAACTACTTCTCATCTTCATAGCCTGAGGCAATTGGAGGCCCATCATTGATCTTAGTCCCTAGACAGATTTCTGCTTTTGACACCCTTTCAGATGGAGAAAATGGGGGTGGTGTTAGGAGAGATGGCTTTCTAGCATCCACAGACCTCAGGGATGCATATTTTCAGATTCCATTGAGTTATTTGTTTGTTTGACAGGGCAAGATCTACCAGTTTAGAATCTTATTCTTCAGGCTAGTGATAGCCCCTCAGGTTTTTGCCCAAGCACTTGCCCCAGTTGCTATTTGGGTTCACAAGAAATGGATCAGATTGTTGAGGCACTTGGACAGTTGGCTAGTGTTGGGCTCATTTCATCAAGAATATCACATGCACTTGAAGGATCTCTTCAGTCTGTCACTTCTTGGGTATGATTGCCAGCTTGGAGAAATCGTGTTTAGAGCCGTCAGACAACAAAGTACGTAGGGATGTATCTGGATTTAGCATCCTTCATAGGTCAACCCTCTGAGTAGAATACAGAGATTCCTGGCAATGTTGCAGGCATTCCTATTCTTGCAACTGGTTCCAGTAAAGCTTTGAGCAAGGGTCATAGGCCACTTGTCATTTGTAAAGTTGGTACCTTGCAGAAGGTGAAGGGTGTGTTTCCTGAAATGGCAGCTGAATGAGTAGTAGTCTTCTTTGTTAAACCCCCCAAAATTTCCAGTTCCTATTTTCCACCAAGTGTACCTAGACATCCCCCGGTGGCAGGACCTTTTGAAATCTAACTGGTATACCCTTCACTCTTCCTATTCTTATATGCTTCAAAGGATGCATCATATCAGTCTCTTGGAGCTGAATGCTGTCCTCCTAACCCTCATGGAGTTATCAAGCCATGTGTTCTGCCAGATGGTGGATGTCATGTTGGACCTTGGCATACCTGAGAATGAGGGGACCAGATCTCAAGATTTGTCACCTGGCAACAAATTTCCAGCTATGGGCAAAAAAAAAATAAACTTGCATGCTTTGGTAGATCCTTCAGAGGTCCTCAAGGCTGACTGGTTTTATTACTGTATTGGTTTTTTTTAACATATGGTACATTATTTGTTTATGACTTTGGTCTCCAGAACATGTTTATGAATCTAAATTCTCATATCTTGGAGGCTGACTTATGCACTGTGCCCAAAATACCATTCTTGCCAGGTCCCCAGCTTTTAGTGATAGGATACCAAAATTTTTTTTACTAGATTTCATGTTGATAGTCGAGTACTTGGATTTGTTTTTCCTTTCGTGTTGATAGTCGAGTACAGTACAGTACTTGGATTTGTTTTTCCTTTCAGTTGTATATTGCAATAAATAATAAAGATGTTCTATAAAAATTCTTTTTACCAACAGGTGTGTCAGCGCCTTCTTTTCTTCAATGCTACAAATTGACACAGTCGGCTTTTAGTATACAAATTGCAGCACCTGAGGTGAGATGCCTGTATAATGTGTTTTGGAACCTCTAGTAATGTCATCCCCACTTCTTTATGATATAAAATTATTTTTCTTGATGGGAATGTATTTTGCTGAATGGTTTAGCTGCCCCCAAAGCTGGCTTTTAGGCATAATTCTCATTATCCATTCGGTCTATAATACAGTAATTGATTTTGGCATTTCCTGATTATCATTCAATTTTTGACTGCTAGATAAAGATAAAATTAAACTTATTACATCAATCATGCTTAAGCAATTTATTTATCCCTGGAAATAAATGTCAGTTTTCCCATTGCTTTATGTAAGTAAACCTATTTGTTCTGGACTCCTGCCTTGCTCAGGCACAAAAAACCCATCACTTAACGAATGCCTTCAGGCGAGTAATTCTTCTCCCAAGACATGCTTGAAAGAATTTGGCTCTCAAGTCCCTCTGTCAGCAGAAATGGTCACTCCATATCATTTTTAGGTACTTACAGACTTCTTTGGCACATCTGGAGCAGAGAGCACAGCAGGAGTCAAAAGCAGTCCCTAATTGTAGAAGGGATTCTTTTTGAACAGTAATGTTGAAGCAGCAGTGAAGACTGAATACACTAGTAGAGTTGAGGCAGTGGTGGAGAAAAGCATTCTGATAGCTGGGGAACAGTAGTCTGTGTCGTTCAGGATGGTTACAGGTTGATCCATTTTCTGGCCTACTTTACAAGATCTCGCAAAGCTCTGTCTTGTTGGCAGAGTTGAGGGAAATCATGGACGAGAACAAGTTGGAAGTCATAGATGGCCAAGCCTGTGGCTACCACAGGCTACTTTTCTTTGCAGAGAAGTCAACAGGAGGTTGGAAGCCGGTCATCAACTTCTCCCTAGTGAATGATAGAGACAACACACTGGTTGACTCTCTAAGGAAGGGAGACATCATGCTTTCTGTTGATGCAAAGGATGGAATGGAATGGAATATGAGGTTTAGGCCAAAGGCCAAGCACTGGGACCAATGAGGTAACTCAATGCTGTGGACTCGAAGGATGCATATTTTCAGATACCCATCCATCAACTCTCCAAATTGCACCTCCTCTTTGTAGTGTGAAGGGACCATTTACTAATTTAAAGCCTTTTGTTTTTGATTGTGGACAGCCCCTTGAGTGTTCATACTAGTGTTCAGTTTGGTGTTAGCCTGAACTTACTTGTACAGGATAGTTTTTCTGGAATTTCTGGCACAGTTACTCCCAAAAATCCCAAAAAGAGTTGCCGTCTCAGTTTTGCTGCGACCCCATAAATTGGGAGACCTTCGATCTTGTCCTCAATTGGTAAAATGGTGGACATGACAGGAGTGAGAGTATTTCCACTGGACTCTTGTATCAGCAAATTCAGGGAGATAGCACAGGCATTCCTGATGTGCCAGAACAAGCAACCCAGCTTTGGCATATTGTATGCATAAAAGGCCAAATTATAAAAAATACTCTTGTGTGGTAGATCTACCTAGAAGTTGGCTTAATTTATAAGGTTTTTTTTCATAAGACTTAGATGGATATGATTTGCCTGAGCTATGCTTGATATTAAAGGTTACCTGCTTAAGAATGGATCCCCTGCACTGAGCTGTATGTACAGTTATATTATTATGAAATATGATTGTGTATTTACCCACTGATAATAGTAAATGTGCCTTCCCACATCCACGGCCGTTGTTCGCCTTCCGGCATCCATGGCCATCGTTCGCCTTCCCGCATCCACGGCCGTTGTTTTTCTTCCCGCAGCCACGGTCGTCATTCACCTTCCCACATCCATGGCCATCGTTCGACTCCCCACATCCATGGCCGCGTCATTCGCTTCCATGTCCCTTTGCTGTCATTAAAATGTTCCGCGGGACGGGCCATGATGATGCATGTCTGTCATACGAGAAAGGGTTTCTCTCTAGTGTCAACGTGGGCTCATGCGTAGGCGAGTTCTTAGGAAAAGATAATTTGAGAGAGGGAGCATCTTCTCCAGTTTCATCGCGCCCTGGGCATCGTGATAAATTTGGATTAGTCCAGTCATCAACCCAGTCAAAGAATCCTTTACCTGGGAATGGTCATAGACACTGCCTCGTCGAAGGCTTTCCATCTGATCACAGGATAGAGAAGTTCAGGGCAGTGGCTTGCCCCTTCCTATCCAAACGGAACCAACCGGCTCGATAAAGGCAGGTGATCCTGGGACTTTTGGTATCGCTAGAGGAGCTGGTTCCTCACAGGCATCTTCATCTTTGTTCCCTGCAATGGAGGCTGAAGGAATTTTAGTTTCCAGCAAGGGACTCTCCTCACCTACAGGTCTTCTGTCGACAGAGGTAAGAAGCAACCTTCTGTGGTGGTTGGACGACAAAAACTTGACAGTGGGAGTGCCTCTTCATTCACCCCCTCCAGAGCTCCTCCTGTTCTCGGATGCTTCTTTTGAAGGTTGGGGAGCAATCTAGATCTCCTGACCTCATGCTTGTGGGGTCCTCAGGACAGGAAACTTCACATCAAAGTGCTAGAGTTGAAAGCAGCCTTCTGAGCACTTCAGGAGATTCAAGAAAGTTTGATGGGGTACTCCATTGTTCTGATGTCAGACAACCCTGCAGTGGTAGCTTATGTAAACAAACAGGGGGGTCTAGTGTCAAGCCAGCTTCACTTGATAACATTCCAGTTACACCATTGGGCTATCAACAACTCAGTGGACCTCATGGCCAGGTACATTCTAGGCAAGAGGAATGCAGTGGTCAACAAGCTAAGCCGTCGAGGGTAGGTTCTAGGGACAGAGTGGTCTCTGCACCAGGAGGTGGCAGACAGGCTTTTTCATACCAGGGATACCAATGATAGACCCTCTTTCACAACAAGGTTCAATAGGAAGCTAGAGGCCTATTGTTCAATATTTCCAGATCTCATCGCCATGGCAGAGGATGCCCTTCAACATCCTTGGGACAATCTGGACATCTGCCTTTCCCCCCCTTTTGCCTGATCCATCATGTCCTGAACAGGGTGATGATTTCCCAGAATCTCAGATTGACCCTTGTTACTCCAAAAGGCTTTTCTCGCAGAGCAGCGACACAGATATCTAGTTACCTCAGAAGGTCTTCTTCAGCCATGTATCGGGAAATGTGCCATCTACTGTGATTGGTGTCATTGACGGGGTTTCTCTCCACTCGGAACCTCAATTCAGCGGATAGCTGATTTCCTGATGTTCCTCAGAACAGAAAAACACCTTTCTGTTTCTGCTATTAAGGGCTACAGGGCTGCCTTGGGAATGTTTCTTTGTTTGGACCTAACTTCATCTTGGGAAAACTCTATGCTGCTCAAAAGTTTTGAACAGTCTTGTTCTCCTAGAGAACTAAAACCCCCTACCTGGGATCTGACTCTGGTGCTAAGTAGTCTCACTCGAGCCCCATACGAGCCACTGCTTTGCTCATCAGATAGGAACTTGACCCTCAAGGACGGTTTTCCTCCTAGCCTTGGTTTCTTCGAAAAGGGTGGGCGAACTCCATGGCCTAGCTTTCGATGTTAAACATACCAGGGGTTGGAAGTCAGTAGCATTCGAATTTGTCCTGGAATTCATGGCTAAGACTCAAAAAACCCTCGGTTTATGATGACAGGTTTACCTCCTTTTTCATCCGTTCCCTTAGGGATTTCGTTAACGACGATCCAGAGAATTGCTCCTTTGTCCTGTCAGAGCACTGCGTTACTATCTAAAAAGAACTTGACATCTCAGACTAGGATGCCGAAGAATTTTTGTTAGCACAGGCCAGATCAAGAAAGAAGTGTCCAAGAATACTATTTCATTGTGGCTTTGTGAAGTAATTAGGCATGCCTACTCCTCATCTTCATTCTCTACTGCCAATACTGTGCATGCAAGAGCACATGATATTAGAGGACTAAGCTCCTCCTTGGCATTCAAGAAGAACTTATCTGTTCATAGTATCCTGAATACTGGTTCTTGGCTCTGCCAAACCATGTTCACTTCCTTCTACCTGAGGGACATTGCCCACAGGTCCTTGGACACTTTTTCCTTGGGTCTAGTGGTGGCTGCTCAATAAGTTATGTAGCTCATCCAGTGCCCCTAGCGGGACAGTTTTGTATCTTGACTAAGATGATGGTATGAAAGTGAGGATGATTGAGATGACTGGTCTCTTTTCCTTCCCCCCTTTTTTCTTTCTTTTCTACCTACAGGTGGTAAGAAGATGGTTCCGTCATACACTGGAACGGGCCAGATACAGGTGAGCATAGTAGCCTTACCGTTGGTTTGTTTTTATTCTACATGAATATACCTAGCACTAGCAAACCCTTCCTCTCTCTGGCAAGGAGAGAGAGGAATAATAACAAACATGTATAGGTGGATAACTTAGTTTGTTATTTGAACAGGTATAGCTCTTTTAACTTTCTCTGATGCAATGAATTGCTGCATTGGACTTAGCCCAGTAATCTGACTGTTCGATACCCATATATCTAACAGATCAGAGGCTTAAGTCTCCTTCCTTTGAATTCTCTTATTCAGGAAGTATGACCGGGTGTGCTGAACCTCTAGTTGGTTCAGGATTCTCTTACCTCCCACCAAGAATGAGTCTGTCGTAATATTAAGGCCCAGGTTTGTCCCACATATGAACAGATGACAAATTTAAATTAATTTGTATTTTTCATAGCTAACAAACCTGTGGTCATAACATTTACTGTCCACCTCCAGCCGCCCCTCTTTCAGTTAACATTGGGCTGGAAGAAAACCGATACGTCATGGGGTTGAGATTGGGTCGCTGGCTGCATCCCACCTCATCTCCAAGACAGATGCCACCAGTTCCTTGCATAAACAATTCTTGTTTTTATTTTTACCAGTTTCCAGCTGGCGCCAGAAGGCTTATCCTAATGTTAAGACCGCAGGTTTGTTAGCTATGAAAAATACAAATTAATTTAAATTTGTCATGTTTTTAATAATATATTGTGTGTAGCATTTTTAGCTTTTAACTGGTAAGGCCCATCATGATTATAGCCCTAGAATTGCCTTGATTATTTTTACACTACCTTTGCTTTTTCTTTCAGGCTAAAGCTCCTACATTTATAGACAAGGATGACCAGAGTAGTCGATGGTTGAATGATATAGCTTCAAAAAACCTCCTTAATCCTAAACCGCTTACAGAAATTGAAGGTGAAATAATTTTGTTCTTGTTTATTATTCATATATGTAATCATGCTTTTTCACTGTGAGAAACCCTTGGAAATTATCACTTTTTCCCTGTTCCAGGATACACATTTGCTCTGTGATGGATAATTAATTTTGGCTCTTTGGTATAGATTATTTTACTACAGTAGTACTGTATTGGTAGCTCCTTGGTATAGATTATTTTACTACAGTAGTACTGTATTGGTATTATTGATATGTTAAAATGCCCATTTTCTTTATACTACGCAAACCTGGGGGTCAGAGTGGCCTCAACTTAACTCGGCTGCGATGGGAAAGAAGAAAAGTATAAAAAGGTGTTTTTGGACACTTACTCTTTAGATAATGACAAACTCATGTGATTATTTCATATGATAATACATGAGAACTTGGTCCCAAAGAAAGCTGACCTTCAGGGGGACCCAGCTTGATTCAGACTTTTCGAAGTGGAATGTCCAGCTACAAGAGCAGTAGACCTCAGATAGATACAGAAAATATAGGAGAGGAGAGAGGAAAATAGAGTTGCTTAAGTCTTACAAGTGCAAAAAAATTAGTTTCTTATTCCGTGTACTTGCATTTCATTCTTACTCTCTATCTTCTCATTTCCAGTCTCAGGCACTTCTTATAGTTGGGGAAAGTTGCTCATCTTGATCCCCTTCCCTCTTAACTTAAGTATCCACTTCTTTGTTTTTGTACAGGTGAAACAAAATGTGGATTAATAAAGTAAAATATGACACAATAATTTTGAACTCTTGAAATGTCAAGGAGTTTTTCATGAGTGAAAGTCTTTGGAAGGACTTTGTTCGTGTAAAACTTACTAGAGAATCTTTGTACAGTATAAGGCAAAAGTGCTGTAATTCATAAAACATCAGGACTACACTTCTGGTCTAACTATTGTTTTTTTGTTTAAAGTTCTGTCTGCACACATAATTTTCCTTTTCATTTTCATATTCATGTCATTTAGTCATCATTTTTACCATTAATTGGCATTATTTGGAGTAGTGTGTAACTGTTTAATCATCTAATTTTGTTAGTTTTGGTAATTAATAAATTACCTTGTATGCCTCACTACTTTCAGTAGCTTCTTAAGCTTTTACCTACAAAAGAACATTATCAGTATATTTTCCATGCAGAAATTTGCCTGTCATGAAGCACTGAGAAAACTTTCACATTTTCACTCGGGCAGACACAATTGTTAATTCTGATATGTGTAGTAGAGTAGAAATTGCTCTGCTGTGAAAGTAAAAATTCTGCCTTCCCTGGAACTGACAATGTCACTTGTTATTTGTACGTATCATGTTTTTAGTTGATAACTATTGTAAAGTATAAAATACCAGATTTTTATGTAAACATTACCATTCTTGTACTTTATGTAGAAAAATATTTATGTTTCAGTTTTGACTTACAGAGATTTTTCCTGTTACTTTCAGCGGGGCGCTATTCTTGTATAGTCATTCCACACAGTCCAGGAGCAAGTGAGGACTTAGCCTCCAGTACACCTTTGGGAAAAATTCTAACCCATTTTTTATCAGAAAAAAGTAAGTTTTGTTTTGTGTTCAGTTAATCACTTATTAAAATTTTTTTATGTGAGTATTGCCATTAAGTTATATCAGAGTTTTGACTAGCATTTATGATGACAATTTTTATTGTCAAGCACAATAAGTTTTATTGGATATTATTTCTTATTTCTTAATCATCGGATTTATACTGCATACATGTTATTATTGACACAACTTAAGCATGGACTTACATTAAGTCAAAAAGTGATATGCTGTGAATGGGTAATGTTTACTGCAATCTGCTCCACAAGAGTTGCTGTTGCTATATGTTTTTTACATAATACCATTGTGTTTATGCTTATACATCATAAATTTTTTCACAGAACCTGTTTGTGCAATTGGGCTGGGTGTATGTGCATTATTATCAGCAGTTAAAGGCGACTCTCAGCAGTGGGCATTTAGAGATATTGCTTTAACTGGAGTAAGTAATAATCTTATATTCAGTACTGTATTCTAATTTTGGAGTTCATATTAAAATTTCCTTACAGTTGTGAAGGAGCTACTTTGGTGCAGTTATTATGCTTGTTGATGTAAACATTAATGTGAAACAACTATCCTGCTGGTTATCACCTAATGTAGGTATATAATTCTACCCATTCTGGTCAATAAATGACAGAATACATGGAATATGAACCTGATAGTAACAAATTAAAACAGATCAAACCCAATGTGGTAATGTGAAATTCAGTATCTCAGAAGAACAACACATAAAAGTAATTTTGACCTATCATAGAAATACTCACTTTTATTCAACCCACATACAGACAGTAAATAAATCAATGTGTTTCCTTACCAGTGTATTAGTATTAATAAATTACAGTTACTAATAATTTTTAAAGTCATTCTCCTTGTCTCCCAAGCAGGGTTTTTTTCTGTTAGATGCAGGCTCATCTGGTGGTCCTTGAGTGGAAAGGGTTATTTTCCATCAAGAACATACTGATAGTCAACTTCACTACTGTTATTAAAGTACTACTGTACAGTATTATTAGCAGGTAGTTTAGGCCAAACCACTGAGCAAAAATTCTAAAAATCGTAGTATGAAAATTAGCAGTGCCAATTAAGGGACACATAATAGACACTGTGAATGCTGTAAACAATGGAATAAGTGTCAGCTCAGTTTAAGTATGTCAGGAGTCACTTGAGTCACCAATATCTAGTGTTTTGTGAAGTCTGTTCATACACGACTCCAGATCATGAGTGAAGACCAATCTTGGATTCACGGTGTCTCCTGGCAAACAAAATTAGTCTTCAGATAGTCATCTGATTGTAATTGTCTTTCCATCTGAAGCGGAGTCATGATGTGCCAGAGAAGCTCCGTTTCAGAACTTTAAAATTTATCAACTCACAGGATGCAAAGTACAGAACAAAGTTAGTGAATCATTGAACCATAGTTGCAGATGGATGGTAACCAACAGTGTAATATTACTCCAATTCAGTTTATCATTATGAGTTTTTGCTTTATGGTGATTTTACCCCCAAGAATTCTGTAAGTTATTTTGACCCAGTGTATTTTTATTTTCAGTCATCTTTATCTGAAGTGACAGCAACATCCTATTTTGCTTCATTGCCATTGATACCCGGTGATGCTATCTTAGATCGGGCTGGAATATTTTCTACAGGTGCCCCAGCAAGTGTGCACATAGTTGTGAATGCTGGAGTTGTGACAGGACAGAATCCACAGTCAACACTTTCTGCAGTACAAAATATGATTCTTCTAGCGAATCAGAGGTATGTTACGTATGATGTGTTCAAGTGCTTATATATTCATCTTTTCCATTATCCTGTGAAATATATCTAAAATATGATTTTATTTATTTACTTATGTTACATTAAAGGTGATCATATTGTTTCTTTATTGATGTTACACCTTATAGTTTAGAATATGCTTCTTCAAACTTTCTTCACTGCAACTCCGAAATCAGATCATGCGAATTCTAGTGACCCACTGGACTCGACTTATTGGTTTAAAAAAGTATTTAGGCTTTATTTTGATATTGTTTTTTAAAGGAATTTCAGGCAAAATCAAGATTACCCGAGTTTGCAGAATAGTACTGTATAAAAATGCAGTTAACCCTTACCAGCCAGGCTAAATATTTACAGTATTAATGTAGCCCCCTGGCCTCACAATTTGTAAGGTTGACCAGTTTTAAAACAGAACACATCACTGGTAAGAGGAAAACATGCCATGGTAAAAAATTATAACAACCTTT
This sequence comes from Macrobrachium rosenbergii, assembly GCF_040412425.1. Classification (NCBI taxonomy): domain Eukaryota; kingdom Metazoa; phylum Arthropoda; class Malacostraca; order Decapoda; family Palaemonidae; genus Macrobrachium; species Macrobrachium rosenbergii. Next base: position 47,883,481 of record NC_089748.1, read on the forward strand.
TGCGCACTCACTACAAGTTGAACATAAAAATGATCTGCTAGCAGTGGGAGAGCTGACTGGAGGATTTGGCCTGGTACACAGCCTCTTTGCCAGAAAGTGCACAAAAGAGCCAGTAAATTTATGAAGTTATTATAAAAGGTATACTGTACTATATTTCTAAATTTTTTTTATTTTATATTGCAAAATTACAACTGTAGCTGGCATTCTAAAATATTTACCACTGGCTTTGCTCATTGTTATTAATCCAAACACCACCAGCCCACTATTCGATGTCTTAATAAAGACCTTACCACCAGTCTCTCTGTTTCATCAATTATGTCTACTTTCGTAACACGCACTTACATCATTTTCAGTATGTATCACTGTATTCTTTTTGCTGATATGTTGGACCATCAGCATCAGTATCTAACACCCTAAGCCTTCCAGTATATCACTGTCTTTGTCATTCCCATCGTTTTCATTATCTGAGTTTGCAAATTCAACATTTCCCATGTCATTAAAATCCAATTGGCAAAATATTTCCTCCTCTGCCAATAACTTTTAGCTGTTTTACACCTAGCAGTCAGTTCTTGGATGTGGCCAGAATTGCTACAGTCAGCTTGAGATTGGTAGCAGTACCCTTCCACAGTATCCTCTATCTATGTCTATTATTGTTCAATAAAATGTTACATTCTTCTCCATTTGTTTACATGTTTGTAAATCTTTTACTGTTGCCATCTGGATGGCCGTTGTTTGGTGGTTCTGCCTGGGGCCACAAAATTTTAATGTTGGTGGCTGTGTTCGTAAGTTCCCTACCCCTCCATGATATACAGTAAATGCTTATTGTGTTTGGGTTTGTCTGATGAAAATCTGGTCACACATACAATTTCTTTTCATGTTTTGAAGAAAAGTGGTATACAAAATTCACATTTGCAGCAGAGACAAAATATCATAATTCCTTTTTACAAAGAAAAAAGCATGAGCATGTAGCATACTTGTAAAAATAAAATAAAAAATAAATAACAAACTGTATACTGTACTGTACTATAAAGTACAAAAATAGTAGGACCTATAAATTGCAGACCATTCAGTTATGGATCTAGGTCACTTATAGAATGGAAAAAGAAAATAAGGTGTATGTAAACTTACTGATTTCTTAATTTTGTGGACAAATAAGTTAAAACTGTGAGAGCATAATAAATGCAGGGCTCCAGCACTCTGCTTAATCATGTTGACATCAGAAGAGTCACAGTTCAGCTAGACTCAGCCCCAGTAGGAGGAGGCAGTGCCATCAGTGCACCTCACATGGTGCACTGGAGGCAATGGTAAAAAGTGTTTGCAGTGCCCTGGTACCTGGCTTTCAAGCCTAAGTCTTATAAATAAAATCAAAGCCATGACCAAGCACACTTTGCATTATACAGCATCCTCACTGTATGTCCACAACTTGCCACTCTAACCTCTCCATTTCTGTTTCAGAGTTGGAAAGTGATCTCATTTTGTTGGCATATTTTGTGTGTAAACCACATTTCATTATCACTGAAGCCTCTTAACAGCAATTATTATTAACTGGTTCTCAGCTGACATCGTAGTCAATAGACGGTCGTTGTAGTTCCTCAGCCATTTTCTTCACAGAAAAAATTTTGTTTGAATGGTTATCTGATACGGCATTACCCACTTTCTTTAGGTGGATCATCCCTATTAGGAAATCAAACCGGTAAAATCTTGGAGCTGTAGAGTCATTTATTGGTGCTACTGTAATGAACACAAGTGTTTGAACTGTAGTATGAAGGATGGAAGTCTTCTGCCTTAGGATCTATGCCAGGCTTGACTAGCATTTCTCAGATATCGCTCAAACCTTCATCTTTGCCTGTGTGTAAATGTATTACATCTTTCGGCAATCCAGGTTCTTGTGACCTTGCTAAGGCATTTGATGCACAACCCATTTGATTGAACCCTTGGGAAGCTCTTCTGTCTCTCAGTACTGACCTTCAGAATTCTTGTCTGCTTGATACTTGACTTTCATTTTGGCTAGTCCATTACCAGGTCCTCAGTCAGACCTAGCGGAGACGCGATTCAGTATACAGTGAACCCCGTGATGATGGGGATGCATCCACACACCCCGCGAATGGGTCAAATCAAGGAATGCTTAAAACCCTCTAAAAACACTTAGAACTGCCCATTTTGATAGCAAACCACGAAAAACCCTGTAAAAATGCTTATACCTGAATATTTTAATAGTTTATCACAAAAGTGCATTTATTCATGAAATTATATGAAAAAATACAGTAGTGAATATTTCTCAGTGAAAAATACCACGCACGCGAATTTTCATGAAAGATGGCTAGATATGTTCCACAGAGAAACCACGCAAATGCGTGAGTCCGTGAACCATGAGAATCGGACAGTCACGGGGTTTACGTACAGTGAACCCTCTGTATTTGTGGGGGATGCACCCCCGCAAATAGCCAAAATCTGCGAATACTCTACAACCCTCTAAAAACACTTAGAACTGCCCATTTTGATAGTTTAAACACAGAAACCTATAACAAATACATATACCTGAGCATTTTAAATAGTTTTATCACAAAAAGTGCATCTATTCATGAAAATTATATGAAAATACAGTAATTAGTGTATATTTCTCAGTGAAAAATACTGTGAGTGGGTGAATATTCCGCGAATAATGGCTAGATATGTTCCACAGAGAAACCCGTGAATGCGTGAGTCCGCGAATCATGAGAACGCGAATACGGGGGGTTTACTGTATGGGGTTTGATGAGGCATCCTTATGAGCCCCTTCTGGAATACCTCTTAGTGGGTTCGACACAAGTGTTTTTGTGGGCTCTTGCCTTCTCTATGTCAGCAAGCTGTGCACCTCTTCTGGTAATGTCCATTCCAGGCATTTGTCATTAATTGGTCTTTTAACATACCACAGACTTATAGCCAAGACTCAAAACTTCAGGTGCCTGTGACTTGATGGTTGCCCTGTTCACTAATCTCCTTAACTTCCGCTTGCTACCAATTAGCTGTCTTGTTTCCAGCCTTCAATGACTGTTTCCAGCTGGTGCCATGACCTACTTTGTCTGGGCAGCTAAGCTATTTCTTCAGTGCATTAGAAAATTCCATTCTTCTCACCTCTTCCTTCTCACTGGTCACGTGTGCTTGTACTGTAATGCAGTAAGACACAGTGTGACTAGCCTAGTACTGTAATTAGAATTGTTTCATGATCACTTTTGAGGGAGAATAAATACTGTTAATTATAGTTAAGTGGTGGAATGTGACAAACCTATTCTTGTCAAAGTTGCATTAATGTTTTTGAATCTTGAGTCTGTTTTTTAAATTTTTCTTTCCTCAGCAATATTTAATGTCCAAGGGATTGTACAGATAAGCTTCTTTCAAGCTTTTGTGTTACAGAAATTGAGATTAGGGGCATAATCTTTATTAATAGATTCCCAATAAATTGGTTTTGATTATTCACAAATTCTTCAATCTCTGAAGGGTTGTCTGGAGTGGTGATTGTTGTCAATGCTTTTGTTCTGTAGACTAATTGAGGAATTTCCTGAGGTATGATCTAAATAGCATTCATATTTTTTTTGTAGTGGTAAAAAGTCATTTTAATGTATATAAATAGCCTTGTGCCTGTATATGCAACTCCAGATTTCATATGACTGAAAATATTTTACTTCTGCATTTCAGGCAGACCAAAGGAAAATGAACTTTTGCATTTCCCAACACCAGCTTCGTCATCAAATGATTTGTCAGCTATGCTTTTTGAAGAAATACTCATAGCATTTAATTTTATAGCAAATTAGTTTTACCATTTGTGATTTTTATCATTTCCTTTTTTTATTAAATTTTAGGTATTGTTTTTTATTACTTTTAAAGAGGAAATTAGAATTACCAATTTAAAAATGACATATTGCTGTAACTGCTGAAAGATAAAGGTTTTTTTTTGCAGGGACAGTACCTTTAATTACAGATATGATTCTTCTGATCTGTTTTGCAATGATTGCAGATGTCATTTGACCAAGTGATGCATTAATTTTAATCATTGTTTCACTATAACCTTGGGTATATGCATGTAAACCTCCTTATTCTCTTACAGATCAAACCATATACAGGTATATATGTAAGTCTGTTCTGTTTGCGTTTTGGGGGAACATATATAATTTGTAGTCCTACGGAAATACAAACCATTTTTTCATGTTTTTATCTGCTGAGGGTGAAGAAAGATCATTCAGAATTGATGGAAACTACAGTAGTATCAGGTTATTCTGGAAGCTTACTAAGTGTAGATGAATTACTTTTTGAAGAGAGGAGGCAGTACAGGTAAACTACTAACGTCAATGTGTATTTCAAAATACAAACCATTTTTTCATGTTTTTATCTGCTGAGGGTGAAGAAAGATCATTCAGAATTGGTGGAAACTACAGTAGTATCAGGTTATTCACCAGGCTTACTAAGTGTAGATGAATTACTTCGAAGAGAGGAGGGCAGTACAGGTAAACTACTAACGTCAATGTGTATGTCTTCTGTTGCCCTGTACGCTAAACAGTTGGATGTTTGGCTTGAGCGTTAGTATTAAATTTTCATTATCTTTTCCACATCTCACCTATATAGGAATGTTTAATCAGGTGTAGGTACCAGTATCTTGCATTTTTGGTATTTGAGTGAACTGAATTGAGACCAGTTGCTCTCTATTCACCACTTGAGCCAATAAAACTCATGTTTTCATCTGATTCCATGCCAGTTGAGTCCTCATTGCCTTTATAAAGCCTGAGTTTGGCAGTATGTATGTAGTTATGCATTTCTTAACCATTGCAACAGGATGTCTCCAGACTGTTTGTGAATTATACTTCTTGAATTTGTGATGCTGCAGAGAAGACTTTCATGTTCATTTCATGTCAGAGTTAGATCTCCAGTTAAATGAAGTGCAATCACATAAGCAATGACAGCAATGCATTTTGTTGTAAGTAATTTTAAAATTACAAAATTACTACCACCACCTAATTTCCTATGAACAAAAAATGTTTTTTGTCAATGACGTTCACAGTCAGACTATGATGGTGCAACAAGGTGCTATGAAAAGTATTAGCTTTCCTTCAGCTTTTCTTGGTTCTTCACTTTTTTCAAAGGATTCATGTGTTGCTGGCCACTGAAAGGTTCTTCTGGTTTCTTGTGTTTTCTTTTTCCATTTCTTTTGAGGTTACCTAATTTGGCTGTGCCTGATTGAAGGCATAATTCTAGGTAGTCCACATCCTTTGGTAATGTTAAAGGTCTTAATCTGATGGCCTTTCCACTATTAAGTAATCAGAAAATCACAAGTTGAAGTCCTAGAAAAATTGGGCAATGAGATCAAGTCCAATGCCGGAGAAGTGTACGATTGAGGTGCCCAGCAACTTTTATACAACTTTTAATGTCTTTATTGTCCGAAACTGTAATGTATTGTTTTAATTAGGAGTTCTCTTCATCATCATGTGCAGCAAACACCATTAAGGTTGAAAATATTGGTCCTGGTTTTTAAATCTAAATCACAACACTTAGTGGTCTCTAGAATCTACAGATTCATATGGTACTTCAAGTATCAGGTTGTAGCATTAAGAGAGCACCTTTATTTTGTTTTGAAGATTATCATGCTCTATTGATCATGTAGTTTTTCCTGTCAGTTGTCCATGAAGTGCTCATAAGGTTGATGGCTTGTCAGCACTTTTTTTATGGGTAACGCCTCGTTGGTAGTTTTCTTCAGATTTTGATGGTCTACTATCTCTACCTTGGGCAGCTAAAAGCACAACTACTGGTGTGTATATTAGGAAACAACTTAAATTGTTTAAAGCAGTTTAGATATTCCTGTTCTGGTAAATATGGGCATACATAATCATGGTATGTGTCACAATATTTTTGTTTAAGTGTAAGTTATTATTGTTGTGTATGTCAAAAATATCTGTAGTAATGTAACTCAAAGTTCTTAACTGTATTGTATTGTTGTTTTGAAAAAATATAAGTTGTAAAAATTCTGTACTTATTTTACTCTACAGATATTGTAACTACAGTTGCCCACATAAGTGAAGCAACAATATTTCATTAGTTGTAGATTTAAATTTTGTATATATTAGCTCACAAATTGAAAAAAAAAATTATTTTTCATGTTACCAAAACTTATTGGTTTGGTATGATAATTTTAGAAGGTCAGAAACTTTTAAAGAGGTGTCAAATGCATACATCAGAACTTGTAAAATTGATTAACCAATATTTTAGATTTTGTGAAGAAAAGATGTGAGGAAAGTCATTTTTAGTTCTTTTGTCAGTTTTTCCATCCTACATTTATTTTTTATTCATGTCAAGTATCATTACTTGTTCATTGTAAGACCATAACTAAAATATATATTGTTATCGTACCAAAATTGTAATGATGGTTTTAATGAAAAATAAAGGAATACTATTAAAGTTATTGACATGAGTTTCAACAGTGAATGATCATAAACATGCTGTACAGTACAACTAAATGACTACTGTAGACCTAATACATTTAAGTATTTTTGATATTTGAACATTTTCTATATCATTAAAGTTGTAGAAAAAAAAAAAGTAACAATCATAACTGAATCCTTCTGAGTTCCACCTCCAAGCTGCTAGATATCATTTTCTTGAACACAAAGAGTCCATTGACAAAATAAAAAATATATCCGTTGCTTCAGTTCTTGTGGGTAACTGTACTTTTTTTCAAGGTCTACAGATCTGATGTACAGTACTTCCAATAAACAGGAGTCCTCTTGGATGGTACCATAGATAATGGGAGCAAAATTATGCAAATGATAATGCTTTAACTGTTTTTGATAGAATTACATTCTCAACAGAACTAAAAAAAATTTAAAATGTCATGTTTGAAGTTCTTTTTGTTTCTGCTCTCTTGAAGTTGTTTAAATGTTTTAACATGTTTTATGGTAAGTTAGCCATCTTTATACCATAATTGTGTAATTCCAGAGATAAGTGAACCTAGTAATGTAGTTCTGATATAGTTTAGTTCTATATTACTCAAAATGGACATATTTTTAATCTTCAGAGCAGTTGAACATGTTTGGAAATATCTAAAGCCACCCTAGGAAGTCATAAAAGGATTTTTTTAAAATCATGATTGTGTCTTTGTAACTAGGATACCTTGTTAAACCCTGAACTTTTAGGTTCCACACCTTACTGAGATCCTAGACTGTGTCCTGCAGCTGATTTTGTGTGTTCCTCATCATGTGAATCATTTCCCCCTGAAAGAATACTTGTAGCTTCTACCATTTTATTTCTAGACATGAGACACAAACGACAGTAAACCCCCCGTATTCGCAGGGGATGCGTACCACACCCCCCGCCCCGCGAATAGCTAAAATCCGTGAATACTTAAAACTCCTCTAAAAACACTTAGAACTGCCCATTTTGATAGTTTAAACACAAGAAAAACCCTGTAAAAATTGCTTATACCTGAGTATTTTAATAGTTTTATAACAAAAAGTGCATTTATTCATGAAAATTATATGAAAATACAGTAATTAGTGAATATTTCCCCGTGAAAAATATCGCGAATGGGCGAATTTTTCGCAAATAATGGCTAGATGTCAACAGAGAAACCCGCGAATGCACGAGTCCGCAAATCATGAGAACGCAAATACGGGGGGTTTACTGTACATATATTAACAAATTATAGCAACAATCAAAGGGCCAATAAAAGGATATAAGATTACATCTTTCCTAGCTCCCAGTTGTGATTTGATTATTAGGCACCAAGAGGAGGATTTAATACGTTTTGTCTTAACTAAGGCCTAGCCTGTGGTAGTGCTTTTGGAGAGAATGAGTGATGTTTTTAGATAAGGTGTCATGTGTTCCTTATATTTTATTTGTCTCATTGTTGTAAGCCATGAAGTTAATCATATATGAAGTAGATGAATGGTTTCTGGCTATGGCTCATCTATTTTGAGATTTTCATTCATGATTTTACATTTTAAAATGTTTTAAGCAAGGGGGCATGAATTTCCCCTCATATCTATGTACTGTAGGCATTTTTTTTTACCATTTCCTATGTCTATAATATACACATTTTTTCTTGGTAAGTGTGTCGTTTTGAAAGTATGCCTTCTCTACCTGAACTAGTCACTGTGTTTACCATTCCACCTGTGTTACCCAGTTATCAATTTGTGTATGTTTGTCTTATTATCATTCTGGTCAACGTATTGTATTGTATTTTGATCTATTTAAAAACACAGTTACCTAGATAAGTCTCAGTATTGTATTTTGATCTATTTTGAAACACACACATTACCCAGGTAAGTCTTAGAAGTTAGTTGGAAAGGAATTTTTAGCAAGTCATTTGGAGAAATGTTCAGATCAGCATGAGCAGTAGGATCCAATTTCTATTTTCTTCATCCATAACATGTTCAGTTACATTACTTGCCATATTGGTATTGGATATGCATGACAACTGAAATTTTACTTCAGGGATGTTTTCTCTCTCAAGATATCATACTCTTTCCTTAAACAACCAAAGATGTAAAACTTTTCTATATTACAGTACTCATACTTTGAAATAGTAACTTTTAAAAAATTTGGGCTTAGAAACTTATAATTGTTACTGTCTTCCGCTAACAATACAGTATATGGCTTTTGAAAATGACACTAATCCAGTATTTCATGCAGTTTATAATGTAGCGCTACCACCAGCAAGATTTCGCCACTTTCTGTGTTGTGGGAAGCTTCAGAAGGCAACAGCCTAAATATGATACAGCCAAGATCTTTAAGGCTCAGTATCTACCCATTCTTTTTCTTCTTTTCACTCTATTTATCAATGTTCCTATCAAGATTGATTGTTCATTAATGACTTGAAAGACTTGAATCTGGTTACGAAAATTCCTAGAACAAGACGAGGTTGAGTTTAAACGGCATACCTCCTCCTCTGTACAATTTGAGTATCTGTGGTTAAAATGAGAGAAAGTCAAACTAGCCCTCTTTGGATCTGCCTCAATGCAATGATGGTCCTTAGGTTACTGATGGTCAAGCGTACTAGGAATGTCCTTGTTAATGCAACAATGCAACAACTCCTACAAAGAAAGTTATATCTTCAAGGCTGGATTTATTGGGTCTTGCAAGTGTGTGTCCTCAAGATCCATGCGTGTAAGAGTGTCCCTTCCAGATGGATTGCAACACTGACCCAACCATTTTCATCCTGAAGGAAGTCTGTTTCACAGATCTGTTCAACAGGCTGAGGTTGATGTCTGATCGCTTATCCTCCTGTCAACTTGACTACAAGTGGGTGACCATGAAATCCCAAAGCAATCCACCTGTGAACTCCCTGATCACTTGCTACTGAGTTTGTGGAGCAAGGAGGAGGAAGTGAACTTGTCCACAAGCAAGGCATGTGTGGTATGCTCATGATGTGCATTAGAGCTACTAACAGAAATGGGACAGGTTATAGGCACAGGAGGTTAGGCAAGCTTGAGATGTGGAACAAGTAGGGTGCAAAAGAATGAGCCAAGGCCTCAAGGGATGGCAGGCACACTTTCACTTCTGCCTGAGACAATGAGGATTCTATAGCTGACACGGGTACTGGAGTCCAGGGCCAAAATGCATATTAGCAGGTGTCTTCTAATGTCATCTCTTACATTGATCTCTGTGTGCATTGATACCACTGGTCAGATGACCAGTTGCAACAACAAGTCTCATACAGCTGAGGTGCAGTGATCAAATCTTGTACCACAGTTGTTGCAGAGAAAATGATAATCCTTGTCGAAGGAAGACTTGAAGGCCCAGCAAGTCTTGGCTGGGAGGCACTGACAAGTACTTGGGTGTTTTTTTAGTTTAGTTAATTGCAAAATGTGTAAATATTCAAAACTTATAGCACAAAAGTGACAACTACCACTCGTTGAGGTATCGTTGGTCAATTAACAAACAGACGTGCATGAATAGGCAATTACTTTTAGCACAAAAGTGACAACTACCAGTATGCAGACTATAAGATAAAAGATGAATTAACACTCAAAGTTATGCAGAAAATGAATGTCAATAAATCACAAAATTTTTTTGAATTAACCAATACTCAAAGTACAATAACAGGTGCTATTCAGTGCCAAAATGTAACTGGTACAGCAGGTGAACAATAAAGTTACAGTTAACACAAAATATTAAAAATAAGTAATGACATATCCTACCTGAGATAACAATAAGATCATTAATGCTAGGAGGAAATTCCACGGACACAGTAAATACTGTATGGTAAATAAAAGCAACTTGACAAAAATACCTATAAATGTATTGATAAAACCACAAAAGCCAGGCAATACAGTAAATAAATCAAGCAACAAGGAATGGGTAATGTGAATGAAGACACACTCCAAAACCCTAACTAGACAATGACTCATCAACTAGTTAGCAACTGAGTAACCCTAAACCTTCACCAAAAAATTAACATAGTCTTGACAAAGCCGTGATCTGGAAGGAATTCAGCAACTAATAGATATCTACTAAATGCAGAAATCATAGATTTTATCGCTTAGTGTGAGATAAGTTGAAAGAATTGATTAGAAAATTATAAAATAAATTATAAGTACTGTACTGGCGACCTCTGAGCAAAGATACTGTACAAGGCAATACAAAGAGCTGTTTTACAATGCAGTACACCTCCCAAAAAGTGAAGCAGTTGGCAGATACATACCTCCAGCATCCATAGTCAGTAGGCACAGTAGGAAACTACTTTGGCCTGATAAACAAAAACATGAAATCAGGGAACAAGGAATTTATGGGTAATGAGGTTGTGGTGAAACAAGGAAAATGCACAAAATTACCACAAATAGTGAAAAGGCAAAACAAACTACTGTATAAAGCAATATTCTTTGCTGCGTCATAGACGGGAAAAGGGTAAATGCCAGCTTTAGAAGACCTTAAAATACATTAGATTAAATGCTATTCACTGTATTACAAAAACACAGCAAAAAAGCAAAATGTGCTGCTACAGTATCTTATGTAATATGGCAAAACAAATAATTAAATAATTACATTATGCTGTGCTTAACATCAGCTCTAATACAAAAAAAATTGGAAAAATGAAATTCAAGTGAATTGGGAACTTTCACCCAAATATTGTCTAGCTAACTACTCACTAGTTAGTGTCATACAATGAAATTGCACATCCTTTATAACTAAATTAAACTAGCAAAAAAAGAAATAAATATATAAAAAACCACCACCCACAAAACACTTGAATAATAAACTGGAATGCATCATCGCTGCTAATGAAATACTTTCTCACAAGACCAAAACGGGTACTGTAATTACTCACCGACAGTTACTAACTACTGCACTGACTAACACCACTTAACACTAGTACAATACTTAAATGGAAAAGGGCTCAAATTACTAATTTAATTGGAAAACAAGTTGGGGGTGTCATTGTACTCGTACTGAAGTGAAAAAGGGTAGAAATTATCAATTTTAAATGGAAAATGAATTACTATTCAGCACTGAAAAATTATCTTCAAGAAAACATCTGGAGAAAGATGGCAGAACTACATGTATTAGTAAATACATGCACGAGGGCCCAGAGAGTGCCCGTCTAGTAAGATTTCTTCCCACAGTCTCACAACCAAAGGGTTAATGATATGATATTTAGTATATATTTGATGAAACAATCAAATATTAATCTACTATACAGGCAATCTTTTAGCATATTGCTGTCTTGAATTTGGACATACTGACAAATTTTCAAGTGCATTTTTTAACAGTTTTACTGAAGTAGTGTGGACTGAAATTGTGTCCTGTGGGAGTCAAATTTGTAGTTGCAATAATGAAGCTCTTGTTTTGTTGTTAAGACATGTAAGTATTTGGAAATCATTGTGTAGCCTTTTGTTACAAATTTTCCTTATAAGATCTCTGCAGAAGAGTTTAAAACAATTGTCATTAAACTACAAAAAATAATGTCTTCTAGTTTCATGCTAAACTAATAATCTTTTTCATTCTGCCATTGCCCAACCTTATTCTTAGATTTTATCTGTGATTTGGTTTACTGTGTAGATTTAAGGTCTTGTTTTCCAACTATTTTAAATTCCAAAGTGACACTATAAAAAGTATGCTGTAACACTAAGTCAAAATTGTGTCATTGAATGACAGGTACTGGGATTGTACATAACTTTGTTGCATGCTTTTTAAAAAGATGAAAATGTTGACAGAAATGTATTTCATATTGTTTATGTATGAAAATTTTATGATTGTGTATTAAACAGAATAAAGATGTTACTTGAAATTGTTTGACAATTGGTTTTGGTCATCCTACATCAATAAACTTGACAGATAAGATCAATACAAACTGGGCGATTAAATTATTTAAAAAGATTGTCAGTACAAATAAATTTCAAGTATTTGTAATTAATTTTACCTTCTATGTTACTGATGTAAATAACGCTTACATATACAGTTTCCTCTATTTTATTAATGTAAATAATGCTTACATATACTGTACAGTAGACAGTATACTAGGTGCATAAAATATGCACCCAGGTTTGGTAGTTCAAGAAGAATAAAAATGTTACCTGATCATCTCAGCTCTCTCTCTACAGGTTATTTTGTTAGGGTCTACCTGACAAGTGCATTTTTCCAAATTTTAGCAACAGCCTTTTGCCTAACTCAGCTTTAAGCTCACCTTGAAAGGGTCATTAGTGAAAACTATATTGAGGCTGGAACTTGTAACAGTAGTGAAAACTAATGTTACAAGTTCCAGCCTGCATTAAGTTAAACTCTGAGTCCAGTACTGTAGTCATTATGACTCAAAAGGTTCAAGTGTACCATACTAATCCTCCAGGCCTCACTGAGCTTTGGCCTAAGAACATCCTGGTATTCTGAGAGCAGTCTATTTTCAGGGAGGCAACAGCAGTAATGGCTTTCCAAAAATTGACCCTTTTCAGTTTTCCCTGTTGCACATTTTTAAAAATACTGTATTTGTACTACCCTTACTTAGCTCTTCTATACCCATTTAAATTTTTTGTGTCACAGTTACAACTAGCAGTACAGGAAGAATGAATATAATTAATTTATTTTTACAAAACATAAACCAAAACTATGAGGGCAGCAAGGGAGTAAGGAACATAATGATAGACGTCTCTGTCCAATGATCATGTTTTATGGCCTTCAATTTGGGTTGTACCAGACATGTGGCCAATTAAAGTTGGCCTTATATCAATATGACTATACCATAATGGCTAGCTAAATTTCTTATGAATACTAACATGTCAGAGACATACTATACAGTAGTTAGAAACATGAAATATTGTCTTCTACATATTATTATTATTATATTCAGTAGGTGAAACCTATTCATATGGAACAAGCACACAGGGGCCACTGACTTGAAATTCAAGCTTCCAAAGAATATGGTGTTCATTGGAAAGAAGTAAGAGGAGGTACTGTAAGGGGAAATACATAAAGAGGAGATCCCACTTATTAAAAAGAAATAAATTAATAAATAGATAAAATGTATTAAAATGCAAGGAGAACAGTATTAGAGTAGAAATGCATTGCATCTTCGCTTGAACTTCTTTAGTTCCAATTGCACAACATCCTCTGGGAGGCTGTTCCACAGTCCAATGGTTTGAGGAATAAAGGACCTCTGGAACCGAGTTCGACGAGGCATATTTACTGCATATTGGCACTGTTGTTCAGCTAATCTGGTTGCCCTCGGCAGGTAAAAGGGATCAGGGATGAATTTTGAATGTGAAAGATCTCTACTGAAATACAACTTATGAAAAAATGACAAACAAGACCATCCATCGATAGTCCAAGTCATAACTGCTACTACTAGAAACAAAAGCTACCACCATGAACCACTGTATCCAAAAAAAAGATAAATCTCTGGCAGAGGCAGACATCCACACTGAGACAATATTCTAGTAAAGGAAGCACAAAATGACCTAAAACACATGGCACTGATTTTTATCACTGTTATAAATATATTTAAGGTGTCAAAGAAACGAGCAGGTAAAAGTTACTGCTACTTTATTACAGATCCAGGCAGCTTATATTATGGCCGACTGACGCTGGGCCGTGAGAGACAATGGAATTGACTGTGGACCTGAGGTCGAAACAATAAACAATAATATACAGAAAGCAGTACAAATTACAATACAAAACATACAGAGCTACAACATAGATACAGTCTTGATGCCTGTGAATGAAGAAACATGTGATACACAATGTGCTGACATTCGTGTATAAATACCATAAAGTAAAAATGATTAAAATGCGTGACCTGGCACGTTTTAGGGCGTGACTAATTGAGCTGAAGAAAACGGAAGTCACCAAAGAAAAACAAGCTCAACGGAGACTTACTTAATGGCGCGCCCGAAACACTATCCTGGCGCTGATTTGGTGACTTTACAAATACTTCCCCAAGACGAGGGACGCGTCCCCGATTAATCCCCTGTATCTGCTGGGGCGGCTGAAGGGCCGGCTCCTTGAAGATAACTGAGGGGCCTCCCGCCTGTGAGGCTGCTGTTTGGGCGGTTCCTTCCTGGGGCGGCCGCCCTGCGGGGTGAGGCGTGCTGGAGTGCGTTTGGGCGGAAGGGGTGCTGCGCTGCGGGGCGTCGCTGCCGACTCTCCGACAGGAAGGCGGGCTTTAGCCGGTCTGGAAACCCAGTCGTTTCGCCCCGGAGTGCCAGCTGAACGCTTGCTGTTCCGCCTCCAGCACGCGGAAGGGTCCCCTGTAGGGCTTGAATTAGTGGTGGACGGCCGGCGTCGACTCTGACGAAGACGGGTGGCGGATGACAGCTGTGGCGGCATGAAGGTGGTTGCTTTGCCGATGTATGAGCGCCTGCAAGGGGCGAACTTGCCGCCACGCCGCGGAGCCTCTGCAGAGATGGGGAGTGGCGTTCATCCGTCTACGAGCTCTCCCGGCACCACGAGGGGTCCCCAGGGTTTGTTCAGCTGCGGATGGGGGGCCGCGGCTCTGGGGCGGGTCCTCAACCCGAGGAGGACCCACGGGCAGCTGATGTTTCAGCCCTCGGCGGTGCAGGCCATGAGGGGATGACTTTATGACCTGTGAAACCGTTCAACCAGGCCGGTGGCCGCTGGGTTGTCACGCTGTGGTGGTGTGGTCGTGGTTCCCAGCAGTTGAGCCAGGCAGACCACAACTCGGAGAGGAAAGCGGGGCCCCTGTCGGTTGTGATGTGGTCCGGGACGCCGGGCTGCTTCCCAACTGGAGAGCAGGGCCTCAGCGCACGCCGGCTGGCGGTAACTTCTTGCATGGGTGTGGCTTCGCCACCTGCCGAACGGTCTACCACCGTGAGGAGGTATCTGGATCCGCCTGATGGGGAAGGGGCCCGCACGACGTCGATGGGATGTGGTGGCCAAGCGCGCCTGGCTGTGGGGGAACTTCGCCTACCCCCGACGTGTACCACCCACTTTACTGGTCTGGCACTGCAGGCACTGTTTTGCCCAGGCTGTGGCGCCCTTGCACCCGTGCCAGACGAACTTTTTGAGAGCAGTTTGGCGTGGTCCTGCCGGAGGGGTGTGAGAGGCCGTGAATGATGTCGAATACCTGGCGCGCGTGAGGCTGAAACCAAAGAGGCGGGCTGGCCTGTGCTGATGTCACAGAGCAGGCTGGGGCCTCCGGGCGGGGTCCGCCACTTGAGGGATGTGATGGCGTGCATGCTGGGGTTTTCTGGGTCAGCGGCCTCTTCTCTGGCAAGGTCCTGGTAATCTACACTGCTGCACTGCGTTCAACTCGACTCTGGAGGGGCGCTGCTCGGGATTTTCTTGCCGGGAGGTACCTGACGGAACAGGTAAATTCGGCTATGGCTGAGATGTGGCGCTGCTGTCTGAAGACCATCTCGTCCCCTGCTTCGTGAAGCGTGAACCAGTGGCTGGTGGTCTGTGAAGATTGTGAAGGCGTCCTCCAGGAGAGGAACTTAAGTGCCGAACTGCGCGAACATCGCGCAGAGTTCCCTGTCGCAAGGTGCTGTGGCGGGACTCTCATGGACTGAACTTTGCTGAAGGAATGTCGACTGGGGCGCCGATTGATGATTTGCTCCAGAACAGCACCCAGGCAACGTTATTACTGGCTCTGCCGTCAGCTGGAGGAGCCTTGGGATCCTGGTGTGCCAAGGCGGTTGCTCTAGTGAGGGGCCTCGTCAGGGAAAAGGCCTGCTGCTGGCTGGGTCCCCAAGACAGGGACTTGGTTGACCTTTGGGACTTCCGTCAGGGGGCCAAAGTGTCATCCTGGAGGATGAAACTTCTGTAAGAAGTTTACCATCCCAAGGAACTCCTGGATGCCTTGATGCAGGGTGTCGGGAACTTGGCTACGGCTGCCACTTCGGCGTAAGAGGCGACGCTTCGTCGGAGACACCTCGTGACTGTGAATTCTGCTTGGACGCCGAAGGTACACTTGTCAAACGGATGCATTTGCGGCCGCTTTCTGGAGGCGCTGGAGGACTGCTTTGATGTGCCTCTGTGTCGCCAGAGACTTGAAAATATGAGAATGTCACGATTTAGCAGACGAGAATTTTAGGTCCCTAGATGCTGTCCATGAGCCGCTGAAGGTACCGGCGCTTTCACCGAAGGTGAGCAAGGCGAATACATAGGACCCGGCGGGCGTGATGATGGCTGTCTTTGGTATGTCCTCTGGCGCAACAGGTACCTGGAAATAAGATTTAAGAAGGTCCAATTTAGTGAATATTTTGGCCCGTGAAAGGAGGCCGTGAGGTCTTGCATATTGGGTAGAGGGTAGTGGTCGGGCTCTGTTGCAATGTTGAGCCGCCTGTAGTCGCCGCAGGGTCTCCAGGAGCCGTCCGGTTTCTGCACCATGTGGGGGAGGCCCATGGACTGGAGGCTTTCCTGCAGATGCCCATCTGTTCCATCTCCGCGAATGCTTTTTTCGCCTCCTGAAGGCGCTGAGGGGGAAGCCTGCGGAACTTCGCATGTGTCGGGGCCCTTTAGTCACTATATGGTGGTATATGCCGTGCTTGGCTGGGGCCCCGGGACTTGGCGGCTCGGGCTTAAATACCTCAGGGAACTCCGACAGAAGGTGTGCATACTGGTGGGGCGACGGCGCTGATGGTGGGTCTGGGTCCCGCCGTTAACGGGAGAGACCGGCAGGAGTCGGTATCGAGGAGGCGCTTGCGCCCACGTCGACTAGCAGGCCGAAGTGCGCCAGAAAATCGGCCCCAGGAGTGGGGTTCCTACGTCCGCGACGATGAAGTCCCAGGAGTAACTCTGGCCAAGGATGGAGATCGACAGGAGCCTGGTGCCGTAGGAGAGGATGGGGTTCCGTTGGCGGCCGTCAGAAAGCGGCCGGGTCTGGTGTCTGGTTGCGGATCTCTGGATGCTGGGAAGACCGACTTAAAGGCTCCTGTGTCGACCAGCATCATCCTGCCGGAGACGGTGTCGCGGGGCGTAAAACCTACTGTTTTTGAGGCCCTGGGTTCTTCGGCTGCCATGGCGGCCTGTCCTGCTGGCCGCCGCCACCCCCGTTTTTTGAACGGTTGAACGAGCAGGGCGGCAGGCAGTTTCGGGCGTCCTTTCCGAACCACTTGTGGTAGCGACAGAAGCCCGGGGACCTCCGTCTGCTGTGGTTCGGTGGACGTCTGTTGGCGATGGCGTTGACGGGCTGCTCTACGTCCTCTTCAGGCTGGACGGAGCTGACCGGCTGTGTGGCCGGTTTTAGCCGCTGTGAAGCCTTGACGGAGTCTGTGAGGTGTTGTGCCGCCTCTATGAGGTCCTCGACAGGCATGGTGTAGGGGTGAGCGATCTGGTTGCGTACTTCCGGGAGGAGTTGGCGAAGGTAGATTTCCCGTATGAAGCTTATCTCCTGCCGCTTGTTTGTGCCGCCCAAGTCTGGTACTGACAGGAGATCTACGACCATGCCCCAAGCGTCTCTTGGATTGAGGTCGTGGCGTGGATTATTGGCAAGGTCGATAGCACGGGCGGCCCGCTCGGCGATGGGCAGGGAGCAAGCTTCGAGGAGGAACTTTTTTGTGGTGCTGTATGTGAGGGTGTGTTTCGGGTACTCGCGAGATGAGTTTTCTGTACACGTCCTCCGGAAGGGCGTTGAGCACTGTGTCGGCCTGTAGGATTTCGTCCGTGAGGTCCGCGATTCTGAAGTGGCTCTCCACCCTGCGCAGCCACATCGATGGGTTCCCCTGCGTAAACGGCGGCAGCTTTACGGTGAGGGCGGCCCGCGATTGTGTTGCCCGGCCGTCGTGTGTTCGGGCGCTGGTGTGGAGTTGCGGGAGGGCCTCGATGCGGGGCGGGCGCGGCTGTGATGGGAGGTAGGTAAACCTCGGAGTCCGCGGGGTCGCGTTTAACTGCATGAAGGAGGGGATATCGCGTCCATGCTCGCTCCTTTGACCCCCTTACTGGAGTGGGGTACTCGCGTCAGTGCGCACTTTTTCGTGCGCCGTGTGGTTCCGCTAGTGACGCTGGTGGGGTGCGCCGACGAGTCAGCACGCTCAAACGCTGGTTACAGCGCCGTGTTTAGGCCGCTAAGAGCGTTTTGGAGAAATCCTGGAGCCAAGACTGAGTCGCCGTGTGAGTCCGCTAATGGCTCCGGGATACTCTGGGGGTCACCACTGTAAGGTGTCAAAGAAGCGAGCAGGTAAAAGTTACTGCTACTTTATTACAGATCCAGGCAGCTTATATTGCGGCCGACTGACGCCGGGCCGTGAGAGACAATGGAATTGACTGTGACCTGAGGTCGAAACAATAAACAATAATATGCAGTGAACGAGTACAAATTACAATACAAAACATACAGAGCTACAACATAGATACAGTCTTGATGCCTGTGAATGAAGAAACATGTGATACACAATGTGTGACATTCGTATAAATACCATAAAGTAAAAATGATTAAAATGCGTGACCTGGCACGTTTTAGGCATGACTAATTGAGCTTGAAGAAAACGGGAAGTCACCAAAGAAAACAAGCTCAGCGGAGACTTAATTAATGGCGCCGCCGAAACACTATCCTGGCGCCGATTTGGTGACTTTACAATATCAGGCCTTATGAACAACACCAAACTTTTGTGCGGCATTTGCTGAAGCTTTCATTAGATGTTTCTCAAAAGTTAGATTAAAAGTCAGAGCTTGCAATATATCAAATGTGGAAACAATTAGTGGAGTATGGGTCACTGTACAATACCTTGAGGTGTCTTGAAAGAATAGCAATTCTTTTAATGTCAGTGACTGCTATTGAGAGGATGGTAGGGAAGAGACTGAATGCAGATACTAGCCTGGTGTGGCATACAGCACAAGGATAGGGACCAGTGCACTGTGTATGCAGCACTGCTTACGCAAGCTCCAAACTCCTTGGCTAATGGCCTGCACCTGCCGGGAGTAAAATGGAAGGCAATGGGATTCACTTCTTTAGCTGCATTTAGCAAGAGAGCAAACCCAGCTGGCCTGTGCCCAATTTGCTACTTGAACTCCAGCTGCAAAAGGAATGGGCTAGCTTATTATTATTATTATCAAAAGAGGGCCTTTTTTTTCTTACAAAGGCTGCCTAAGGTTTTATAACAATCCCCAAAGTAGATCTTATAAAAAGAAGAGGGGTGATTAAGAATGGGAAACATGGTGTTTAAAGAAACAAAAGGTCAGATATGAAAGAAAGAGAGAACTGATAACATGCAAACATATACTGTATATAAAAAAAACAAAGATAAGTACAAAAATAGTATGGGCAGGGACGAGGCAAACAGCCTCAACTTACACCAGGCTAAAAATAATAGAGAGAAAAGGCAGAACGCTGCAAACTGCACTGGGTTTACTAATGTTACATTAATCTTCACAACCCTATTAAGTTAAATCAAGTTCAGAGAGCAAGCTAATTTCTAGAATTAATTGTGCATACAATGAGTCTGAGACACCACTCATATTACAATAAATTGTTTAAACTATTAAATTAGCCCATACAGTAATATTTACAAAATAACTTAGCTAAGTCTACTACTGTACATACTGAAGCTGAGTACTGTATGACTAACACTAACTACTTATATAGTACCAGTGTTATGATTCTAACTTGACTGCAATCAAACTAATCATGCTTAGACAAGCATGATCCCAAGTGAGTCTAATATACAACTTTCTCACTCTAAAACTTGATCAGCTGTCATGCAAAACATCTGATCCAGATGATCCTGTCTCAATTAAAACAACACTTCTTCCCCTATCGTTTCTTCAGCCCTCTGTCTTACAATCTCAATCAAAATCCTTCAGAATAATCGTATCCCTATAATTCTGTAGTCTCCTTGTTACCTTTATTTTTGTTACTTCTATCACCCTTAACCTTACACATAAGAATAATTATTCCCCTCACACATTTCTCTGTAATTTTTCCATAATCCAAACATTTTACACACCCTTGTGAACCACTCAATCCCTCTATCACCACTATACTGCAGTATTTCACTTGAAATCCCACCAATTCCAGGCATCTTTCCATTCTCCTATATCTTAACTGTCCCCCATCCTAATCATTAATTCTAACTGGTACCTCCAACCTTACACTAACCTTTTCAATTTTGCATCATTCTGCTCTGCCTCTCTTACAAATTCATTAAATCCTCAGAATACTATTACTCACTCCACTGACCTTGGACAGCTCCCTCCTAACAGCATTTCTCCATTTGCAGCTTTTATTCTGAGATCTAGTTGTTAATTTACTAACCTTCCTCTCTGCACTTACTCCTTATTCTTCCTAAGTCTTCCTCACCCACTATCCACTTTTTCTATTACAGTAATCCCTCATTTAACCGCACATCTAATACCAACACCATGCCTATGGCACTTTTTTTTTTTTAAATGTGACTGGGTATGTGTACTAAATGGCAACGGTACAGATCAAGGCACACAATGTGCAGATGGATGTGCTCAGTAAAGGCTACACAGTCTGGATTGGGAGAAAAAAAAAACTACACAGCCAAACCTGACCAATGAATGTGACCTGCAGCTGGTTAGGCTCAAAAATATTGCGTGCAGATTGGCTTAGTGATGTGGAAAGGGGAGGGGAAGAAAGGTCTAATACTGTAGTTAAGTGGCTGGTGTAGGTCAAGGGGAATTAGTAAGCTTAGGCTAGTCACCCTTAGTCCTCCAGCTTTCTTCAATGAAATGGAAGCGTCAGCTTTCAGTGTTCCCTATGTCTAACTAGAGTTCATGCTAGTAGTGCATGGCCAAAATCAGATGTAATGGAGGGGGGTAGATCTTGTCTTATTAAGGAGTATGGACTGACAAAAGCAACCTTGCAAGATATCATGGGGTACAAAAAATAGCTTCAGAAAATATTCAAGTTGTTTGAGAGCAAAACAGTACGTTCTTACTAGTGTTTTAAAATCAGCTGCTATAGTGTTACAAAGATAAAGTTAGGAAAAGTTTGTAATCTGATATCAACCTCTGTGAAAGCCATCCATCATTGGGGGTTTACAATGTTTTAAAATTTTCATCAAAGGACTACTCGTTCTTCTGCTCTGCCCCTAAAGCACTGTACAGTGTACTGTAAAAAGCTGCCAGGGATAAATGTGAGACATAGTCATAAGTGCCACATCTCCCTAATTTTTATTCTTCATTCTAGACCATCTAATAGGAGTATATCTAATACTCATATAGTGTACTAGAGAAAAGTTTAAGTTTCAAACAAAAGCATTCAGAAGGGTAGCAGCCTTAGCCTACATCGGCAGTTGCATGTGTGCTGCTACATGGGCCTAGTACAGTACACAGCCTACAGTACAGACCCAGTAAACAGAGTGTCACTGTCTCAAACACCCCATGCCCACAAATCTAATTAACTAACTTATAAAGCTACTAACCTAACCAGCTTAAGCGTACATATGTATTGCTGTCAACACGTGACGAGTCATGTTGAAATCTTGCTGCTGCGACCCATGCTATGAATAAATAGTATATCTGACCGTACCAAAGCAGCTGTTAAATTAATGTTGTTTAGACCTAAGTTCGACTATAGGCTGAACCCTTGGGTCAAGGCCACATGGCTGTGGTTGTGGCTGGCCTAACACTCCACTGGTGACCAATGACATGGGCATAGGCCTAGGGCATACCCTAGGCTATATCCTTCACTCTAACTGGTCACTCAGCCTAATCATGTAAGCTATAGTTGTATAATTAATAAATATTTAACTTTATTCTCCTCTCAAATAATCTACAGTCAAATACTGAACAAAGCCATCAACACTCACATAGGTTAACTTACATTTGATAAGTAAGGTAACGTTATAGAACACTTCACCACCATTACAGACACTTACTCAGCCAATGACGCTAAAATACAGAATGACCAACCTTATGTCATTACCGTAAGTGAACAAATCAAATCTTACATAAACAAAATACGGCAATTTTTTCAAATTATCTCGTCAGGTTTCTCAAATGATCTTACCAGTATTACATTATGAGTGTATGCACCCTTTCTTATATTGTAAAAAAAATTTTTTTTATTCATATGTTATCTTCGTGCGGATAATTGCAGAAGTCTTTCTTTCAAACAAATTTCATTCAAGTAATCAGGAACAAGATGCAGCATTCACTTTTACATTAACTTTTACATTAACTTTTCTCGTTTTCCTTCGTAATTTATTTGTCTAACGGGAATGTCTTTTTCAATTTCTTCGAACTTCATTCAGAATTTCTGGGGGGTTCACCGATGATTAAAAGTGGGTACAAGTTCTAAAAAATTTAATTTATACTTATAACACACTATGTACTATACAATAGATCCGTTACAAAATTCCTAAAAATGGCTTGTTTTTGTTATCGTTTTAGATTAAGAAAATATCTCTCAATCTGCATCTTTTATTTATCTCCCCGTCGAATAGTTTATTCTCTCTATGATCGTTGCTAACGTTTTCTCCTCTTCCACCACTTCCCGTCATATTTTTCGCTCTTACTTTCTTCTTGACTTCCTCATCCATCCAGTCATATATTCTATGAATAATTTTCTCTTCTGTCGTGTAGCTAAACTATCTTTTTTCTCTCTCTATCACCTTTCACTGCGCCTCTCATTTCCACATCCCACTATTTAATATTTTTGTTCTTCCTCGTCTTTCCTAAATACACAAACAATTCCTGCTCAAATCATAGTGGTGGGATGAAGAGGAAATGAAAGTTTGGTAAATAAACAGGGGTGAGGGATAAGGTTGCTCTAAGTAGCGCCTGCTATGATCAAGCTGTAACAAATAAAAATGACCATGAATATTTTTATATAAACCTTGCAAAAAAAAAAAAAAAAAACCTGCAGGGATGGGGTGATGAGATTTCAACAAACTTGGCAACATCACCAGGAATTGTTTTAAACTGAAGAAATCTTCAGGAACTCAAGTTTGTTCACAATATACGATTCAACGATTAATCACAAATGAGAGTTTTAAATTCGTCTAGTTAGCCTGAGGCAGAACCAATGTATACTGTATATAGGCTCTGCCTATGGTAGACCTTCACATTAATGTGTAATGCGTGAATGTAAATTATGTATATGGATACGTTGTTTCTAAAAACTACGTCTGTTTATTTTATTTTCTAACTGTAAACTGAGCATATTCACAATTCTTGCTTGCTTTCTTTTTCTCCTTTTGACACCAAATGCTTTAACCAGCTGATCAATCCCAGCCGGCGCTCTCTTGACTTTCTGATTACATGACCATTTTCCCGTCCTCTCCAATTTCTGACATAATGAAACTACTTTCCCACATCACGTAGTTCTGCAAGGTGACTTCTTCAAAGAGGCTCGTGGCGTTGATTCTGTAAGCGCCTCTAAGGCTGGTCATATGCTTCACGAATTTTTGCCTGTAGATTAACGACCTCTTCAAGTCGTCCTTGCTGGGATTGTAAACTAGACGGCCGTAGTCTTCTTTTTTCACCCTGCTGTAAAGAAAATAAGAACATCTCTTGTAAATATTCTTAGAGACAGAACATTCTCTTTCGGGGTCGCTTTATTCATAAAAAAAGCTTGTTGGATTTAAGCAATTACAAATTTTAGTCCCATTCCTGATTACGAAATAGAGTTCTTGATAGCAAGATAACTTATGAAGAGGTCATAGTTTTTTCAACAGAGTTTGTGCATTAATGTGCCTATGTAAGTAAAATAAAAAAAAAATTAGGAAACTGAATTTCCCAAGATACTCACCAGTAATACGAGCCCGGGCAGCCAATGATGTAAAGGGAGTTGCCATAGTAACCGAGAGTGAACATGTAGTGGTGGTGCTCCATTCTTCCCCTCTCGTAGCCGTTCAGACACTGGAAAATCGAAGACCTTATGGGCAACACTTTCACGTATAGACTTAGATGTTCCATTATATGCAGTTCAAGAAGTAGACAAAAATCAATTTAAGATGCAGACACGTAGGATGGAAGCAGGTAATACATGAATGATGAAAGCGTGAGAGAATTCAGTATGGGAAAGAAATACTTAAGCGGCGTCACACGTGTTACTTCAGCGGTGTTTAGCTCAACACGCTGGACAACGAAACTCGAAAACATGTCCCACTTATTAGAAATACTGTTAGGTCAACGTGGAGAAATCTAATATGCAATTTAAAGTAGGAGTGCTTTTGTGCGTTTTGAAGGAAGCAACAATTCCTAAAAAAAAAAATTGGCATACACACTGGCTAACATAGGCCTATGCTCGAATACCTGTCTATTCGTGAGATATTTGATCCTTTTAGCATTCTTTTAAGCGTTACTATATTACAAATATATCAGAATTACTTTCTTATAGTAGCTTGTATTGAGTAGCTACATCTGAGTAATGTTCCCTTTTTACAAAAGAAATAAATAGATATTATTTGGCATTCTTTTTAAATACTGCATTCTTCTTCTTTTTCCATATATATATATATATATATATAACATATATATATATATATATATATATATATATATATATATATTTTCTAAACTCATCAGGATCGAACTTGGTCTCTCAAGGTGGAAAAGCAGGGCGTTTACCTACTGAGACCTGGTCTGATCTCTGACGTGAGTCAGAAATTTATTTCTGTTCCCCCGTGATTGTGTGTGATGATTTATATATATATATATATATATATATATATATATATATATATATATATATATATATATTATATATATATATATATATTATATATATATATATATATATATATATATATATATATATATATATATATATATATGTGTGTGTGTGTGTGTGTGTGTGTCTGTGTGTGTGTATGTGTATTATTAAAGCAAATAAGTTACATCCCTGAGAATTATTACTTACCGTGACGAGCGTAAAGTATGCAAAACTCGTATCTGTCTCATATTCGCCATAGAAATACACCACAAAACTTCCAACCTATAATAAAAGTAAAATTGTGAGATATTTGTTCTTTGCTGATTCATTAGTACACAGCAGTTGTGTAATATAGTCTAGTAATCCCTTCTCATGCTTTTGAATGCTTTTAGATATTTTTGTAATTACTGATGTAAATATTACAAAAATTTCACTCGAGTGGTAAAGATTGTTCCATTATTTTTTTTTTTACCGTGGACTTATTTAAATAGTTTGAAAGTTATACTTTTTCCTTTGGTATGTATTCCTTATCGCAGGGGTGTTCCTTGATTTCTAGAACAGTGGCATTTCTCAGTTCGCTCTCCAAATAGGCTTCGTAGGCATCTTTGGTTAAGCTGTAAAAAATACAAATTTGGGTAAACACACTACAATAAGATGCCAAAGACCATGTCGATGCCAAGTGATGCGTCTAATTTTTCTCTAATATGTCTGACAACACAGAACAGGCATGATGCTGTACATTTTGTACAAATCTGAAAGATGTTGACAAAATAGAATTCTGTCGTGAGCAGTCGCCCAAAATTATTTCCAGACGCGAGAAAGAATTACTTACATGTTTTTAGCAGTTAGGTCTTATTATAGTCTTTTAAGGGGACGTAAGCATACTGGATGTCATAATCTTTTCTATATCCAGAAATGCAACTTTACTAAGGTAGTTAAACTATATGGATAATATATATAACGAGGAATAATTGCTATCGGTATCATTATGATTTGTCGATGTACTTACTACGATATATTAACTTTGGCATCGGGGTCAGCATTGAGAGCCCGCCTGTCTAGGTAAGCAGACTGCTCCCATCCTGTGATGTGGTAACCTCCATACCCCTTGTGGTACGTTCTAGGGACCTCTGGAGTCACAATATCTCTTCCCCTCTGTATCCTTGCTCTGATGTACCAGTCCCAGTCTGCAAACTGAAATAATATATTTGAAAACTGAGGTGGTCAAGTGTATTCCAACCCTGGCTGAGTCACTCTATAGGAAGAGAGACAGAGTTGAGGGTTCGATTAAAAAAGTCAGTTTACTCATAAGAATATTTCTGGTGATTCATGGAAATGTGGAGAATGTACACACATTCTCTTAGTACATGAAATGATATCATTGCAATGTTCAGATGCTCTTGTTATTAGGGCAATGAAAGTACAGTTAGGCCTAAGCGTCATGCTAAATTAGACTTTTTTTATTTTGCTATGCTCATTTTCTTATAAGCATTATTAATATTTAATTTTGTGTAGACTATTGCTTCTTTCTTTAAATCCCCACTACAATAACGAATGCAGCTAAAACGGAGTTTAAACTAATTCTTATTTCACTGTGTACCTCTGTCATGGTAGGCCAGTCCACGAGAAGCTCCTCTGCCAGTTCCCTGGTAATCATCCACCCATAGGCTGGGAGGACCTCTTCCCGGTAAAGCCTGGACGTGTCTATCGCCGTCGGGAGGAAGCTGTTGTAGTTGTAGGCGTTAATGCAGAAGATGGTCTTGTCTGCGTCCAGGAGGGGAGCTGTCTGATGGAAATAACTGGCCGAAAATAAAGTTGTTCGTGAACTTATTAGACACAATTGATGTTAGGATTATGAATAAGAATATGATTCCAGATTTATGGTAGTAGGCAAAAGGTAACAATGACTGGAAAGGTAGCCACGAATCAAAAACTGAACTGAAAGTTAGAAAAATTAACGTGTGAAGTGAATGCTCAGACAAATAGGCTGTCAGTTAGTACTAGCAATAAACCTACTGGGGAATGTTGACATAAAGCTTAATGTAGCGGAAGGAGTGACATGGAATTTATACCTTATGAAATCCGGTGAAAGCACGAGATCATCTTCTAGGACGATAATTTTATTGGCTTCGGGGTTTAACTTGAAGGCCTGAAAGATCGAAAACTTGATGTGCTGACTAATTCTGGACAGCGTTCTCAGAGCCGCTGGATTCAGGTGATACACTGCCTGTAGGCCAATGAGCTGCAAAAACAAGAGCTTGATCAGTAGGGAGGCATTTGTAAACGGTGATCAGTTTATTTTGGACACTGGTTCAGTACTGCCTGCTTGAATTAATCTTTGTTGTCTCCTACCCCACCTATGTGAGTAAAATTCACGCATGACTTTTTTTACCCAGTAATTGCTCCCTTTGCAGGTTTCTGCCCAGAACGCTGGAAAGCCATATTATTATTATTATTATTATTATTATTATTATTATTATTATTATTATTATTATTATTATTATTGTTGTTGTTGTTGTTGTAAACACAATCTTTTGTATTCAGTCATAAAGGTCATTATATTACCTATAAAGCTTCAAGTTTCGACAGCATAGACTACAAATAGTTACACAGTGGCCTGTAACCACAGTAAAAACTTCTGCAAGGACCTGTATTTCAACTCTGTAAATAACGCTGACATGTGTGTGTGTGTGTATATATATATATATATATATATATATATATATATATATATATATATATTATTTTTTTTATTCTATCTCATTTTATGAAATCTCTACTTTTCTGCAATCCATCCACAGATAACAGAATAGATGTGTTACCGCCACCAGCTTGTGTCCATAGCTGTTGAATTTGTCTGTGAAA
Source organism: Macrobrachium rosenbergii (assembly GCF_040412425.1). Lineage (NCBI taxonomy): Eukaryota > Metazoa > Arthropoda > Malacostraca > Decapoda > Palaemonidae > Macrobrachium > Macrobrachium rosenbergii. Next base: position 47,911,379 of record NC_089748.1, read on the forward strand.
ATTAAAAAAAAGAGGAAAACCCATGAAAATTCTTAAGTCAGAAAATCAGTCGTTAACTTTTTTCAGCTGACGATCATTAACGACTTCTTACTTTGTCTTTTCATTAAGAAATGATCATGTTATTAAGTTCTCTTCGTGACTGAAGTGTATAGAAATATTCCTATAGACAAGTTCAGAGGGGGTAGTCTACTTTAGCCATTTTTGAAATTAGGCTATAAATATCAGAAGTTATTTTTTCAGATCTTTCCGACTGATAATATTTTTTTTATAACAAACACTACTGCAGATCTTTATAAGTTTCCTTTCCCCTTTTCTTTCTGAACCGTAATTTTGTAATATTTAGACTGGTATGAGGGTATAAACTGTTGTCAACATTACTGGTCCCCCCAAGAAACTACGGTTCTGTTGTCAACATCAGAGTATCTGGAGATCTTGGGCATTTCACGCCTCACCTGAGAACTGATTTTTTGTTTTATTTTCACATTTCTCCTAAGGCTTCTCTGGTTTTTATTTTAATTTACAAGAAAAATTGTTTCATCCCTCATGTAATCTCGTATGCCTCAACTTCCCTTTGCTTCTTGAATACAAACTCATAAGTATACTTCTATTTTAGTAGTTTACCCATTTAAGCGTGGCCACTATTTTCATTCTGTGCATTTTTTCAGGTGCCTTTCTCCACGTCCACAAGACATAAAGTGATAATCATTTCCTAAAATCATCTCATTTCTCTCCTACGTGCTGCACGGCTTCTTTTCCTGATCTAGCCTATTCCCTAATGTTTTAGAAAAATCAGTTATTTGGCAAACTTGCCTTTTTTATCCAGTACCTTCATCCGATAGTTGCAAATTGTCTAGAATTCCTTTCGTTCAGTATAATCAGTTTCACTGAGGCTTCTAGTTCTAAATGTACTCCTGAAACTCAGATGGGACCTCGGCTGTTTAATGTGCCTGTCGTCAATAGCCTTCAAGCTTCTGTCTAACATTCCTGACCTTTCATCATCGTCAGATACCTCTTCATTATCTAGATGGTATTGCTTCAATTACTTTCACCTGTTTAATCAAGTCTTTCATTAAGTTATTTATCTAAGCGTTTCCAAATATCTTAAACCTGTGTGGTATCTGTCAGAGCTCCTGCAGTACAAGTTACTCCTGTGGAAAAGTTGATTTCTGTTGCGCAAGGCTTTGATAATCGTAGGTGCTGCCAAAGATTATGCAGAATTAACACATGAGTTGAGGCTCATGGGCCCTGAATGTGAAAGAATGCCAAAGATGATGAAACACTGGTACCTGGTTTGAGGTTCTTGAGCCCTGAATGTGAAAGAATGCCAAAGACTATGAAACATTGGTACCTGGTTTGAGGTTCTTGAGCCCTGAATGTGAAAGAATGCCAAAGACTATGAAACAATGGTACCTGGTTTGAGGTTCTTGAGCCCTGAATGTGAAAGAATGCCAAAGATTATGCAACATTAGCACCTGGTTTGAGGCTCATGAACCCTGAATGTGAAAGAATGCCAAAGACTATGAAACATTAGTGCCTGATCTGAGGTTCGTGAGCCCTGAATTCCAAAGAGACTTTTGAAATCACTTACTTGAGAACCTTGGACTGGCGCCTGGCAGTGGCGATGACAATTGGAATCTGTTCCTTCATTTCGAGTGGCGGCTGTAATCAAAGGAGAATTTGTTTTCGTAATTTTTTCGTGACTGGGTATGTTGTTGACATTTAGTATAAGTAAATAAAACACAATTTACAAGTAGCACCTCGCAAGAGTTTACTCATTCTTTTAAGAATTTTGCACTGTCATTTAGAAATTTGAGAAGTAAGGAAATACAAATGTTGCACAGCAATAAGACAATAATGACGCATATTTTTGTTGAGAGCTCATTTTGAAGCTTCCAAAATGCTCACAAATCACTGTATTTAAATTGATTTCATAGTGAATTTGCACACACTCCCAATACCATACCCGATGGCGAATTCCTTCTTAAATGTATAGACAGTTTGTGAGAATGACTATCTGATTACAGTATTAGAAAGGTATTTTTTAGGTGATGACTTCAAGTGATTTAGTCAATGATAATTTGATTACCTAAGAAAAAAAATGTTAGTCTTTTAGTTTATTATTTTAAATAAAAGATTAATAATAATAATTCGAGTATCTAGAAAAGATTGAAATTCTGATTGATTATCTCTAATAAGATAGTTGATAATTAAATTATCTCCCGAGATTATTAACTTTTTTATTTAATTACTTCAAATAAAATGGTTATTGATAATCTAACTGGCTCTAAAAGAAAAGTTAACTTTCTAAAAAAGAAAGCACGCTTCAACAAAAAATCAGATATTTGAAAGTGGGTTTTCTTGGTAAATAAAAGAAAGGAAGATTATCTTAAAAAGAAACTGATACTTCATAATCTAAGAAGTACCCCCATGCGTTCATGGTCTCCCATTTAGAGATAATATAAGATTATTTGCAATTCCAGCCAAAAATATGCTTCTATAGAAAAGCTGTAACTGGAACAGAGGGTAAAGGGGTAGCAGGTGTTAAACATAGCCCAGAAGGCATGGAAGCACCTCAGTTGCCTCTGATTCAGTCCTATCAAGAAAGAAAAAAGCAGACCTGAACATGTAAGTAATATTCTAAAAGGGGACAGAAAAAGACAACACAACATATTGCCTAATAATCAGTCACAATAATTGACGATCAGTTTCGCTACAACTGAAAACTCAAAGGATTTCACAGGATTCCACGCAAGAAGAAGAAAAACTAACTCACAGCATCAGCCGGTGATATGATCTCTGTGGTATCGCAGCTACAGAAGTCCCCGTACCCCTCGTACGTTTCGCAAAATCTCGCTCGGTCCTCTTGCTTTGGGTCGCTGTACCATTCACACCTGTTTTCTGCAAGGCACAAAACGGCCAGGTCAAGATACGTGAGTTATAATGACTGTAACTGAGACTTTTTTGTTGGCCGATTGGGATAAGTGAGCTGTCGTTTTGTGCACCAGACATTGACCAATTCGTATCGCTTCAGGAAGGTTAGTTTCATGTGAAAAGATACTTCACAAAAGGCTTGTTCACCTCTTGTTTGTTAGTATTACGAGCTGGAGACGTGATATCATTGACAATACAGTACTTATAATAGTAATAACTTGAAATATGAGAGTGAGACGTCATCCTAATGGCATGAACAGTCACACACACACACACACACACACAAAACAAAGAAAATACTCTCTTATAAAGTCATGTGAATGCAATCAAGATGGATGTTTGTATTGATTAGTGTGTTAGCAAATCACATAGGCTACCAACTTGCACAAGAAACATCGGCTTTTCATACCTTCGATATAGCAAGGTAAATTAAATAAACAGTAGATTTAATTTCGAATTTGTGACCAAAAGTTTTAAGCAAGCAAATTAATTTTATGTTGTAGAATTATTTCCTTCATTCGACCTACAAGTTGCCTTGCTATTCTGACAAATGGTATACTCATTACAAGACACCCTTGTAAAAATGCAGATAATCGAATGTCCGTCTTCGTAGAAGTGCAAGAACAGCGAGGACGATGACGTAACGACCAGATATAGGCGGCCAAGTCAAAAAATACTTCATTTACAATATACCAGAATTGTTTTGGGATATTGTTTCAAGATAGGGCCGATTTCCCAAAATGCTTTCCCATACTACCATCGTTGCCATGCACTTACTTTTGGGGGATTTAGGCACAGTGACTGCCATGTAGATTGGGCTAGACCTGCTGGGCCTGACGTAATTGGCAACGGTGGTGAGAGTTTCAGCCCACAGCGGGCCATTGATCAGACCCACGCCTGCCCACATCTCTCCAATGCAGACTTCATCCACAAGCCAACCGTCAATATACTCAGTCAAGAAATTTGCTGAAGCCTCGTTCATATGAGACCTCCAGTCGCCCTGCGAGTGAGAGAAAGGAAGATGGAGTAGATAAATACCGATAAATACCTCACTGCTAATCACAAATTAGTCCTGACTAGAAAGATTCTCTGAATAAAGATTAACTATTAGACTTTGTTACATATCAGTATTGCTTATTTTCATTACTTCAAGGCACTGGGGCACACCATGTGATAACCTGCTGAAAGGGATATTGACAACAAAAGGTTTGAAAGGTGTAACAGGAGGAAAACCTTGCGGTTTCAATGTGCAACAATTGCTAAGAGAGGGTTGAGGAAAGTAAGGTGGAAGAAAGAGAATACGAACGGAGACACAGTAAAGGGGATAAAGGGGTTGCAGCTAGGGATAGAAGGGAACTTAGGGAAGCTGCAAAAACCTGAAGTAATGCCAATGGGTCATGAGTACTGCCTACAGTGTACCACGTGAGTTACACTGACGGATAACCTGCTAGACCAGACCTATAGAAAGGGCACTTAGGAAAGAGTGGTACTATGAGCTACCTTGGTCTCACTTTCAGCAAACAAGCAGACACACTAGCCCATAACGAGGTCTAGCATAAACCCACAAATAAATAGCAAATGTTTACCTTCAAGTAACTCAGTTAACTTACAGGAGCAGCTAAGACGAGGATCCTTCCAGCCTGCAGGCTATTCAGCATTTCCATGAAGGGCCTGTAAGCCATAGGCTGGCCTGTCTCGTAGTGACCCGTGATCAGGACTTCGCCAGTCGTTGGGTGCAAGACTACCACCCCAATGCCCCGGTGGGTGGGACGATATTCGTTCGGCAACGATTTAACAGTCTCGTTGTGCTTGTACATAACCTTTTAACAGAAGGAAATTTTTTAAATACTATAACGATTTGTCCCTGTTTTGACCAACTGGCGTAACCCATTTTTTTAAGGTAAGTTGCCGAGGTTTCCAGTCAAAGTTCCTCAGTTTTGATATTCCATAACATATCAAAATTTCAGCTGTCCGCGTTGTCAAAATTTCCAACAAATTTCCACAAAAGATGGGCTAATTAGAAACTCTGAATGATATAAAAACTTTGCAGACCATTTTCTCAGAAAGAGGAAAAAATGGCTTACGCCAGGTCGTCAAACTAGGGACGGATTTATCCACTCATTTGCTTAATCAACTAATATCATAAATAAATGAGTGGAGTTGTTTGGTAACTGAATAAATGGCAAAGAGAGATGTAAATAATCACATTGCATTTTCTGCTTGTATGAAATACATGTAGAACTTTTATTATTGGTTGCAAAGGTAAGTCTATTCATCTGTTCAGCCACCCAACTATCTATCAGCCTATGCACACCAACAAAGGATAATGAATATATATAATAGCCAGTGAAAGTTACGAGGATACCAAAATCAAATGGAAAGTAAAACAACTAAGATATTAAAAATGAAATAGAACATAATTAACAAAATAATGAATATTATCCTCTGTACATTTCCATAAGAAAATTTTACCTCAGTTATTTTACGCTTTTATTCTATTGAAATATAAAGTTATTACAAAATCCGGTTGTTTAATCAAGAGAATCTTAGCCTCTGAGTCGTAGCCTACGAATCTCAGCCTCTGAGACTTAGCCTCAGAGTCTTAGCATCTAGCCTATGAGTCGTAGCCTCGGATTCTCAGCCTCGGATTCTCATCCTCTGAGTCGTAGTCTCTGAGACTTGACCTCTGAGTCTTAGCCTCTGAGTCTTGGTCTCGGAGTCTTAGCCTCCGAGTCTTAGCCTCTGAGTCGTAGCCCCCGAGACATAGCCTCTGAGTCTTAGCCTCCGATTCTCATCTTCTGAGTCGTAGCCTCTGAGACTTGGCCTCTGAGTCTTACCTTCAGAGTCTTAGCCTCAGAGTCTTAGCCTCAGAGTCTTAGCCTCTGAATCTTAGCTTCGGAGTCTTAGCCCCTGAGTCTTAGTCTCGGAGTCTTAGCCTCGGAGTCTTAGCCTCCGAGTCTCAGCTTCAGAGTCGTAGCCTCGGAGTCGTAGCCTCTGAGCCGTAGCCTCAGAGTCTCAGCATCTGAGCCTAAGCATCTGAGTCATAGCCGCAGAGTCTTAGCATCTGAGTCGTAGCCTCAGAGCCTTAGCCTCAGAGTCTTAGCATCTGGAGTCTGCCATCTGAGTCAAAACTCAGAGTCTTGAAGACGGAGTCGTAGCCTCAGAGTCTCAGCATCTGAGTCTTAGTATCCGAGTCGTAGACTCAGAGTCTTACCCTATTGCCGTCTACTTTGATCTCAAGAGTGATGTTGTCGGCAAATATCTCGATGTCAATCACTCCCGATGTTAAAACTGTTGGTCAAAAAAAAAAAAAAAAGGTTAGTGATGTTAGTGCGTGTTTTTTTTTCGTGTGACCTGGTATGAAAATCTATTTAATAATTTCTTATACGTCTGAATTCCTTATAATTAATAAGGAGCTTTTCAAATGTATCTTTGTTTCCTGTTTTTTTTTTTTATGTATCGTGAGACTTGAAAAATAACCTAATTTTTTCTATTTCGATTTTGTAATAAATTTTAATTTTAACATTCTAAATTTTAAAATGTTTAATTTTAATATTCTAATTTTTTAAATTTTTTATTCTAATCTAAATTTTCTAACACCCGCTACCTAAATTTCATTTATGGAGCTGTTCCAGACCCATGAATAGGGAATAATCATACGGTGATCATCTGTTATCCCTAGGCTGGGTCAGCTAATGCCCTTTAAAATGCAAGTTTTTTTAATTTCTAAATTAGCCTATTGCACAAAATAGAATGTCTCATTCTGACAAACCTCCGCAGAGCAGTCACTTTTCCTTTGTCAAAATTAATTTATTGCGCAAAACAATTTTTGTTTTTGACATAAATATGTGTCCGCAAAGCAATTACTTACTTTTTTCTCTGTCAAAATCTCCTGGTTTTGCCGCAATAATCATGCGGTCACCTGTAAAATAAAAAATAGGAAAAAGTTAACAATGAATTCACCTTTAAATAGAAGAAAAAAAAAACTGATGCAATATCATGCAGAAGTACTGGAGACTTTTTTTTTTAGCAATTGCTGGTAAGCTTATTAAAACAGTCGCTGGGATTCCTCTGGTCATCAAATTTTACGACTTCAGTAACGCTTTCAAACATTTTAAAAGTATTTTTATGTGTTGGAATCTTAAAACCCGTGACTTCTGACATTTCTGCTTGTGGTCAAACTAACTTACAGGTTCATATTCACGTTTCTCTCTCGGTTATGTGAAAATCATGAAACATTCGGAGAACATTTTCCCAAGTAAAACATTCAGTAATGTAATTACGATGAGAATCGTAGGGAGAAATGACGTGCTATTATTTTTATCAAGAAAGTGCAATTAGACTTTTTTTTTTTTTTGGTGTTAAGTACCCGGCAATCATTGCCACAAAAACTGCTGAACAACTGTGATAAACGTTGCTACACATAATAGTAATAAACCTTTGATGTTTATTACTATTAAATTTATATAAATATAAATATAAATATATATATATATATATATATATATATATATATATATATATATATATATATATATATATATATATATATATATATATAATAAATGATAGCAACGAACTCATACACAATAATTTAATGAAATTTTACTCTGAACTAACACTTACCTTCATGAAGCCATTTTCTGTATATGTCCTGTGGAATTCCCTCTGCCGTAGGACACACCAAACCTAAGTAGTTCAACAGTAGTCCAATCACGAATATCCGCGTTAAAGTCAACAAGACGCTTTGACTTATAATCTGCTTGCGATGATTTGCTGGACTGTAGCTGGTGTTCGTCGGTTTCATAAGACCGCGTAGACGATAACAAGCTGACTGCCCCCGACGCAAACTAAGCCGTTCGGTTAATGGTTCGCTAACCAGTCGTTTCTTGGAACCAGTGGAAGTGTTAGCACAATTAGCTCCTGTTAGTGTCTGTTGGTATCTTAGTTTCTTCCCATGAAACTGGTGAAAAGTGACACTCTGCCTCGTGAGACTGCACCTCCAAGAAAGGTCGCTCCGAGCCATATTGCACCTTGCCGAGCTGAATTGCAAACCGGTCGATGACGAAGGAGCTTACTCAAGGGAGTTGCATGATCTGTAAGAAAAGAAGGGGAAGACCAATTACATTGAAAAGGTAAGGAGAGAGGGAAATTAGACCTCCGTCATATCACAGTTCGTAACTGATCGTTCATCGGGAATAGTGACGTTAAAAATCCAGCATTTTTATCCGTTCTCTCTCTCTCTCTCTCTCTCTCTCTCTCTCTCTCTCTCTCTCTCTCTCTCTCTCTCTCTCTCTCTCTCTCTCTCTCTCGTAAAATTCAGCATGTTTATCCATTCTCTCTCTCTCTCTCTCTCTCTCTCTCTCTCTCTCTCTCTCTCTCTCTCTCTCTCGTATAAATTCAGCATGTTTATCCATTCTCTCTCTCTCTCTCTCTCTCTCTCTCTCTCTCTCTCTCACACACACACACACACACACACAGGGAAAGGCCAATGTTTTATTGGTTTGTTACGTAACACGGTACTGAAATTCTTTCTCTCTCTCTCTCTGTTAGATAAGACGAAAGATCACGGGCACAAAGTTAGAGATAATTTTATCTAAATTCAATTTAATAATTTTACCTTACAATCAGTACAATTTCAATACAATCTCTTACTTGCATTCCTTTGTAGTGATTCTTAATAGTTAACCCTTGAAATATATCATAGTCGAAAATAGAGAAAAGGAGTTACGTTAAACCCGCATGAGATCACTATCTGAAATTAGCGTTGGAATCACCGGCATGATCACCTGTAACATTCCAAGAACACCTGCTTGGGGCGGCGAGCACTGATTATTGGGTATTTTAGTGCCCAGTCCCGGCCAGAACAAAAACAAACGAAAATATTGTTAGGGAATATTTCGAGCATTTGCCGCCTTATAAACAGTTTCATGCTATCCATTGTGCTTTGTCAATTAAAATGAAGTTGTGAAGCGTGGATCTTATTAAGACCTCTCTCTCTCTCTCTCTCTCTCTCTCTCTCTCTCTCTCTCTCTCTCTCTCTCTCTCTCTCTCTCTCTCTCTCTCGTAACTGTAGAAATATCTCAGACAATGGAAAGAGGACATGATTTTATGGCACCAATGCAATGAGACAGCCGGTAACATGAGAAACTCCCGATATTTATTATACTCAACAATCAGTGCAATTTCTCAAGTTTAGGTCATATAACTTTCTTTTATTCATGTTTCTCCACAAGTATCTTCTACCACTCTCTCTCTCTCTCTCTCTCTCTCTCTCTCTCTCTCTCTCTCTCTCTCTCTCTCTAGTTGTCATAGTTAAATAGATACGAATTCGAGCTCTCACAGTCGTCAGCTGTCAGAATTTGTATGTCATAACTACAGACATCAGATGGATAGATAGACTGATAGATAATTTTATTGACCACAGACCTCATTATAATCGTAATCATGTGAGGTATTATTTCGGTCCAAAATACAATAGCTTTAAACACAGAAACAACTCTTGAGTTACACATCTAACGCTGTTCTAATTACGAGTGATTGCAGGTACACCGAAGATATTAGATGGCAATCTTCTCACATATTACCGTCAATGTTTCGAGTTGTCATTACCAGAAGAATATTGTAAGATTCGATGCCGAAGAAGGATGGGTGAGATAGAATTGGTCTCGATTTCTAAAGTAAAGGCAGCGCCCTTGCCTTTCAATTGAAAGACCTGGGTTCGATCCTGATGTGAGTAAAATTTATATATATATATATATATATATATATATATATATATATATATATATATATATATATATATATATATACATACATACAGTATATATATATATATATATGTATGTATTTCTATGGTATTATTTTTCTTGACTATCACTGACATTCAACCCGTCATGATATGAAAGATGTATAAAGCATATTATTTTCAATATCCCTGCAAATGACGAGGATTACGTGAGAATGGTAAAACAGAAATGAAAAGAACATGTAAAGATTTTCATCATTTGAGAAAAATAAAAAATAAAAATACACGAAAATTCATAAAAAAAAAACAAATTCGGATATATTATCCTACTTGGTCTTGCTCTTATACTTCGAGCTTAGCGGGATAAAGGTAAATAGACAGATGGGCTTCTATAACTGATAGCACTTCCCGCTTATTGCACAATATTCCCTTTCACTAACATTGCCAACATCTACTTTTAACCTTGAAATTTCGTTATTGCATGACTGTTTCCTGGCGGCCATGTATCTGTCAAAATGAAACCCCTTCCTTGAGTACGGTTCATTTTTAAAAGCTTGTTTTTTATTCTCTCTCTCTCTCTCCACAATGAGTTTCTGTTCCTCTTGCCAGCTCCTTCAACCTTCAACCCGTTCGCTCCAAGAAACGGTTTCATTTTTAGGCCAAAGGCAATTTTTTTTTTTATGTTCCATGATATCATAGAGGCAGTTCAATGCCTTTTTTAATTACGATATTTTCCACTTAAAAAAGAGCTTGCAATTTATATCTTTAGAACATGACATAATAGTGTAATGTCCCGTAGGGGGGTAGCGCCGTCAGTGCACCTCATGCGGTGCATCGTAAGCATTACTAAAGGTTCTTTGCAGCATGCCTTCGGCCCCCTAGCTGCAACCCCTTTCGTTCCTTTTGCTGTACATCTTTTCATATTCTCTTTCTTCCATCTGACTTTCCACCCTCTCTTAACAACTGATTCATAGTGCAACTGTGGGGGTTTCCTCCTGTTACACCTTTCAAACCTTTTTGCTGTCAGTTTCGGTTTCAGTGCTTGGCCTTTGGCCTAAATTTTATATTCAATTCAGTTCTATTCAGACATAATGCATTTATCTGGCACGGAGTTAAACACTATTTCAGAAGCCACTTTACAAAAATGGTCCTCTTGAACTTTTCATTGTTTCATTATTAGTACGATTTTGCCACCAACCTTAGGATACATTAGCTTTTCTTTGGTAGAATTGTTATCAAATCTAGTTTTACTAGAGTGGACGTGTTAGCTACGTTAAGTATTTTATTTTCTTAGGTTTCACAGAAATGTTAAAGTTATTTTTTAAAAAATGCTCTTAATTTCACATTTCTTTCCTAAATGTAATGGTAAAAATTTAGGAAATAACTGGCAGACCTTAGTGACCTTGGGTCACTCTGTCACTTTGGCCTTGTGCAAGTATGGCGACTTTATCTTTCGAGCAGCCTGTAGCTCAAGTAGTCTTATGAAGGAGTTATGTAAGGAGTTTTACACATGAAAAAATTACATGAGGGCTACAAGGCTGCAGAAACAGCTTTTGATAGAATTAATGACTCTCTTGCAAGCAAGCTGCAATATATTACAACTTCGCATTCATGTCCGTGATTAGCTACCCCAAAATACTGCAACTACCAAGCTTGAGGGGAAAGTTCGAAGTGACCGCAAAAAAATCACATTCTTGACATCATTCACGGAAGGAATACCACTCATTTCTGTTGCTCTTGATAGCTTGACGTCATTCAGTGGCCTGAGGTATCAGAAGGCGTATCATAACTGCAATCTTCTTGGTTGATGCTTCATCATTTTTAAAATGTTCCTATACTGTTACGCCCTCTGGCTCCAAGCGCTGAAACCATACACATCCGCTCGCATTTTCTTCAGGGCACACTCAGACTCACTTTTGTTTGATGTTAATGAACTGCAATTCACCTTTGGGCTTTTTTGTGATTGGTCCAAGAAGCGATACGTAAGCTCTTTTGCCTTCGTAGACCTTGAGGTGAAAAGACCTCTGGTGATGATCAGTAAATTATCGATATACCCTGCGTACGGGGAATATAGAAGCAGCTCATATTCCGGCTAGTAAAAACACTTAAAATGTCATGACCGAAGTTGTTGTTTTTCCATAATTAAGATTCAGTTCAACTCTTCATCTGTCAGTTTTCATTTAGTACTTTCATTCATAAATGGAAGAGTGAGGCGAGATGATTTCAGAAAGAAAAGCTAGGTCTAGTGACGTTCCAGTCATGAGCGTTTTCGAAGTCTTTGTGTTACGTTTCGAATTTATCCCTTTCGCTTACCGATGACGTAATGAACGTCATCCAAATTTAAGTCCGTCGCTTAATGATGACGTATCCAAACGTCAAAAAGGGGGTGATTACTTGTAGTATATGTAATCAGCAGCAAAATGAAAAAAAATTGAGCGGTCTGCCTTGAAAACTGTCGGAGATATGCGTCTTTGAACATATAAAGGAATAAACATTATTAAGCTAACCGCTCCAGTCACTGCCACGGTCCCCAGACGTAATTGTCATAAGAGTCATAAGCGAAAGGGTTAATGTTCTCAAGATTGGTCGTCGTCATCATACGGAAAATCTAAAGGGCAAGGAGGGAATGGACGGAGGGGGATTTAGATATGGGGGTCGGGGGAGGGTTCAGTTAACGAAGCATCGACAATTTTCTCTCTCGATTTGTTAATGGTTTCATGTCTCTTGAGTTCTGTTACATGTCCAGTTCATTTCACGTTTTATAGTATCAGGTGATTGGTTCGGGAAGCATCTTGATAAAATATGAATTGTTAGTTTTAAAACGTCTGCGTTCAGTGTGAGTTTTTGTATCTCTCTTGTGGATATTAGTCAGTTCAGGTTTTACCTCGACAACTAGGCCTATATATTGCACAGTTTGCATCATGTTTAAAACCTTGACAATTAGGCCTATATATTGCACAGTTTGCATCATGTTTAAAACCTTGATAACAAGGCCTATATATTGCACAGTTTGCATCATGTTTAAAACTTCGACAACTAGGCCTATATATTGCACAGTTTGCATCATGTTTAAAACCCTGACAACTAGGCCTATATATTGCACAGTTTGCATCATGTTTTTAATAGTCTGGTTTGTCGTAATGAAAATAATTCACTGCTTATTCATTTAAGGAGAAATTTTCAAGTACACTCCCTAAATTCACTACCTGAGACCGAGACCTCAGTGGCATTGCTCATGTTTATTGCCTAGGAAAATATTTTAGATCAGATCACTTGGAAATTCTCATCCACACACAAATGACAACTATCGACACACCTGAGCTTTCACCGTTTCCTGACGAGTAATGGAAGTAGTCTTAGAACACCAGGAAGTGTTTGTCGAAATCATTTCTCTTTCCTCTTACAATGTTGATGACGTCATAGAGCATTTGGAAGACGCGAGGTACTAAATTTAGTACTAGTGCAGACTGCCTTATCCCCTACAAGGTACAACAATACGAGGTTTTAAAGATGACATTTAGAAAACAATATTACCGATCCCATTTCAATTTTAGTAATGATTCACAACGCAAGAATCCTCATTTCTCTTATTACTTCCCTCATTCCACTTTTCCTCATACTTTGCCAGCTCATCGACGGGAGCTCTCCTTCCCGGCTGTGGGGCAAGATGATGATGTCATCCAGGGTGTGACGTCACTTCGCTGGAACGCGAAAGATTACGTCATCTAGACTTAAGCTAAGAACTGGAAATGGTAGATCGCTTCGCAATCTTATTTTTCCACTTTTTAAAGTGATTTTCTCAACTAAAGCAGATTACTTTAGAACTAAGGAGAAAGGAAGAAAGAAAGAAAGAAAGACGTTAACCTTGAACGTTCTCTCTCTCTCTCTCTCTCTCTCTCTCTCTCTCTCTCTCTCTCTCTCTCAATGAGACGGGTTTAACCTTTGATTTACTGAAAGAGATTACAGTAGGAAAAGTTAGGCAGTTTAAAAAAATGAATGAGGATTTTGATTTTTGTCATGCAACATATTGTTCTTTAAAATGGGAGCTAAAGAACTTGACGCTGAAATTAATGCATGCAAAGAAATATGTATTTCAGAGAAGAGAGAGAGAGAGAGAGAGAGAGAGAGAGAGAGAGAGAGAGAGAGAGAGAGAGAGAGAGACAGAGAGATGAATAATCTTTGTAGCTGGCTTGGTATCCTAAAATTTACACTTATTTTGTGACACTCTGGACAATATAAATACATTGCATAAAGGGTATTGTCTCAATAGTTTTCAAGTTCCAATTATACACGTGGCTAGTTTCTCTCCGGTCTTCCCAATAATAAACAAGTTCTAATAAATACATAGGTCTGTATACTAAGTGCATGTGTTCGTGAATATATAAGCGTATATACACATGTGTATGTATACATATAAAAACAATATGAATACAGATATATGTGCATATATATACAGAGTATATATATATATATATATATATATATATATATATATATATATATATATATATATATATATATACCATACTACATAGGTAGGTAGATAGATAGATAGATAGATAGATAGAGATAAGCAAAGGTTGACAAAGGAAACCAAAAACAGGCAAAAACTGACACAAGAATGAGAGAATGAGCGAATGCAACCTCAACCTTGGCTTAAATTCCCCGCCAAATGCCAACCTTTGCCTCTACGTCCTATTTATGTCAACCGTTCTTTATGCTTTCTTTTCATGTCAATCTTCGTTTCTCCTACCACGTTTTATTAACAACTTCTCCCTTTTCTTCTCTGTGTCAGCCTTTGCAATCCCTCTCCCCCCTCTTCTCTCCACCTTTTCCTCTAATGCCTTTGGCGCGTTAAACTCATCAAAGAAGATTTTCACTCGCGCCAAGAATTAATGAGTTTGATATCGTAATGCTGCAATCAGCGTCCGCGATCACTGGCGATATTTCCTTCCAAAAAGTCGAAATGAGAAGAAGCCCTCGGGTTTTTTTTTTTTTTTTTTTTATAAATGTCATCGTATCTTCGCCCTTTCCACATAAAGGATTTTTTTTTTTACCTTTTCTTCCTCTTATTTTCGGGCGTTTCGAGTCTATCACGCATGCGCAGATGGTAGACCCATTGTCTTGTTTCAGCAGGTTACTTCGTGCAGTTTTAAATAGACTCGCATTAAATTCTTCAGGCAATAAATTAAAATAAATTTTAAAATACGCTATGTGCTATAAATGTAATAATATATATGATAATTAAAATAAAAGAGTAAGCTAAATGAAACGCTGATGGCTATTTTAATGAGGTATGTCTCATCAAATTCTTGACAAATGATCAGCCACGGTTTGATGATACATGTAGACGAGCTTACCATGACAATCAGACCAAATTCAACACATGGAGACGAAACTGTTCAAAAGAAAATCACACCATTTCTGTTTAGACTCGTCGTACTGCGAATAGAATCTACCATACAGCCGAGAGAAATTACAATAATTCCTTGTAGAGGAAACCTGAAGGAATTACTCAGCCTCATCTGTGGTGGACCAAACTGGCCTCATCTATCTTTTGGGTCAAGCTCGTCTTCCATTCCAACAAAGTCAAAGTCAAATGCAGAAATTCTTTATTCCATTAAAAATGGCTGTTGCATACATTTGATTGCTACTATCCACATGATGGTAGATTGATTACTGGCCCTAGGGAAAAGGCTGAACTGCTTCATCGAGCTTTTGAATTTAAGCAATGAACTGCTAAAGATAATTCTCTCCCTGATGCTTGTCATCCTGAACCTCTTCTTACAAAATTTGCATTTTACTCCGGGGATGTTCAGAAAATTCTGCATAATCTTGATAGCTGGATGGAGAAGATCCTGGTGGTGTCTTCCCTTTGTTTTTTAAGAAAGTTTCTACTGTGTTGTCTCCCAAGATGATAGAGTCTATAGATTTTGATGTCGACGTAGTATCTCTTTGCGGATGAGAGCAAGCTTAGTAATGCGGTGCCTGTTCCAAAGAGTGGCATATCTGCAGACTGCAGTAACCACAGACCAATATCTATTTTCCCTGTGCTCTCCAAAGTTGCTGAAAAACGTATTTTTAAGACACTAATATAAGTTTGTGGACTCTATGGATTGTTAGCTGATAGTCAATAAGTCTAATCCTTCGGGCTAGATCTAGAATAGCTGTTAATCAGCTCAGTGGTCTTGTTAAACTAAAATATACTTATGCATATAGTAAAGCAGTTGGGTACCTGCGATGCTCTTTTAGAGCTGACATTCCATTTGCAAGAGAACCTTGATAAGGGTTTTGAGTGCGAAGTAATTTAAATAGATTTTAGTGCCGCTTTCGGTTTAGTAAAACATAAGGCACTTATTCATAAGCTTCAGAATCTTGAGGTGGGTGGATATGTTTTAGGATTTCCTTACAGGTAGGTAGCAGCGAGTTGCTGTTGACGGGATCTTTAATAATAATAATAATAATAATAATAATAATAATAATAATAATAATAACCGAAAGTCAAGCTAGGTAGTTTCCCGCGGCCCTCCCCACCTCTGGTAGTTCGTATGCGTTCACTTGTACTTCGCTCTTGTCTATAGTTTTTTATATCATTATTGGCCTATATATCCGTAGTAACTCAAAAAGATTTATATATTATTGGTTAATTTTGCATTTTTTTTATATAATCTCTTGTCATACATATTAAAAAAGTGCTTTGGTAGGAATTCAAAGTCTATTTGAGTACATTCTAATAAGATGGAATTAAACCAATCAGCAGCCGATATCATCAGCAGTGTTGCCATGACAAAATGTCTACCAAAGACAAAGCTCGAGGAAAGATCAGCTGACACCGACTATTATAGGCTCATGTTAAGCACAGGATCTTGACTCATCGAAAGGAGAAAGCGAAAGGTCAGTTTGAATCCTGCCAATATGTTGTTCCCTTGTCTATCCCGGCGGATGTATAGACAAGTGATGCTTTCTTTTCATGACATTTGCATATCCACGCAAATGCAACTATTGCAGTTTACAACGTTCGTATCCTTCTTTTATACATGAAGTTTTTAAGCATGGAGTTATGCATAAAGTGGTTGACTGAATAGTCTTATATTGTTTTCTCAGTTTGACTCGTCGCTGCTTATATATATATATATATATATATATATATATATATATATATATATATATATATATATATATATATATATATATATATATATATATATATATATATATATATATATATATATATATATATATATATATATATATATATATATATATTATATATATATATTATATATATATATTATATATATATATATATATATATATATATATATATATATATATATATATATATATATATATATATATATATATATATATATATATATATATATATATATATATATAGGCTATATATATATATAATGTGTGTATAATCACAATTCGATTTTATATGCACTGCCCCCTTACAGTTCACAGAACTCATGGTACTCCTGTAGTGCACCAAATGTTTAGTGATCTTTTCATTTATATATTTATTTTGCGTGAAGAGGTCTCACACGAGTACGAATTTTGGCAGTGCTATAGTTTGTAACAATCCGCAATATTTTCTCTTGATAAATGTGGGAAATCTGAAATCGCCCCCTAAGGTGCTTAGGCGACATTGTGTCAATTCAATTTTGTGTTGGTGTTAAAATTATTGGGTACTCACGCAGGCTTTGTCACAAAAGATGGCAGAAAATGTCCTTTTATAACACATCCTTCTTTTCTCCAGGTTGTAAATTATTAATCCACAAATTCTATCTATTTAAAGAAAGAACCGATTTTTACAAACAAAACATGAAATACAGTAGCGCATGTGTTGTACGAATACAACATTTGTACATGACTAATCGGGGACAGTTCTTGATCTGCTTCTTAAAATAACAGTCACACCTGAAGAATTTCCGTCAAATTAAAGAACGGGAACGTAAAGAAAACGGACGGGAGCAGCAGGTGCCCGTAGGTCTTTGATCCGATGGTTGGGTGGTTCGTCTCTCCCTCCCTCTTCTTCCCCCTTCAACTCCCTTTACTCTACTCCTCTTCTTGAAAAAGAAACTTCCCCAGTTATTCATTTGGGTCATGAGAATGAACAGATGAAGTTTATTGTAAATAAATTTCAGTGAATATTAAATAATTCAATATTATTAATAAGTTTTGTACATCACTTTTAATACAAAAGTATAATTTGAAATTAAAAACAAAATGCGTACCTAGTACAATTTCAAGAATAAGGCAGCTGCTTTTCCCCACCGTGACCATCCCGCTAGTGGTACCGGCTGAGGCTGTTCCTTTTGCGCGACATTCACCCTAAGTCTTTTAAGCAATCAAATCGTTAACTTACTGTCTGTCTTTCGTTTACGCAGTGCAAAACTACGTATTTTATTTATACACAGTTGCGTATACTATCTTGTAAAATAATCTGGTATTTGAAGAAAGTAATTATGAATTTACATAGCAGCATTTGGCACATGCGCAGAGGTAGTAATCGATGCGATTTTCTTTCTCTATCTTATCATTTATATCCTGTCTCTTTGTGGTTGCCCAATGTTTTGTTATATAGAGCCACGTGTTGAATTAAAAATAAAAAAATAGTCTAAATTCAGGATAATTACTTAAACACTACAAAAACCAGAAATCATCACAAATTGTCGAGAAGCGGTGTGCACCTGCGCTGTGCAGGGAGGGTGTTAGATTGGAGGAACAGCTTCTTGGCTTCAAACGGTATGATGGCAGTGTAGTGGATGGATGTAGTGCAACGCTCTCTCATTATTTGAAATAATCTGTGGTAAGGGAAAGATATTCGTGTGGATATTGTGCAGGTAGCGAGAACAGTGACTTGTCGATGGTGTTTAAGTGATGAAGTGTGTTTCGAAACGTAGTTTAAGTTACATTAAGGTCAAAACATAACTGAGGACCCCTTTTGGTTGTACCTGGTGAGGTTGTCACCTTGTGTTCGGGTGGGCGGAAATTATTGTACAAATACGAGTGTGAAAAAGAACGTTAAATGGTCGGATATCACAGCAGTCGAAGCCCCCGCTTACTCCGGTGTGGATTTGAATAATTGTGTCGAGCAGTTCGTGTGTCTTGTTTTGGAAAAATTAATAGCGAGTGATACTAACGGTGGATAATGGCATCTTTTGTTTTGACCTTAGTTGTGGCTCAGTCAGGTACACGGGCAAGACGTTAATACCTTCCAGCAACTTAAACGAACCAAGAAAACGAACGTGCGGCCTGCTAGGATTCGGTTGCTGAATGTTGTCCCGTGGATTTTATATTAATGAAGGTTTATGTGTGGAGACCGGTGTGACCAACATCCTAATAGATTTTTTTATGTGTGATCTCTGGTATAATTGAATTTGTCAGCTCTTATTTAACACAATCGGACAGTGTGTTTACAGTTTGACGCTAATCCTTTGTAAGTAGGTGGTGAGGTAAACGGCCACTTCTAGCAAGGCCCTCATATCGTTCTTGCCTTTGTTCGAAAGCCAGTTTGAATCTATTCTGGCACAGGTTAAGGGTCATTAATTTCGCTTTTCACCATTTTGCTTAACTGCCTGGAATCCTGTCGATTCAGTTGAAAATATTAGGCTTAGTTTGAAGTTGAAACAGTTCTGTTAAAGGACCTCGGTCGTGGGGCCCGGTGACCCATTCATCAGGCTCCCTCAGTCATTGATTTACTTAAAGCATGGACGGAGCCCGGCATCACAAACCCCCTTCACCCCCCACTTAAGCTCCCAGTTCCCCCCACTTTTCCTGCGTGGAAAACCCTTTTTTTTTTTCTTTTTTTTTGGAGTAGTATACCAGGTCGTAAGGGCCATGGAATGTTAGGCAGTGGAGTGCAACGGCAATATTAATCTACAAAGGAGTAAAATCGCTAGCCCGAATCGGCCTTTGACAGGTTGTTGAAGGCTGAATGTGTTAAAGGCATTGTGAGTTTTTCTTCATCAAATTATGGGATGATGGCTAATCTTTATTGTTCTTATATGAGCACATTCTTTGGGAAGAAGTTAGCCAGGTTCTTGGTTTAATTCAGATTTTACACAAATTATTCAAAGTTTTTTCACTGCCATTACCCAGCACTGCAAATGTAAATCTCTCTCTCTCTCTCTCTCTCTCTCTCTCTCTCTCTCTCTCTCTCTCTCTCTCTCTCTGTGCGTCTAGTATCAGGGACAAAAATTTCTGGCATTTCCGATTGAAGCCTATTTTTTGCTGCTAGGCAGATGTGCAATGCACGGAAAGTAGGAAGTGACGATACGTTTCTGTGATAGACTCTAGGACCACCATTTTAATGTTTTATTCTTAAAATCGTCGGTAACAGCAGTTGCATTCTATTGTTCAGGAAACATCCGTTCATTAATACGTACGTTAACAGCAGTCGTTATTGGGTTTCTTCTGTGTTAGGCGTTGTAATCTGTTGCATTGGGTTGTGTTTTATCAGTATTTAAGTAGCATACTCACGATTGGACTCCCATCGCATATGATAAAGGTTAAATGACTTAACTTATCGTGTACGTATGAACGTTTAATGCAATTATTGATGATTGTTTCCTGTAAATGGAGTCACTCTTCGGCAGTTCAGTTAATTGTGCTAGACTTCATTAGTGGCATTACAACAATCGGTGTTTGTCTCAGAAGGAGAGCCTAACCCTGTACCTGGCCTTGTAGGAAATTTCCTCCAAATACCTGGTACCCAGGACCCGGTTTTGAGACTCGACTACCCCAACGCGTTTCCCTGACGCTCCATTCACGCGAGATTTATTCTTACTACGGGTAGTGGTGCGTGGGCCCTGCTGTTTTAGGAGGAGTTGTAATCGCATTATAGCCTATGTAGTGCCCCTTTTTTAGCATAGAGTTTAGCCGTTACCAGACAAAACGTCATGGAAGCTTGCTGAACTTCCCCTGCTAATATGTATGGCAGGTTTCAAGGTCGTTCTTTTTTTGGTTGATTTATTGGTCAACAGTTACTCATCAGTCAGTCTTGTTCCGTCATCTACAGGTATCAAAAATAGTTAGGTCCGTGTCTTTTTTCTATATACGCAACTTTGCAGATATCGACTTACAAGATATGGTTCTTTGTATGTATATATTTAACCAGTTCTGCCATGATTAAGTATATATATATTATAGGATGACTAGCATCGAGTGATATCTGTCGTTCGTTTTTCCTGAAACATCGCCTCTGGGTGATATTGGTTTCGCGAGATGAGACTCATTGGTCGCAAATTCGGCCCTTCCTTACAGCAGATTAATTGCATTGATATGGTGATGCAGCCAAGCTTGCATTTTATCAGTCGATGTTTGTCGTTGGAAATCCCGTAAAAAACTTGAGCATTTCTTTAGATGTGTCTGCTCCATAGGGGGAGGGGGTAGTGCCGCCAGTGCACCTCACGCACGGTTCACCGTAGGCATTACTTACGGTTCTTTGCAGCGTCCCTTCGGCCCTTAGCTGCAACCCCGTTCATTCCATTTACTGTACCTCCATTCATATTTCCTTTCTTCCCTCTTACTTTCCACACACTCCTAACATTTATAGTGCAACTACGAGGTTTTCCTCCCGTTACACATTTCAAACTTTTTTACTCTCAATTTCCGTTTCGGCACTGAATGGCCTCATAGGTTCCAGCACTTGGCCTTCGGCCTAAATTGTATATTGTATTCTGTTTAGACGTGTATGGGTGTGCTGTGCGTGACTGCAAGTATTTTCAAGATGATTTTTTGTAGTCTGGATTTGCTATGTATGATATATAGGCTATACTGTCTCGGTGCTTATATTTTCAGCTGACTTGGCAGTTGTGGATAAATTTCTGTTACTACATTATTGTTGTGACTACTTGATTCAGTCTACAAATCTTGGCTTTCTTGTTGATATCTTAGCGCAGAATTAAACTCGTTATTATTAGTGAATAACTGTTAATGGTGCAAACGCGTTATTGGAAAACTGTGTAACTTGCTGAATAAATTACTTTTAATGTGAAGTACTGGGACATTAACTTAATAAGTTGGTAATTGATGTAAATAAAGTTTACTTTCTTAAGTGAATGGTGGACTAGTGTAGTGGGACACTGGTACGTTAGCTTGATCAGTTTTTAAATGGTGCAAATAAAGACACTTTTCATTAAGTTTTTAAGAGGATATGACAGTGGCGAATTCCTGGAAGTCTAACGTTGAGGTAACATATTGAAAGAAAAAATGATTTTATGTAAGTTGGTTTTAATATTTGCTTTCAAGCAACATGCGAGAGATTATAGTCTTATGGTATTCTTAATATACATAATGGGATTTTCCTAATTAATATAATAAGTACTGAAAAGGATTTGTTGCCTGATGTCGAGATTGCTGCTATATAATGTCGGGCGTTATGCAGTACATTGCCTTCTAGTTTGAAGGAAGAGACTAATTAACATGCATTGTTTCCATTGTAAACACAACAGAAATTTGATAGACTATTTTATGTTTGTGTACATTATGATGATGATTTTTTTCAGCAAAGGAATGTGGGCTCTGTTTGAAATAATGTTTCTACCATTTCCACATTACTCCTGTGGGCTTGTTCCATATGAATAGCTTTCATATAATGTATGTATGTACGATGACGTAAGTCTTAAGTTGAATGTCTAGTAATGCTGTGCATTTCTTGTTTTTCAGATTGAATTGGGAAGTGCAGTGATGGGGTGTTGACGCATGTTGGAGTGTAGGCAGTGTGAAGTGTGTATATATAATAAATAAATAAATAAATAAATAACAAATGGTGTTAGGAACAATGTCGTTAGGTCGCATAGGGACGGCGTTAGTGCTGGCGGCCGTGGCAGCGTGTGCACGGGCTCATCAAGATGCCTCCTCCTCCTCCTCCTCCTCCTCCTCCTCCTCCTCCTTGCCCGAGGTCATGTACAGCACAGCGGTGCCACACGACGTCTCCCCAGCACACATCGTTCACAAAATCAAATTAAAAGACGGCCAGGCGGTCAACAGGCTCGTGGATACCGAATACTCCGACTACTTCGCCGTCCTGGACGGCGGCGAGATCATGACAGTGGCCAAGGTGACGCCCCTCCTGGGGAAGATCGTCAACCTGAAGGTGTCGACGGGCTTCCCCGACGGACGCACGCAGCTCTTCGTCGTCCGCATCGCCGTCAAGGATCAGCAGGCCATGCTCCGGTTCCTGAAGCCCGAGTACGACGCATACGTCTACGAGAACATGCCTGCTGGCACAGAGCTTCAAGGGTTGGACGAGCTGGAGGCCATGGGCGACGAAGACATCAGGTACGAGCTGCTGGGAGGTCACTCTGTCTTCGCCCTCCACCACGTCGGGGGCATCCCGACGGTGGTCACCAGGCAGTCCCTCGATCGTGAGGCTGAGGACCTGTACAAGCTGACCCTGAGGGCCTTCGACAAGGAGGGTCTGGATTCGACGGAGGCCAAGATCATCGTTCACATCCAGGACATGAACGACCACGCCCCCGTCTTCACGCAGAGCATGTTCTACTTCTTCGTGCCCCTCAACTTCAGCCGCTTCGACAAGATCGGCCGCGTGGTGGCCCACGACGGCGACGGGGACAAGGTGGTCTACCGCCTGGCCTACCCGTCCAACACCTTCACGATCATCCCGCAGACGGGCGAGATCATGCTCATCGAGCCGCCCGAGACCCTCGTCTACGAGCTCGAACTCGAGGCCTTCGACAAGAGGAAGCCCACCTTGTACTCGGACACCTTGGCCAAGGCCCACATCGAGTTCCGGTACCCGAGCGACTCCCTCTTCACGGGCGAGAGCAACGACATCGACTCCGAAGACGTGTACCCGGACCACGCCCTCTCCAAGAGGAGCGCTGGCAGGGTCAAGCGAGGTCAGCTGCGGCACACGAAGGAGATGGTGTTTTCGGAGGCCGACGGATCCGTCGAAGGGAAGGTGGTCTTCCAGCTGGAGAAGGAGATCCAGTGGGAGACCTTCAAGATCCGAGACGACAACCCTTGGGTCGAGGTCGACCCCAACGGCGCCGTCAGGGTCAAGAAGAAGTGGGACTACGAGGAACTGGGCCCCGAGAAGACCATCGACTTCTGGGTCACCATCACGAACAACGATCGAAGTGGTGAGTACAGTACCCTTCTCTTCAGTTTTTACATCTTGCTTTTTGGGCTTTTACAGTACAAATATTTTCTGGGAATAATTTTTTTATTTGTTTTCACCTTGTTTTTGTTACACTTCCGAACAGGTGAGGTTTTTTTCCCCCCTTTCTGCATGTGTCTGGGGAAATTTTGTTTGGGTACTGCAGTTTGTTTTTGTGTTTTTTTCTGTGTATTTTTTGGGGGGAAATGTATTTTAATAATTATGACTGTATTTTAGGTGTCTTTATATATAGGCTATAAGATACAGTAGATGTCTTGTTTTGTACATTTGCCGTCTTATATCTCACACAAAACAAAGCACTCCTTCCATTGTTGGAAATCAAGGTTTAGTTGTAGCCCTTTCTCTTTCCGTGCATGTTTGTGTATGCAAAACAATCTTCTTTCTTTGGAGGGTTTAAGGGAATGAGTGTTCGTTGTTAATTCTTTCTCATAATCTACCACAGTAAATTTGTGAAGTTGTCTGCCCTGTATGTTATGTAGTGTTGCTATTTAAATGGGTCGGGAAGTCCTTGCCTTTGATATTTCTGTGGAATATAAACTCTTCATTGCTGCATACAAAAACGAATCTAGCATTTCTTTTTTATCACCCATCGTGCGGCGTCGTGTGATCGTCAAAATTCGTCGTGTACTATTATCGTTTTTGCTCTGTCACTGAAGCCAAAAAGGATGCTCGTCCTTGATCGCGTCAGGAGTGGTCATTCAAGATAAACGGGTTTATTGCCATTGGCGTGGGGTGTCACCGGAGAAGAAGTGGCCATTGTTGACTCTCTCTCTCTCTCTCTCTCTCTCTCTCTCTCTCTCTCTCTCTCTCTCTCTCTCTCTCTCAATTTGCGGTTAAAAGAAGCTGACTCAATGACGACGATATTCTGATGATACGATGGTAGAGTGGCTAAGACGTGACTGTCCCTTGGTCAGACACTTCGCCCCCGACCACGAGATGCTCTATTGTTTCTTTTGCCGAGATGGTTTTATTGGTAATACGCCCATCGACTTCCTTCTCTTTTAGTTTACTGCACAGTTGGGATTAAGGGTTTTTGGGTGGACCTATTTTAAGATGAATTCATGGAGGATGTTTTTATTAACAGGTGGTATATATACACATCCCTTTTCTCTAAATTTGTCTCGTGTTGCAAGTTTTGTTTTCATTTGATGTTGCAAACTTTTATTCGTATTTGATTTTGCAATCTTTTCATATTTGATTTTGCAATCTTTTTTCATATTTGATGTTGCAATCTTTTTTCATATTTGATGTTGCAATCTTTTTTCATATTTGATGTTGCAGTCTTTTTTCATATTTAATGTTGCATTCGTTGTCGATTTTTTTTCAGTTGATAAAGCCTCGTAGTCATCGCAGATTATAGTGTCCATTGCTTCTTATCAACAGGATGTAGTGAAACGTGTAGCATTCTTGTCTTGGGCGCTTCGGAGATTATAGGAAATTCTCCCCTTTATCCGGTATCCGTTCACTTTTCTGATGATCACGCGTCACTAGTCATGTTCGTGTGTGTGTGTGTGTGTCACTTCCGGTCATCAGATGGGCATTTCCCGAAGGCACCCGGTTGCTCATTTCCTGGTTTCACTCATTTTCTTTGTGTGTCGTGAGCAGTGTAGAGAGTGATATATCAATATGAGGATGATGCGCAATTCGAACCTTGAAAGTTCAAGCGATGATGCAAAGTATTACTATTATTACCATAAAATAGTTCATCTTGTACTTTAATAATTTAATTGTATTTTTGGCTATTAATGTATTAATGTATCCTGTTTTCCTTTCTGGTAACCGAGCTCGTATTTCTGCATTTCCTATTATCTTCTGTAACTTCTTTTCGAATGAGCACCATATTCTTTGGAAACTTGAATTTCAAGTCGGTGTCGCATGTAGGCTTGCTCGCTTTTGAATAATAATAATAATAATAATAATAATAATAATAATAATAATAATAATAATAATAGTATGCATTACTGGAAGAAACAACCCGATGACTGACGTGTTCGTGTGTCAAATTAACGTTGCCTATTGTTGACACTATTGTATAGTTGTTAGCTGATAGCAAGTTCGGTATTATTTCGTCAAGTTTGGTGTAGATTTCAGACGCCAGTTTGTGGAGTCCATTGGGTTCACACCTTGACTGAGGCAACATAACACCTTAGCATAGGTTAATTAATATGCAGATATATTCCCCTCACCACTTTCTATCCCTTGTATTTTTTCTACCAACATCTACCCCTTTCCATTTTGCCTTTTCTGCCAACGGCCTTCTCCTTTTACTCTTTTTTTTTTTTCTTTTTACTAAGTCTCGGTTACCTTCTGCCTCTTCTGTCAACCCAACCTCTGTTTTTGCCATTTCTGCCTTTTCAGCGACCCGCTCCGTCTTAGTCACCAGTTCTCGGGGCAGAAAGCGAGTCATGATTGCGTCACTGCTTGTTTCGACTGGGCATCGTTCATGCCCCAGAATACTACTCTCTCTCTCTCTCTCTCTCTCTCTCTCTCTCGTTCCTGGTATTTGGAATAGGTCCCCATTGCCTTCGTCGAGATGAAAACTGATTGATTTGTGTCTGTTTGAACTAGCGTCACAACGTCCAGGTTATTGACGCCGTAATAAAATCAGATAGGAAATTGAAAACATAAATAAGTTTAAAAGGAGTCTCATATAAATATCCATATACAGTATATAATATATACTGTATATATATATATATGGTCATATCTGTAAAACATATATAATATACATACATACACACACTGTATATGTATGTGATCTCGATTTTGTTGAGGAGGCCCGCCTCCCAAACTCGAGATGAAAAGCAATTAGTCTTGATTATCGATTATCGCGAGATTCCGTGTCTTCTTTTTTATCCAAACAGAATGAAAGCAAACTTGACTATCATACTGTTTGGGCAGGTTGCAAGCAAGCAGATCATTTGCTCTCGCCAAGCGCTTTGGCGACGGCTGTTGCTTTCGAAGGCTCGGATTTCACGTGCGGGTTGGATGGCCGCAAGATATCCTCTTCAAACAGCCTCGGCTGACAAGTCTGCTCTTTGGGTTTCTCTCTAATTCTGTCTTGGTGTCTTTGCTCTAACGAGCTTCTAATTACAGTCGTTTATCTCTATTTATTTATTTATTTATTCAGCGAACAACTCATCTGCCGTCACAGTGATTTTGTCCTTCATGCCCCCCACGCGAAGTGTATCGGTATATGTGCATGCTGTTTCTTCAGTGTCTTTTGTATTTTCCCTTTTATCCGTTTCCCGAATATTTTCATTTTTGTCAGCCTGGTTTTCCACATTTATCCTTTCCCCTTTTCACCATCATTCATTTTTATTCACGCGTTCTCTTTTGTTCTGCGCTTCGTCAGTCCGTCGTTTCATTGTCTTCACGTATTTTT
>NC_089748.1:47946097-48036097 GCF_040412425.1 Macrobrachium rosenbergii
AGAGGTGGTGGTGGTGGTGACCTCATGTTATTTGTTTTAGGTTGTGTTCAGGCAGCCGAGTTTCTCTCTCTCTCTCTCTCTCTCTCTCTCTCTCTCTCTCTCTCTCTCTCTCTCTCTGTTTTTTTGTGTGTAATATCACATTTATCGCTCAGTATTCCAAAACGACATGAACTAGTTTAGCAAGCTTTAGAAGAATTGAACGTCTGTAGTAAACACTGATTTTACAAAATTTAAAGAATTTATTATTATTATTATTATTATTATTATTATTATTATTATTATTATTATTATTATTATTATTCAGAAGACGAAACCTATTCATATGGATCAAGCCCACCATAGGGGCCATTAACTTGAAATTCAAGCTTCCAAAGAATATGGTGTTTATTAGGAAGAAGTAAGAGGAGGTAAAGGGAAATACAGAAAGAAGAGATCTCCCTTATTAAAAAAGAAAAAATAAATTAATAAATAGATTAAAATGTATTAAAATGGAAGGAGAACAGTATTAGGGTGCTAATGCATTGTATCTTCGCTTGAACTTTTGAAGTTGACTGAAGTAAATGAGTAAAAAAAAAAAAGTGATAATTAGTATAAAGGGGACGGCACGTTCTCATAAGTTAAGCATATACAAAAGCATTCAACCCAACTCTGTGGAGCACCATGTTACTATTTGTTGTTTTTGATTGAGCTGGCTTTATGCCAGCACGGGCTCTTGCTCATAGGTCAGCCCATAAGCATGTTACTAAGACTGTGGCACAGACAATAATTCGTCCCTGTTTTGAAGAACGCGTTTTTTTTTTTTTTTTTTTTATTTATTTATTTTTTTTTCAGTTTTTGAGTTTTCCAGTCAAAGTGTCTCAGTTGTTGATACTCTATAGCATATAAAAATTTCAGCAGTCAGTGTTGTCAGATTTTCTAAAAAAAAAAAAAAAAAAATCCACAAAAGTTGAGCTAATTAGAAGCCGTGCACTGTAGACATTACTTAAGGTTCTTTGCAGCGTCCCTTCGACCCCTAGTTGCAACCCCTTTCATTCCATTTACTGTACCTCCTTTCATATTCTTTCTTCCTTCTTACAACTGTTTCATAGAGCAACTGCGAGGCTTGCCTCCCGTTACACCTTTTAAACCTCCGACTCTCAATTTTCCTTTCTGTGCTGAATGACGTCATAGGTCCCAGCGCTTGGCCTTTGGCCTAAATTGTATAAAGTGAATAATATAAAAATCTTCGAAGCCTATATTCGCGGAATGAGGAAATAATGACCTACGCCAGTTGGTCAAACTAGGGACGAATTACTGTGGACTTTTCCTGTTTTTACTATGTAATCAAATATTACGTAGAGTTTAGCTTTCAACATTATCACGTGAATTCCTTAGAGCCTTCAGTCAAACGGATCCTTGCTTGCATTTTTATGCCCGACTTTATCTCGGTGCATTCCTCTGTACTGTGGTTAGACCTGTGAAATACATTTGGGTGTCAAGACGAAGCAGAGATAATACTGAGTGTACGTTTAGGGCTCTTGGTTTGATTGATGGATCCAAGAGAGTGGCATTAACCATTCCGCCTCTTGAAGGGCTGTTTCTCTCTCTCTCTCTCTCTCTCTCTCTCTCTCTCTCTCTCTCTCTCTCTCTCTCTCTCTCAGGACTCTGAATCTTTACTCAGCAATCCAGTCTCAAGTCTCTCTCTCTCTCTCTCTCTCTCTCTCTCTCTCTCTCTCTCTCTCTCTCTCTCTCTCTCTCTCTCTTTTACTCAGCAATCCAGTCTCAAGTCTCTCTCTCTCTCTCTCTCTCTCTCTCTCTCTCTCTCTCTCTCTCTCTCTCTCTCATATCTTTACTCAGCAATCCAGTCTCAAGTCTCTCTCTCTCTCTCTCTCTCTCTCTCTCTCTCTCTCTCTCTCTCTCAGGACTCTGAATCTTTGCTCAGCAATCCAGTCTCAAGTCTCTCTCTCTCTCTCTCTCTCTCTCTCTCTCTCTCTCTCTCTCTCTCTCTCTCTCCTATCTTTACTCAGCAATCAGTCTCAAGTCTCTCTCTCTCTCTCTCTCTCTCTCTCTCTCTCTCTCTCTCTCTCTCTCTCTCTCTCTCTCTCTCTCAGGACTCTGAATCTTTACTCAGCAATCCAATCTCAAGTTAAAAATAACACGCGGCGCTCAGTTTTTAAACTCGGAAGTTATTGTGAAAGGTGTGAGCTAATTATGGGGTCAGTTTCCTGGAAATGTGTTGCCTAGTACCCGATTTAAGCTGATTTATGGAGATCAGTAGGACTGCTGTTTGTGTTCATAAGCTGATTTCTGGGAGCGACTAACTGTATGGTTTGGCTGGTGGGAAACAGTCTTGGTTTTTGTACAGTTGAATGCACCCGTGGCCTTATTATGATGCGTTGTTGTTGTTGTGATATTATTCTTTGTGAGTTCTGAATGGTCGTTCAGTTCTCCGCTTTAAATTCCGAATCGGGAAAAATCAACAACCTTCGCGAAATTGGTGTTTACCGACCAATAGCCTGATTAACTGTACCCGTTGCAAAATATTTGCTAGTGGTCGGGGTTTTTTTCTAATTAAAAGTGCAGAGAATAAACATTTCTGGCTTGCTGTTTGTTTTATTCGTTTCATTAGCTATATCTAATTGGGTAAGTGGCCACGCATAAGTGTTTTGTTAATTGAATTAATATTGTTGCATACAGTGTTGCTTTATATGAAAAAAGAATTTAATGTTAAATATTCTTAAAAACGTTGACTGGTCTGGTTGTGTGTCAGTGATGACCCATCGAAAAACGCTGGTTGATCTGGTTATGCATCACAGAGTGATGACCCACCAAGAAACGTTAACTGGTCTGGTTATGTATCACAGAGTGATGATCCATGCAAAAACGATGATTGATCTGGTTATGTATCAGAGTGATGGTCCATCCAAAAACGTTGACTGGTCTGGTCACATCATTTCAGAGTGATGACTCACCAAAAAACGTTGATGACAGGTCTGGTTACGTCATCTCACACAGTGATGACCCACCAAAAAAAGTGTAAACAGGTCTGGTTATGTATCAGTGTGGTGACCCAAAACCATTCGTAATTCTGGTGGCAAAACGCGTCCATACAGCCCAGTGGCTAAATGACAAAACCGTCGCCTCTGAATGGTAATAACGGACGGACCTTCGGGGAAACCGGATTTTGGGGGTGACGTATAAATTAATTTCCATCGGAGTGATTTTGACGAGGCGATTGCCTCTTGTTCCCACGATGGGTCGCATCTGCTTTCCTACAGATGAGTGGCAGCCACCTCGATGGGCGGCTGGCTGGTTTACCTGACGTAATCATAGAGGAATGTCCCACCGTGCGAGGAAGGGGAGGGCGGGGGGGGGGGTGATGGCGGGTGGCGTTCCAGCCCAAGCCAGCGGCCAAGAACTGTGCGGCCCTTGGTGTGATTTGGCTGGGAATGGATGATGCTCATGGACTTTCGGGATTTGTCCGTCTTCAGGAGTCAGGCGAGGGATTTTGGCCCGTGGGGAGGAGGGGGGCGGCTGGCTCTTGCTTGGCATTGAGGTCATGAAATGATTCATGGTTGAAATGGTGGCCATGAATCGCAGCCTCAAGCTTTCAGTGATATTTTAATGTTCATGGTAGGACCATCAGTCTTAATTTGCTGAATTGTCAAATTTCTTGTTGGAAAGAAAGTTATTTTATTGGCATGATCGGATTTATTTTCTCATGGTTTAAATACCCGTGGTAGATATAAATACCCGTGTCAGTGAAGCATTGAAATACCGAAGTGTAACAGCGGATACATTCCATAATGAAGGAGCCGGGGCAAGTAACGTCGTATGAACTCATGAGCGGATGCATTGGACAGGATTAGTAGAATTTCCATTGCGGGTGAATTTACCTTTCTTTGGAAGCAAGTGTGTACTCTGGAAGTAGTCCAGTTTTATGTTCTTGTTCTTCAGATTCCTTGATTTTGCACGATGTACGAGTAGGCTATGCTGTTCTCTCTGCTGATGGAATGGGATGTGAATGTTTTCCTGTTTTATATTTGACACTCGTCTAAAATAGGTTCTCGTGTTGTCAGTTGATTGCTGAGCATAATTTACCTCAGAGTGAAGTAAAATTCATGTTTTTGCTGTTTGATTCCCTGTTCCCTTATTTCTCACACCGTTGTACTGTGGAACAGTCTCCCTGAGGATGTCGTGCGATTGGAACTTCGAAAGTTCAAGCGAAGATGCAATGCATTACTACCCTGATGCTGTTCTCCTTGCATTTTAGTACATTTTTATCTGTTTATTAATTTATATTTTCTTTTTAATAAGTGAGATGTCTTCCTTCTGTATTTCTCTTTACCTTCTCTTACTTCCTAATGAGCACCATATTCTTTGGAAGCTTGGATTTCAAGTCAGTGGCCCCTGTGGGCTTGTTTCATGTGAATATTGTTCATCTTCTGAATACTACTACTACTACTACTACTACTACTACTACTACTACTAATAATAATAATAATAATAATAATAATAATAATAATAATAATAATTAGATGTGGGATGCAAGAACTTCTTAGAGTAAGATCAAAGACGATTTCCCCTCCAGGAAATTAGAGTGGTATGAATTGGCCTACGTTCACCCATAGCTCACGTCGAAGCATTTAAACTATTAAACCGTCACTTGGTTAAGAAGGCTTTTAATTAAAGACGACTATTAGAAGATTGGTTAATTTTGATACACTGCTTTGGAAGGAAGATACGTTAGAGTTGCTAACACGGTTTGATAGAATTAGTTTAGTTTTTGATACGTTGCTATGAAAGAAAGATGCACCAGAGCTGTTAACACGGCTTAATGGAATTAGGCTAGTTCAGTGGTTTTCAACCTTTTTGTGCCCATGGCCCACTGCCCTTCAGAGTTGTGTAGTGATGATAATAGAATTATTACAGAGCATTTTCATAACACTATTAGTTTTACATTTTCATGTATGGAATTATTTTGTAGAACATTTTATTGGTTATACATTGTCATTTATGAAAGAAAGCATTGGGCCTGCATTTACTGTAAATGATGTTTCATTTTTTAAATACTATTTTGAAGATGTCCGTGGCATTCTTCCCCCCCCCCCACACACACACAAAACAGCCCATGGCCCACAGTTGAAAACCACTAGTTAGTTGAATTATTCCTTGTTCCTCAGAACGGTCACTTCAAATTATTAATTATGCAAATTTGCACGTCAGGGGATCGCATACGTTGACGTAAAATTTTATTGAACTCTCCAGGAATTATGTGAATGGCCATTCGGTGTGTGTGATAAAATTGTCGTAGACTATTGGATTCGTATATTGTGATGTCAAATATCGTATATTAGTCAGACCCCTGAAAATAGGTTTAAAACAGTGTACGGAATTTCGACCTATTTGTACTACATATTTACAGTGAAACAGAGCAAGGGAAATACCTGAAATGAAATATCAAATTATATATATATATATATATATATATATATATATATATATATATATATATATATATATATATATATATATATATATATATATATATAGGCCTATATATATATATATATATATATATATATATATATATATATATATATATATATATATAATTTCAATAAATAAATTATTTTATCACGAATTTCAAATGGCCACGATACACAGTATTTACCCTTTTTGTTCGAATACAGTTACCGTAAGTGTAATATTGAGTATGGAACGGTAGCGTGGCTAAGTGGATACGGTCAGCGCTATTGGGCGAAGGGGCTAAAGTTTAGCTTCTACAGATTTCCAAGGAACAGTGAAGTCACAGTTAGATACAGTTAAATATTTCCAGACTTATTTTCTTTACTTAAATCTGTAAGATAGTCAACTTTCGTGGTTGTTGGGTTTTGGGAAGGGCGAGTTTCTATGGGGACTTTCGTGAAAACAATCTAAAATTATGCCATTTCTTGTTAGCGTTGGAAGTAACAGAGGTCAACGTAGATTGAAGCGTATGAATTAAAATTATTGGCTGATGCCTTGCAAGTGATATTAACATATGAAACGTTAATATTGCTCAACATAGCTTGACGTGGATGAATTGAAATTATTGGCCGAGGTCTTTCAAGTGATTAACATATGAAATTTTAACATCGCTTGAAGCGGATGAATTGAAATTATTGGTCGAGGTCTTGCAAGTGATGTTAACATATGAAATGTTGATATGACTCAACATTGCTTGAAGCGGATGAATTAAAATTATTGGCGAGGCCTTGCGGGTAACATAAACGTATGAAATTTTAACCTAACATAGCTTGAAGCGAATGAATTGAAATTTTTGGCTGGGGTCTTGCGAGTGATATTAACATATGAAATGTTAATATGGCTCAACTTAGCTTGAAGCGAATGAATTAAAATGATAGGTGAGGCCTTGCAAGTGATATTAACGGAAGAAATTTTAACTTAACATAGCTTGAAGCGAATGAATTGAAATTTTTGTTAGGGGTCTTGCAAGTGATATTAACATATGAAATGTTAATATGGCTCAACATTGCTTGAAGCGGATGAATTAAAATTATTGGCGAGGTCTTGCAAGTAACATTAACCTATGAAATTTTAACATGGCTTAACATAGCTTGAAGCGAACGAATAGAAATTTTTGGCTGAGGTCTGTCAAGTGATATCAACTTAAACTTGTGTAAAGACATATATACTTCAAGAAAGCGTAATCTGCCAACATAGGATTTCACGGTTTCTTGAAAGGATGTTGTTGAACAGGACTTGTAAATGCGCACTGTTGTGTTTGGGAGACTTGAGTGGTTAAATAGTACAGTACTCCGGTCATGAGAGGATAAAGTTACCCTGTGGAATGTTGCATACTCCAGCCCTTGGTGATATTCTCTCTCTCTCTCTCTCTCTCTCTCTCTCTCTCTCTCTCTCTCTCTCTCTTGTTCGTTGAATTACAGCTTTTTGCTGCACAATGAAGTACAGTTTATAGTATGAGAGAGAGAGAGAGAGAGAGAGAGAGAGAGAGAGAGAGAGAGAGAGAGGCATAGACGGAGTTGGTGTTCAAGTTATTGCTGAACAGTTGTGTGTTATATTTTTAAAAGTTCCTTGGTTTTATATGTTAGCGGTGTAACTGCTTTTGAATATATATATGTACAGATATATATATATATATATATATATATATATATATATATATATATACATATATACATATATGAAATAAACTGTTTAGTCAAATAGCGAGTCGTGCTAAAAAAACCTAATAATTAATTCCAAAGCCGTCCTTGTCGAATCAGGGGTCAACTGTCGAATCAAGGATGAACCCCTTGTGTAGAACACTTCCACAGCAGGGCCATTTTCTTATATCTACAAAAAATGTTCGTCTGCGTTGCAGTTTTGGGCATTACGAATAATAAATAATATTCGTATGCCACTATGCCTTATGCTAAAATGAAATGGAGAGCACGGTTATATAGCCTAATATCAAAGGAAGCGAAACCTTTACCCCTTCCTCCTCCCTTCCCCCTCCCCTCCCCTTTCCCTTCCCCCTCCCCTCCCCTTTCCCTTCCCCCTCCCCTCTCCCTTCTCCCTTCCGTCCCCTCCCCCCTCCCCCTTGCCAACTTCCTTAACTTTCCAAATGCCATTTGAGAGGTGTCTCATTGATTTCGTGGTAGGGGACGCAACTACCCTTTGAAAGGTGGGGGGGAGGGGAAGAGGGGTGAATTTGAGGTCGGTGTGAAGTGATTCAGGTTTCTGGGAGATGATGTGATTGACAGCCGTGTGACGGAATGCGAAGATAAGTAGATGGATGGAGGTTGGAGAGAGAGAGAGAGAGAGAGAGAGAGAGAGAGAGAGAGAGAGATAGAATGAACGTTCGTGGATTGCGGGACAACTCGACGTATGAGGTTTTAGTATATAAGGTAAAATTGCCTCATGAATGTTACGTGTTTGTGGGCTCGATTACCCTCGCTCATAGATTGTAATTTGGGAAGAAGGAAAATTGATTTGCGTAGACTGTACCTGAAGGAAAAGAATACGGCAGTGCCAGGTAACAAATGTGATCTGTGACAAGTTGATAAATTGTACTTGTACAGGGCATGCAAAAGCAGGTGTGTACGCATTATTTATATATGTATGTATATAGAAATACTGGCATTGATCTCTACATGTTCCCTAAGGGTTTTGATTTATGTCGGGTCCCATATTTTTTTGGTTAATGTATCATCTAATGGATAACTCCAGTTCGACAAAATTGAATAAGAAGGACTCTAATTCTGAGGTTTGTAATATTTATGATCTTGGCTGGGTCTTATAATATTTATAATATTGGCTGGATGTCACCGGAAAGCGAGATAGTTCTTTGAAATTAATATTTGCCACTGGCCTTGTTTTGGGTAATAACCTCGATATACGTTCTTTAACTAATTTTTATATTTAGAACGGGGATGCGAATAACCCTTTGTACTCATGTGGTCCCGGGTGGGAAATTGGGAAATAAAGAACAGAAAAAGTGGAACCTATTTGTAACCTAAAAGAACGGATAGGGAGACGCGTCTAACAAAAGGTGGTGCGAAGCGGGGAATTCTATAGATTACCGGTATAGAATAAGGAGAATTAAATTGGGTCCTTTTCACCCAATAGCAACATTTTAATGTAAAAAAAAAAAGTATATCGGAGAACCCTTGCGTAATCTAGCATGATCCTGGAATTTGTTTTTTTATTTCACGTTTCCCGAACAACCAAAAGCGGTAGGCCACCCTCGCCATCGAGAGTGCTTGCCGTACCGTGCTCTGTTGTCTTAGTGGGAACTTGATTCGATTACACATTTCCTCGAATTGCTTGTTCGTATTCATGTTACGGTAGTTTTTTGGTTGTGGAGGGGGGGCAGTGTTGCCAGAAGTCGATGGCCTTGCTGGATTCTGGGAAACGATATGGCGTGAGGTGCTATACGGCTTCTCGTGTTCTGAGAACACTGCTTGACCATAGCCACCCTTTTTGTTTATCTGCAGAATATGGCTGTTCCTCTCTCTCTCTCTCTCTCTCT
Source organism: Macrobrachium rosenbergii (assembly GCF_040412425.1). NCBI lineage: Eukaryota > Metazoa > Arthropoda > Malacostraca > Decapoda > Palaemonidae > Macrobrachium > Macrobrachium rosenbergii. The sequence goes on from NC_089748.1 coordinate 47,955,114, forward strand.
CTCTCTCTCTCTCTCTCTCTCTCTCTCTCTCTCTCAGTTCCTCGTTGGAGAGTCGGTAGAGTTCTCGGCTAGCACTCAGCTAGGCCCGAGTTCGAGTCTCCGGCCGACCAATGAAGAATTAGAGGAATTTATTTCTGGTGATAGAAATTCATTTCTCGGTATAATGTGGTTCGGATTCCACAATAAGCTGTAGGTCCCGTTGCTAGGTAACCAATTGGTTCCTGGCCACGTAAAATAAGTCTAATCCTTCAGGCCAGCCCTAGGAGAGCTGTCAATCAGCTCTGTGGTCTGGTTAAACCAAGGTGTACTTCCTCTCTCTCTCTCTCTCTCTCTCTCTCTCTCTCTCTCTCTCTCTCTCTCTCTCTCTCTCTCGGACACCCTTGTGCAGGGGCTTTTAAAGTTTATACCCCTTTTGTGCGGCTTGTTTGTTTGTAATCTAAATTTAGTTGCCTTAAAACTTTTATTTTTACCAGTTTCCTGTATCCTGCGGTGTGTTGCAACATTGTCAGTCGGATCATTGCACTTTGATTGTGTTAGCTTTCGGGGAAGCGTTTCTTTTGTTTTTCCAGGTTTTGTTTTTTGTTCTGTTCTCTTTACTCTTGCGTAGTCTGGTCCTCCTTTAACTCTGCCATTTCGATTTTAGGTCCTAACAATTTTGTTCCCCGTAGTGCCAACGTTGCACCTCATGCGGTACACTGTAGGCATTACTTGAAGGTTCTTTGCAGCGTCTCTTCGGCCTCAAGTTCAACCCCTTTCATTCTTATTACTGTACCTCCGTTCATATCCTCTTTCTTCCATCTTACTTTCCTTCCACCATTTCCTAACAATTGATTCACAGTGCAACTGCGAGGTTTTCCTCTTGATGCAGTTCCTCAGTGGACGGATGGGTTCCGTTCTCAGCTAGCATTCTGCTGGCCCGCGTTCGATTCTCCGACCGGCCAATGAAGAATTAGAGGAATTTATTTCTGGTGATAGAAATTCATTTCTCGCTATAATGTGGTTCGGATTCCACAATACGCTGTAGGTCCCGTTGCTAGGTAACCAGTTGGTTTTTAGCCACATAAAATAAATCTAATCCTTCGGGCCAGCCCTAGGAGAGCTGTCAATCAGCTCTGTGGTCTGGTTAAACCAAGGTGTACTTCCTCTCTCTCTCTCTCTCTCTCTCTCTCTCTCGGACACCCTTGTGCAGGGGCTTTTGAAGTTTATACCCCTTTTATTTGGCTTGTTTGTTTGTAATCTAAATTTAGTTGCCTTGAAACTTTTATTTTTACCAGTTAATCAGCTCAGTGGTCTGGTTAAACTAAGGTATACTTAACTTATTTTTCCTCTTGATGCGTCTTTCAAACCTTCTTACTGTCAATTTCCGTTTCAGCAATGAACGACCTGATAGGTCCCAGCGCTTGGCCTTTGGCCTAAATTCTATATTGTGTTATATTCTAAACGATTATGTTGGGGGCGGGTGTCACTGCGCTTTCAATGCTTCAGTCAGCGTCCTAGTTGCGTTTAGATCTAGAATGTATTGTTCATTGCCATGCATATTTATGGGTCTTGGCTTTGAGCTGGACGCGAGTGTTTGTGAGACTGCTGACCCACTTCGCTATTTCCAGCCGCCTGTGTAGGCGATCTTCGGCCCGGACGGACTGGCCTACTCATTTTTCGCTGGTAATTTGAAGGTGCCCTGGCCCTGATTGCGCTCAGAACCGTCATTTTTTTTTTTATCTTTTCTTTTGACCTATTTGGGTGGTTTTGAAGTTGTTGATTCTCTTTTTCAGAGCAGACGGGTTAGGCATTTGATTTTCGTTCTGCAGAGCAGATGGAATCTCTTTAAATGGTCCTATTTTCTTTCAGTGTGTTAATGAATAAGTGATTATGAACCTTCGGTTTTGGTAATATGTGACTGTACATATATTTATTTAATTTTGCTCTTTGCACTTACAACAGTTAACAGTGTCACTGTATTTGTACATGAAAAGCATTGTTCGTAAGTTGTAGTCGTGGAAGGCGGTCAGTAGTCACTTAGGTGGAAAATTCAGCATTCTTTTTTTTTTTTTTTTTTTTTGCAACTGCTCTCATTCAAGCAGTAAACTAAAACCCTAGAAATTTAACCCATGAGGTTGTAAATACCATTCTTACAATGCATTTTAATATACTTGATTCAGTGGTACAGATAAAGACACTCGGTAACTTCTGAACTTGTAAAACTGTCTCCCATTTTAAAATCTCATTTTCCTTGTTCTATTCCCATCGTTGCTGAAGTCCTGTAGTTGTGCAACGTCCCTGTAGTATCTCGTTTATTGAAGTTCTCCGGCCTCTCTTTTCATTAGTTCGTTTATAATTGTTGGTATTTTTTAGGACTGGCAACAAAGAATAGAGACGCATCCTTTGAGAAGAGTACAGTCAGTTCTGTAGGGTTTTCCAGCCTCTCGTCTGGGGAAACATTTATTTAGGATGGGGGAATTGTTGGCCATTGTATGTGTTTCGAGATGAATATTCTCGTCCCTATAGTTTTTTTTTCCGTGAAAGCTTTAAAAGTTAAATTCTCTCTCTCTCTCTCTCTCTCTCTCTCTCTCTCTCTCTCTCTCTCTCTCTCTCTCTCTCTCTCTCTCTCTCTCTCTCTCTCTTCCTATTAGAAGAAGCTTTTACGCTGATTAATAATTTGTGAAGATCTCGGGTATTATTGATAGAATAAACTTATTTATTACTCAAGGATTTTATTCTCGTTCATTACATCGTGTTTATTATACCTGTTTGTATTGGCGCTTGTGGGTCTCGCGTTTTCCTACATTAATTAAGTCAAGTAGGCTATACCTAGTAGGTTATACCTTCGAGATACTCCTGTGTTAATTATGAATGGGAGTAGGACTTCATGCCTGGGTTAGTGTACGCAGTCTCGTTAATATAAATTAAGTCTTTTATTAGCTGATTGCTTCAAGGGTTTAGCGAATTTTAATTTTTGGGTAGACTAGAGAAGGGTCCTTTGTAAGAAATAGATTCCAGCTTTTGTGTATAAGAAATTCTAGCTTTTGTGTATAAGAAATAGATTCCAGCTTTTATGTATAAGAAGTAGATTTCAGCTTTTATGTATAAGAAATAGGTTCCAGCTTTTATGCATAAGAAGTATATTCCAGCTTTTATGTATAAGAAATAGATTCCAGCTTTTATGTGTAAATAAATAGATTTCAGCTTTTATGTATAAGAAGTAGATTCCAGCTTTTATGTATAAGAAGTAGATTCCAGCTTTTATGTATAAGAAATAGATTCCAGCTTTTATGTTTAAGAAATAGATTCCAGCTTTTATGTATAAGAAATAGATTCCAGCTTTTATGTATAAGAAATAGATTCCAGCTTTTATGTATAAGAAGTAGATTCCAGCTTTTATGTATAAGAAATAGATTCCAGCTTTTATGTTTAAGAAATAGATTCCAGCTTTTATGTATAAGAAATAGATTCCAGCTTTTATGTATAAGAAATAAATTCCAGCTTTAATGTATAAGAAATAGATCCCAGCTTTTATGTATAAGAGAGGGATTGAGAGCAGATTGTACAGTAGAACTAGAAATGTAGATTTTTAAAAGTTTGTAAATTACATACTTCGTGATTGAGAGAAACCCATAGGGAATATTTAACCGTGCTGCTATGGGAATTGCAAGCGCTCCCTCGCAGCAGTCACGGGCAGTGGATTCTCTCTCTCTCTCTCTCTCTCTCTCTCTCTCTCTCTCTCTCTCTCTCTCTCTCTCTCTCTCGGACAGCGATTCCCTTGTGAGCTCGTCAGGTAATTAGTCATCAACCGGATTTAGTGCTTGATGGGAAATACTTGAGGAAATTGGGCGTGTTAAATTTTATGGGGACTTGATGACATTTCCTTGTTCAGTCTTTTAAGGACTGAAGTTCAGGCGAAGATAAAATGCTTTACTAACCTAACGCAGTCTCCTTGTATTTTAATAATTTAACTTAAATTTTTATCTGTTTATTGATTTGTCAGTTTATTTTCCGTTTTTGATAAGTGGTTTCTTCTTTCTGCATTTCTCATTACCTTCTGTTACTTGTTCCAGTGGGCTTGTTCCATATGGAATAGGGTTCATTTTTTGAATAATAATAATAATAATAATAATAATAATAATAATAATCCCAAGATCCCTGAAAAGGAATCTAGAAAAACTAGATGCCGAAGTAGCTCCAGGACTCATGCAGAAGAGTGTGCTACTAGAAACAGCGCACGTACTTTGAAAAGTGATGGACTCCTAAGGAGGCAGGATGCAACCCGGAACCCCACACTATAAAAGCCACCCAGTCGAATAGGATGACTGTGATAGACCCCCCCAAAAAAAAAAAATATTAATAATAATAATAATGACAGTTAGGACCGTTTGCTGTAAAGGAAAGTTTTTCTTTGTTTGGTTATTTGTGGCATATGAGCAAAGCTTTTGCTGATTTACTCTTGTACCTTATTCAGCGCTATAGGGAGTTTTTTTTTTTTTAAGGTTATGTATGATTCTTGATCGAGACCGTCATAATGCTTAGAAGTTTAGATTTGGGAAAACGTAACTACGAGGTAAAAGCGTTGATATTTTAGTATGAATATGTAATGTTTGAAGTACTGTATATAAGTATTTCATGTTTCCGTTAAGAAAATGAATTTTGAATCCCCTAGTGGTATTTACCGTTAGTAATGGCATCCCATGTGGTAGAGAGAAAGAGCCCACTTCAAGCAGGAGAGAGAGAGAGAGAGAGAGAGAGAGAGAGAGAGAGAGAGAGAGAGAGAGAGTCACAAGACCTTAAACAAAAGTCTTCTTATTCATCATATCTTTTAACAGGACGCTGGTTCAGACCCCAAAAGGGTTTGGGCTATCACGTGTTTGGAGAATCCCAAAGGTCGAAAGTCGTTATGATTTGCCCTGTGGCCATGAGCCTTATGTCCTGTGAATAACTGATCCGGGTGCTACCTAGTACCTTCCACTTGAAAGAACTGGCGAAGGTGCATGTGTGTGTGTGTGCCTGTGCGCACGCACGTAGCCAAGACCCTAGGTTTAAAGCTTTATTCCTCTGTTTGTGTTTTAATGATATATAGCTGGAGCTCTTTGATCTTTCAGGCGTCGCCTGGGCGTTTCAGTCTTCACACGGAACTTCTTGGGCAGTTCTGTGTTTGTAGACCCTTATCCCGCCTTGACTGTATTGTCGTCTATTTTTTTGCGGAGTATTTTTGAAACAGTCAAGGCGTGTAAGGGTCTGTAAACGACTTGAAAATTCCATTAAGGCATTTTCAAGTCATTTATTAAATCATTGTTTCCTTTTGATTTTAACACGTTGGTTAGACTGTTTTGCATTCAGCAAGCACCAAATGGACCTTTCCTCTATTTTTTTTGCGGAGTAAAATATTTTTGAAACAGTCGAGGCGGGTAAGGGTCTGTAAATGACTTGAAAATGCCATTAAGGCATTTTCAAGTCATTTATTAAATTATTGTTTCCCTTTGATTTTAACACATTGGTTAGAATGTTTTGCATTCAGCAAGCACCAACTGGACCTTTCCATCATTGGTACCTTTTGGTCCTAACTAAATTTAGTTTAGATTATTTTGTCTTTTGAAAACACCAACTGGACCTCCCAATCATTAATTCACTGGTACCTTTTGATCTTAAGTTTTGTTTAGACTAGTTTGCCTTCAGAAAGCACCGGCTGGACCTCTCAAATTCCCTTATTTTGGAGCAGGACGTGCATGCGGTTCAGTGAGCTCCTTGTCCAAGTTTCTTTGAAGTTACCGCTGCACAAAAACTGGTAACAAATAAAATAAATTACATTTTTATTTGAATTATAATAATTTCTTTATGATTCTTTTTTATGTTCTCATTTTAACCCCCCCACCCCACCCCCCCGTTTTTTTGGTCAGATCACACATCTCTCCAGTTTAGATCTTACGGTTAAACATATTTTCGGGGGCGAATTCCTCATGTTGCATTTTGAAGTTGGTTTCTTTTAACCTTTACTTCGGTTTAATTCCTTAGACGCTGAGCATCGAGTTCTCTCTATCCCTGAACCTCCTGATATTTTATATCGCTCGATGTTTTTTTTATTTATAGATATGGAGCTTCCCCCAAATCTTTTGCGTAGGTGAGTTGCAAAGATGTGGTATGAAAGGCATCGCTGGTTGAAATGTTCAGAAAAATGTTTGGGTGGGAGGGAGATGTAATTGACAGCGACTGTTAAATATTCTTTAATTACTTGAATGTTTGTTGTTGTGGAAGCCATCTTGTGACTCGAAGGCTTTATATCTGAATTTATTGGAATGTAAGGAAGTTCATTAGCCTGAAGTTGTAAAAGATAGTGGTATTGAATATTTTGAAAATGACTAATCATGCGGATAAATATTGAAATAAATCAGATAAGTAGTTTTTTTTTCAGGCTAATCTTGCGGATCAATATTAAAATGAATCAGATAACTAGTTTTTATCATTAAATTCGTGTGGTAAAATAACATAGAGGCATCTAACACTCACAGACTACCTCCCAAGTCAGACAGATTTTATCTTGGCGTAGGATGCTGGACGCATTTGGGATGGGTCATTTGATACAGTGTTTGAATAGCGTTCTTATAGTGTATTAAGGCTGCTTTGTAGTCCAGCCATCTTTAGTGATGGCTCGATAAACTGAGGCCTCTCTCTCTCTCTCTCTCTCTCTCTCTCTCTCTCTCTCTCTCTCTCTCTCTCTCTCTCTCTCTCTCTGGTTATGTGTGTTTTGTTCAAGCTCTTTTTTAGTTCCTCGTTGGATGAGTCGGTAGAGTTGCCGGCTAGCACTCTGCTAGGCCCGAGTTCGAGTCTCCGGCCAGCCAATGAAAAAATAGAGGAATTTATTTCTGGTGATAGAAATTCATTTCTCTGTATAATGTGATTCGGATTCCACAATAAGCTGTAGGTTCCGTTGCTTAGGTAACCAGTTGGTTCTTAGCCACGTAAAATAAGTCTAGTCCTTCGGGTCAGCCCTAGGAGAGCTGTTAATCAGCTCAGTGGTCTGGTTAAACTAAGATAACTTTTTTTTTTTTTTTTTTTTTCAAAGAAGTGTAAAGAAACTAGGTAATATATTTATAAGTTACAAATACAGTATGTAAAATGATTATGGACTATACCCTTTAGTTTTTAGGCTCAAGTTCCTTGATTTGCGAGCGCTGTTTATGATTACAGTGTTTTGAGCATTCGGCAATTTATTTCTAATGGCATCTTTTAAAGTTAGAGCGAGGAACACACGTGCATGGCCTAATTTCGCGAAGGGCCAGCTGTCTAGAACATGCAAGAGAATTGTAAAGGATACGTGCTGGCAATAGGCTTTTTATGCCTCATGCGTTTGTAATGAGGGTTTTATAAACGTGTTCAGGTTGAAACGATTGTTACATTGGTTGTGTGATTGTGTACCATTTTCACTGTGTCCAGGTTGAAAAGATTATTACGTTGATTGTGTCCCTTTTTCCCTGTATCTAGATTGAAACGATTGTTACATTGATTGTGTGATTGTTTCTCTTTTTTTTTTCACTGTAACATGGCGAAGAAAGTTAGGAAAGGGAAAATAATTGCTTTATGTGATATTCATTTCACTATTCCCTTTGATTTGCTATTATTTTTTAAACGTGGGGAAGTTTTGCGTATTCGGCAAAACGATGACATAATTGTGGGTACGTTTTCAAGCAAAGTCTTGTTATAAATCCCTGGAACGTGTACTGGGCAAAATGGCATTAATCGAATTCAGTCGGGTAGCTTATCTTCCTTCCCATTCTATTTTCTAGCGGCACGAGAAAAAAACATTTTGCTAATTTTTCTCTGCTTTTTCCTTTACTTATCTGTTGAACTTTGGCTCAGCGTTTAGAACTTGCTGCCTCCTCCTCCCATGACTGTGTTCTGTAAAGTTTCAATTTTGAACTGAATTTATCACAAGTGTCACTCAATTGGTCAGAATAGGCAACCCGGTACCAGGCGTTCCATTGAACGCTCGTAATATCAAGGGACATAATGGCAGTTAGAGCTGGCGAGAGAGAGAGAGAGAGAGAGAGAGAGAGAGAGAGAGAGAGAGAGAGAGAGAGAGAGAGAGAGAGGTAAACTAAAGAGCAAGAGAGTGGAGTGGAGAGATAGAGAGGGTGTGCAAGATTTGCGTGGCAGAGAGAGAGAGAGGGGGGTGAACTAAAGAGCCAGGGAATGGGGTGGAGAGAGAGAGAGAGAGAGAGAGAGAGAATGTGCTCCAGATGAAAGTAAGAGTCTTATACTGGAGCCTACTCGTTTTTTAACGTTGGTAATAAATAATATATTAATCCCCCCCCCCCTAAAAGCAAGATGACTACTGAATCATCTTGATTTCAGGGTGACATTATACAAAATAGTTCTTGAAAAAATATGAAAAGCTTTGCCGGCGATTTACATTCCCGTGTAGAATGGCAGTAGTTATCACGTTTCACATTTTGCTCCAAAAGGGAATGAAGCATGAATCGTGCGTCATGCCATTTGGACTATCGTTAATATTATGACTAACAGCGAAGTGGCCATAAACTTATATTATGTGTAGTCTGTCATTGATGTCATGTGCTTGCTGTGCATAAATGTTATGACATTTACATGTTGCTAAGCATTGATTAGCAAAGTATTTTAACAAACAGCATCAGTGGTATGATGTATATCCAGCGAAGTAGTCAGAAACGTATATTATATGTAGTCTTTGTCATTTATGTCATTTGCTTGCATTATATGAATGTTATGACATTTAAATGTTGTTTTGTTGCTATGCATTGATTAGCAAAGCATTTTAACGAGCTCTGTGCTGTATTTAACAAACTGAATCAGATGAATATCCATCCACGAGTAACTGAGGAATTCGAAATATGTGCTGTACTTAACAGGCTGAATCCATGGTATGATGAATATCCATCCACGAGCAACTGATCTAATTCGAAATCTTTGCTGCATTTAACAAACTGAATCCATGGTATGATGAATATCCATCCGCGAGCAACCGATGAATATGAAATCTGTGCTGTATTTAACGAACTGAATCCATGGTATGATGAATATCCATTAACGAGCAACTGTAGAATATGAAATCTGTGCTGTATTTAACAAACAGTCCTTGGTATGATGAATATCCATCCGCGAGCAACTGATGAATTCGAAATCTGTGCTGTATTTAACAAACTGAATCCATGGTATGATGAATATCCATCCACGAGCAACCGATGAATTTGAAATCTGTGCTGTATTTAACAAGCTGAACCCATGGCATGAAGAATATCCATCCACGAGCAACTGTGGAATTTAAAGTCGTGCCTTTTGGGTGTCGCAGAAAGAGGACTTCGGCTCGTGTGTGAAGGCCCTCGTCCAACCGCAGTGGCTAGGAAACACGTGAGCTTGCGTATAGGCTGGGGATTACGGTCCGCCAAAACCTTTTTCCGCACTGGCGTCTGTCCGCCACACCAGTCACGAATTACTGACTGACTAACTGACTGGCTTGCTGGCTGATTGGTAGATATCTACTGATTTATTGCCTAGGGTCCTTCTGTAGATGACTGTATGGGTAGGGGTGATGCTGTTTTAGTTTTTTTTTTTTTTTCTTTTCTTTGCAGTGGAGGGAGTTGGAACTTCTTGCCCCTAGTTAGATTTTTATCACCTTCAAAATAATTCACACAGTAGTATAGAAGGTTGACAGGCTGACTTTTTTTTATACAGGTTTAATGAAAGAAAAGAGCGTTTGGATAAAACTTTATGTTGAACAAAGTTAGCAAGAGTAAGAAACTTAGGGTTGCAAAACTTCTACAGTAATTGAGGATTCAATATACCGTATTACTTTTTTAACACATTTCTGGTATTTTTGTGTTTAAAAATAAACTTTTTATATTTTATTTTTTCACGGATCTTAAGATTGTATGACTAACTGCATATGAGAAATGGACAAGTATGCGTAGTATTTGTTTAGTTAAAACTGCATTTTTTTTTACAAGGTGAATAAGTTTGTGAGGATATACTCTGAGTGTTAAAAAGGCCGCACTGAATATTTAACCCCGTAGCCATCTCGCTTAACACTCTGATAGCTGCTGCCTGTCATTCGAGAGGTGTAATGTCAAAGTGCCGACACATCCAACCACGCCTATCTTTTACACACCTCTCTCTCTCTCTCTCTCTCTCTCTCTCTCTCTCTCTCTCTCTCTCTCTCTCTCTCTCTCTCTCTCTCAGGAGTAAAATTTTCATGGTGAAACGGTCGTGTTGTTCAATTCAAATTGAGTAAGAGGCATCTCAGTCAAATATGTTGTTTAATTTTTTATTAAATTCGTACGTGGGTTTTTATGTTTTTTTTTCAAACTGGTCACTTTTTAATCAAGTTCACTGATTTTTTTTTTTTTATAATTTATTCAACTTGACAGTGATGATTAAAATCTCGGGTGTGGAACGCGTGACAAGTGTTCAACGCCATTGAATCATACTGAGCGCACCTACACACACTCTCTCTCTCTCTCTCTCTCTCTCTCTCTCTCTCTCTCTCTCTCTCTCTCCTCTTGAGCGTACGAGCGCGCGGGCGGGGCGCTGGAAGCTCGCTCCTTACATACTTAGCGTGGCCAAATGAGGGAAGATTTAGGCGAGTGAAATATGACAATGCTATCCCGAGATTAAACTGGAAGGGAAATCGTTTCTTCTGTATTGCTTCTAATGGAATCCTTCAATTTTTAACAAGAGTTTCTAATGAGAGGTGCGCTTGCGAGACTCATGAAGAGCGGCCATCTGTTTCCCCCTCCCCCCTCCGCCCAGAGCATGGGCAACAAAAATCTTGGTGGAGGGGGGAAGGAGATCAGAGGCAGGAAGCGATTAATCCACCTTCTCCACATCCTGCTTTCTTCTCCACCATCCTGTGAGTCACCGTTTTGGCTAGGATTTGTTTTTTTTTTACTTTGTCTAATTGAAGCAAACGATTTTATATATATATATATATATATATATATATATATATATATATATATATATATATATATGCGTGGAAAGAGAAACAATAATAGAGTACTGCAAGGCCTTGCGACTTCTAGTCCTTTACTAAGCAGACTGCTAAGTAAAGGACTGTAAGTCGAAAGGCCTTGCAGTACTCCATTGTTTCTCTTTCCTTCGTGGCATTGTCTTTATTTTTATATTCATCACGTTCCATATTTTCGTGATTCAGATATACATACACACACACACACACACATATATATATATATATATATATATATATATATATATATATATATATATATATATATGATGATTATAATCACTTTTGTACGTGATTCATTAATCACACATTACCACAGGTGAAAAATAAGAGACGGGGTGTAGGTCCCGACCGGTTTCGACTTTATTTTCAAGCCATTGACGAAAGACTGATGCTTGCTTCAAAAAAAATAATAAAGCATGTCATAAACACATGTTGGCAACTTACCGCACACATATCTCAAATAGGTTGAATACATGTCAACAACTTCTTTGTAGTCCTAACTAGGGCTTCGTACGATTATATAGCATTTGCCAGAGATTCTCTAATGAAGGTCGTTGACTTGTCTTCAACCTGCTTTTGGTAAGGTATGATGTTTTGACTAGTTATGCAAAGCGATTTATTGAGTAAGTGAAGACAAAGAGCAAGTGCTTTAGAGATAGGAAAACGAGAGATGTTAAAGCGAATAAACTCTTGCTTCTAGCGAGAGTTACAAGTACTTTTTTTTTTTTTATCTTTGTTGGGTGTCCTTAAAAAATGCAGTGTTATTGCAGTTAGGTAGAGGGTTACGCTAACCTAATGTATTTATTAGAGGGACAGCATCGCTGAACGGTGCATCCATAGTACACGAGTGCCTGTAGGGGCCTGGAAGTATGTCAAGTTGGTGGAAAATACAGGTACACTTACAAGGAAGGAAGGTCATCCATTTTCCTCTCTCTCTCTCTCTCTCTCTCTCTCTCTCTCTCTCTCTCTCTCTTTCATTACTTTTCCCCTGGATCAGGAGCATCAATTCTCTCTCTCTCTCTGTCTCTCTCTTCATTATTTTTCCCCTGGATCAGGAGCATCAATTCTCTCTCTCTCTCTCTCTCTCTCTCTCTCTCTCTCTCTCTCATTATTCTTCATGGATCAGGAGCATCAATTTTTTCTTTCAAATGCCTCCACATTATTTTTCCATGGATCAAGAACATCAGTCTTCCCCGAATCTCTCTCTCTCTCTCTCTCTCTCTCTCTCTCACAGAGGAAAAAGGATTGAGCTCCGAGCACGAGTCGGACAGAGCAAAGTGAGTTGGAGCGGCGTAGTTAGGAAAGGAGTGCAATAAAGGAATAATGAAGGGTGGAAGCCAGGGGGGAAACGACGCCCTATAGGAGAGTAACGGGACAGGAACAGGCCCACTCGTTATTTTTTGCGACCTCGTCTCCTGCGTTACGGAATATTCCTAATATTGAACGAGCGGCGAGTGGTCAGGGATTTCCTGTGGGAGGTGGGGGCGGCGAAAGAAGATTTGTAGATGGTTCTATTTGTACAGAGTATTATTGGGGAGAAATTTCAAATTGAAAGAAAATCTTAATCGCGTTTTTATTTAAATGAAGCATTGAGGATACACACACATACACACACATACGTACACAGAAAGAGAGAGAGAGAGGGAGGGGGGAGAATATTGTTGATGCTTCTATTTGCACAGAGTATTGTTGGGGAGAAATTTCAAACGGAAAGAAAATCTTAATCGCGTTGTTATTTAATTGAAACATCGAAGATACACACACACACACACACACACACACACACACACACACACACAGGAATATTGTTGATGCTTCTGTTTGTACAGAATATTATTGTCGAGAAATTTCAAATTGAAAGAATATCTTAATCGCGATTTTATTTAAATAAAGCTTCGAGGATGCATACACACACACACACACACACACACACACACACACACACACACACACACACACACACACATACAGATATTGCAGATGTTTCTGTTTGTACAGAGTATTATTGGGGAGAAATATCAAATGGACGGAAAATCTTAATCGCGTTTTTACTTGAATGGAGCAGAGAGAGAGAGAGAGAGAGAGAGAGAGAGAGAGAGAGAGAGAGAGAGAGAGAGAGAGAGTAAGGTGAAAGAAATATTGTAGATGCTTCTGTTTGTATAGGATATTATTGGACAAAAAATAATAGAAGGAAAATCTTAATCGCGATTTAATTCAAATGCACCATCGAGGATGCAGAGAACTCGATGGAGAGAGAGAGAGAGAGAGAGAGAGACAGAGAGAGAGAGAGAGACAGAGAGAGAGAGAGAGAGAGAGAGAGAGATCAGGGTGAAAGGAAAATTATAGATGCTTGTGTTTGTACAGAGTGTTATTGGGGAGAAATTTCCAGATAAATGGAAGGAAAATCTTAATCGCGTTTTTATTCAAATGCAGCATGGAGGATGCTGAGAGCTCGATGGTGTGGGTGAGAGAGAGAGAGAGAGAGAGAGAGAGAGAGAGAGAGAGAGAGCATACAGTGCTTGAGCTGGATGCTGGGGTCAAGTGTGGAGGTGTAATGTGATCTCGATGGGAAGGGAGAGAAAAGGTGGGGGGGAGGGGGGTTATGTGAGCGAAACCCCCCACCACCCATCCCCGCCGCCGCTACCGTCATCAGCAGTAGGTAAAGAAATGGGTGGAGGGGAGGGGAGGGAGGGAGGGAGGAAGGAAGGATGGAATCTGTAAAGAATAAAACGGAGACACAGAAGGCGGAGGGAGAGGGATGGAAGATAATATACTTAAGATAAGAGTTAGAGGAGAGAAAAGGGGGAGTTGGGGGGGATAGTGGGTGGGCGGACTGAGAATTAAATGGAAAGGGGGAAAGAGAGTAAAATGTGTGTTAAAGAGGAACTAGTGAATGGCTGAGGTGTACAACGTGGGCGTTTGAAGGTGAGTCTTGGAAAGGGGTGGGCGGTAGTATATCATTATAGTGAGTGGGCGGAAAGCTGTCGCTAGGTGCAAGGGCGGCGTCGGCGTCGGCGGAATCGTGGGCGGGGTTAGAGGGGGAGAGAGAGAGAGAGAGGATGAGAAGTGGTGCAACTTATAATAAGCGCCATTGTGCTTGTGGTTGGAGCCATCTTCAGTGAGGGAATGTTTAGATTCTAATGTATATAAATATAAGGTGCTTGAATCTCTAAGTTCTTATAAATATAAGATACTTAAATACCCAAGTTTCTAAGTTGCAGCTTGTTGGAAGTATGGACACCTGAACGATCGTATATAACGTAAATAAAGGAAACTTGAATTCTTAAGTTTCTAAGTTTCGGCTTGGTGAAAATATAGACTCCTGAGTGATCGTATATAGTAAATATAGGAGACTTATTGCCTGAGTTTCTAATTTTCAGCTTGGTGAAGAAATAGACACCTAAACAAATAGCATGCCTGCACAGACGAGTATAGAATAGCTTCCATTCGCCAAATTTTATTCTGTTTAATGTGAATGCACGAAGAAAAATGTACGTGAAATATCGGTACCTTAGTTTTTGCTCGACACAGTGCTCACTATAATAAGGCATTACATTATGTACAAAACTTACTTTTATTTTAATAAATTTAGGTGATTTTTGACAATAGGTTTCAGAGATGAACTAAATGATTGCTTACTTGATTTCTGCAGGTTTTTCATTTGGTCTTTTAAAGGTTGTTGTTTTCAAGAGGTGTATGTATAGGGCGGTCGTGCCTGATTATATAACTTCCTTTTCCCAGTTTTTTCCATAAATAGAATAAATAAGGGTGTTAAGTTCCTACATACTACAAAGGGAAAAAATGGAAAAAAATATTATTACTCGTATAAGAGCCATGGATTATCTGTCAGAACTGATGACGCCTACTGGGGTAACTTTTGTTTTGTTTGAAAGGTCGTTCTGGCTTTTAAGGTTGGGAAAGGTCACTGAATTAAGATTGGTTTTCATCTCTCTCTCTCTCTCTCTCTCTCTCTCTCTCTCTTTAAGGTTGGGAATGGTCACTGAATTGAAGGAAGGTTTTCATATTTTTGCTCTCTCTCTCTCTCTCTCTCTCTCTCTCTCTCTCTCTCTCTCTCTCTCTCTCTCTCTCTCTCTCTCTCTCTCTCTCTCTCTCTCTCTCTTTTAAGGTTGGGAATGGTCACTGAATTGAAGGAAAGTTTTCATATATTTTCTCTCTCTCTCTCTCTCTCTCTCTCTCTCTCTCTCTCTCTCTCTCTCTCTCTCTCTCTCTCTCTCTCTCTCTCTCTCTTTAAGGTTGGGAGTGGTCACTGAATTGAAGAAAGGTTTTCATATTTTCTCTCTCTCTCTCTCTCTCTCTCTCTCTCTCTCTCTCTCTCTCTCTCTCTCTCTCTCTCTCTCTCTCTCTCTCTCTCTCTCTCTCTCTCTCACTGTTAGTCTGTCCTGTGTGTCCCTGTTTATCTGTCAATCTCTATATTTTAACTGGACGACTTTTCCTTCTCTTTGACACTATTCACTTTCTGATTGTGTCTTTTTCTTCCTTCCTCTTTATCAGCTGAATCGCTCTACCTGCCTCTTTTCATGAGACGGATCTGTCATCATCTAAGGAGAGAGAGAGAGAGAGAGAGAGAGAGAGAGAGAGAGAGAGAGAGAGAGAGAGAGAGAGAGAGAGAGTGAGAGTATTATTTTAGGCAGCAGTGCCTGTCATCGAGACGGATGACAGGGGAATTTCTTCCTGCTATCTTTTAAGAGGAAGTCTTGCATTCAATGGCTAGCTGGCATCACATCATTAAAGGTCAGCGGCTTAGGTGTAGGTGTAGCCGTTTATTATTATAACTTTTTATCTCGTGTATCTAGATCTTGTGATTTGTGTTGTTTCTACATTGTCTATCTCTGCATATGGTCCTGAGCTGCAGTAAAGGATATTATTATTGTTATTATTATTATTATTATTATTATTATTATTATTATATTATTATTAAGTACCAACAATCAGCGCCACTGAAAGATATATATATATATATATATATATATATATATATATATATATAGAGAGAGAGAGAGAGAGAGAGAGAGAGAGAGAGAGAGAGAGAGAGAGAGAGAGAGAGAGAGAGAGAGAGAGAGAGCCGTGGCTGCCAATAAAACTCCAGCGAAGGAAAGATTCATTATTATTATTATTATTATTATTATTATTATTATTATTATTATTATTATTAAGTACCGATGGTCAACGCCGCTGAAGAGAGAGAGAATGAGTCTATTATTATTATTATTATTAAAGTACCAACGGTTAACGCCGCTGAGAGAGAGAGAGAGAGAGAGAGAGAGAGAGAGAGAGAGAGAGAGAGAGAATGTGTGAGTGAGTGAGTGCCGTGGCTACCAATAAAACTCCAGGGGATGCTGGTCCCACTCCTGTAAACCTCGAGTTGGATCTGGTGAGTCAGCAGGATTTCTGCGGATTGAAAGTGGAGGGGGCGTGCGGAGGGAACTCGCGGGCAGACAATAGGAGGCAACAAAAGACATAGGAGCTTGTTGTAGTAGATGGGACTTCAGGAAGGCTGTTGCTGGGGAGGAAAATTGATGGTGATGATGGTTACGGGGTAGTTGAAGGAATTGAAAGCCGTTGCTTCTGGTTTGAATTGATCGGTTGAATATTTTTTGTTGCGTCAGTGACCTCAGTTGAGTGGTTGAATACTTTTGTATTTTTGCCTTCGGTTGATAGGTTGAATACTTTTTGCGTTATTGACCTTAATTGATTGGTTGAATACTTTTTGTTACTGACCTCAGTTGATTGGTTGAATACTTTTTGTGTTACCGACCTCAATTGATTGGTTGAATACTTTTTGTGTTACTGACCTCAGTTGATTGGTTGAATACTTTTTGTGTTACTGGCCTCAATTGATTGGGTGAATACTTTTTGTGTTACTGACCTCAGTTGATTGGTTGAATACTTTTTGTGTTACTGACCTCGATTGGTTGAATACTTTTTGTGTTACTGACCTCAATTGATTGGTTGAATACTTTTTTGTATTGGCCTCAGTTGACTGAATAATTTTTGTATCATTGACCTCAGTTGATTGGTTAATTACTTTTTGTTACTGATCGTGAATGCATTATTGGTACCTAAATTACGTAAAGAAAGTCGATTATTATTATTATGTTATTATTATTATTATTATTATTATTATTATTATTATTATTCGGAAGATGAACCCTATTCATAAGGAACAAGCCCACAGGAATTACTGACTTGAAGTTCGAGCCTCCAAAAGAATATGGTGTTCATTTGAAAGAGGTAACAGAAGGAAATAGGAAATACTCAAAGAAGAGATCAGATATTAGGAAAAAAAATGGTAAATAGATAGATCAAAATGTAAGTAAATTATCGAATACGGTGAGATTTACTGCAATTGTTAAGCAAACTGACTTAATTTAACTCATAGCGAAGTAACTATATTTATTGATATTAGCCGTTAAGTAAATACAGTATCCTCCCATTTTCAAATTATTGATGATAATCAGAATATTTTTTGGATACAATTTAATTATTCCTACATCGGTTATGGGGCTACGCAAAAGCTCTCGCTTATTGGAAATGATCTGATGACATGTTATGGAAAATTTGAAGTGTTTCAATAAGTGATTACATCTGTGGAGGCCCCTCGAGGGATTAGTCGAGAGAGAGAGAGAGAGAGAGAGAGAGAGAGAGAGAGAGAGAGAGAGAGAGAGAGAGAGAGAGAGAGTTTTTCCCTTCTCTCCGTAGGGAACGTGATGCTTGAAGGGACTGCGTAGATTCTTAGTTGTCAAGTACCAAGTTTATTAGAAGAATTTTTAGCAGAAATTATTTATGTTCATCATAATTATTTCCAAAGTTAACTTGAGATTTTCCTCTAGTTTTAAATTGTTTATGAGAAGGGAGTAATTACCCTCTAAGGTAGGGAGACATATAGTATTGGAATTGGAATATAAAATTTAAGGCAAAGGCCGAGCGCTGGGATCTACGAGATCATTCAGCGCTGGAAATATTGTTGAAGCAGTTATTTGGAGAGGGTGGAAAGTAAGCTGGAAGGAAGAGAATATGATCGGAAGCTTAGCAAAAAGGAATGAAAGGGGTTGCAGCTAGGGGCCGAAGGGACGCTGCAAAGAACCTTAAGTAATGCCTACAGTGCACCGCGTGAGTGCTGCATAATGATTAACGTTATGGATCTTGAGCGGTATGTTTGATATTTCTGAAGACCATTTCGAGAAGAAAACCGTTTTCCGAAAAGAAACAGCGAAGACTGAGGTAACAGAAGAAGAAGAAGAAGAAAAAAAGGAAATACCACCAGTAGTGTAATTTTCCGAGAAGAAACAGCGAAGAGTGAGGGAAGCGAAGGAGGAGGAAAAGAGAGGAAACACCGGCAGTAGAGTAAGGATGAGCCCAAACACGGAAGTTGACGGAGGCTGCCTTTGCTAAGATTCCCCAGACAACGCTGTCCCCAAACCGCCGAGTCTGCAGTCAGCTCACTTCTCTCCCTCTGCCTCAAGAATTTTCGCGTTTGGGAACTAGGTCTAGCTGGAAGGGATCCCACAAACTGCAGTCTTTCTTTTCAGAGCGTAATGTTGAAGGAAGGGCTATTTATTCTGCTGTGTTCAGTTTTGAAATTTAGTCCTAACACGTAATTCTACTCAAATTCTTCATTGTTGTTCTGAAACAGTCTAGTGGGGAGGACCTCCAGAATGTCTACAACATGCAGCCCTACATTTCAGAACGTAATATTGATGGAAGGGCTATTTATTCTGCTGTGTTCAGTTTTGAAATTTAGGCCTGTCACGGAATTCTACTCAAATTCTTCATTGTTGTTCTGAAACAGTCTAGTGGGGAGGACCTCCAGAATGTCTACAACGTGCAGCCCTACATTTCAGAACGTAATATTGATGGAAGGGCTATTTATTCTGCTGTGTTCAGTTTTGAAATTTAGGCCTGTCACGGAATTCTACTCAAGTTCTTCATTGTTGTTCTGAAACAGTCTAGTGGGGAGGACCTCCAGAATGCCTGCAGTAGGCTGTTTTAGGAAGTAGGCCTATTGAAAAGACAGCTGAACACTTGCACTCCAATTTGTTGATTTACCCAAGACCCAATCTGCACTGACTAGACCCACATGAAGTTGAATACTAAGGACCCAGAATTTGCATACTAAGTGAATTGGTTGGCGTGTTCGGTTGTGTTCAGTTTTCCTCTCCCCTCTTCCTGCTCAAGCTTGTTCTCTCGGCGATTAGCATAATTTCATTTCATAAAAAAAAAGAAATTATTGTCACAAAGTCTATCTCTGTATTGTGGTTCGTGGGAGAGCGCCGCTCGACTTTGTATGCAGTAAAATGTTAACCTTTTGGAAAAGACCTTTTTCCTTATTTTATAATTAAAACCTGAATTAACTTTGATGTCCTGGTATGTATATCTAAGTAGTTCAGTCTTTCTTTTGTTTTTTCCGCTGCTTTTCTCACCATTTAGACGATAGACTCTCGAGAGGTGGAATTTGCATAAAACACGAGCGTGCATGGTCAACTTAAATATCCGAATATTGAAATGGCAGTACCAAATTGCAACGAAGTCTGTCAGTAACTTCCCTCAAGGTTACAAAGAGCAGGGAGCTAAAAATAGCACCTAACTGGGCATCGTGAATATGAGTTGTCTGGATCTCTCTGCAGAGAGAGAGAGAGAGAGAGAGAGAGAGAGAGAGAGAGAGAGAGAAATATTCATGTGAAATTGCTAATACCTTAATAATGTCTGTCCAAAATTCGGCAAAATCGGGCGAAATCGAATTATACACAGTGAAGGGACAGCGAGAAAACGTATGTTTGAACAGCTCTGCGTTGAGTGGAGAGAGAGAGAGAGAGAGAGAGAGAGAGAGAGAGAGAGAGTGGAGTGAGTGTAGCGAGGGGGCCGTTGCGCCCCCTTGAGTTGCTTCCTAGACTCCCCCCACCTACCTCCTCTTCTACCACCTGATCAATACTGCGTGTTGGAGTGTGGAACTCAGGGTGGGAGGGAGGGAGGGGGTTGGTGGTTGGATGCTCTTGGTGGGGGTCTTGTGGTCCCCTTTCGTCCCTCCTCCCCCTCCTCCTCCATATCCCTCCTTTCCTCGGCTCTGTTGTATCCCCTCTTCGTCCCTCTCTCTCTCTCTGTCTCTCTCCTGATTTTCTATTCATTTGTTCCGCTTTTATCTCTTATTCGCATTTCTTTCTTTCTTTATTGTTCGTGAACTCAAGGTATATTTGCATTGAATTTGTGTTAGAGAATTGCTGATATTATGATAGGCTGGGGTCTCTCTCTCTCTCTCTCTCTCTCTCTCTCTCTCTCTCTCTCTCTCTCTCTCTCTCTCTCATTTGGCAGAGTCCGTAATTTTGGTGCTCGATGGTGGGCATCGTTGTCTTCTGAAGACAAATATTGATAATCACAATTTCTCCCGTTTTTTTTTTTTTTTTTTTTTACATTTCTGTTAGTAGCTTTCTTGGATTATTTCTCTTTCATTTTCTTTAGTGTTTAGACTAAATAGTCAACATTTCTTGGTTTTCTTACCTTGGTTTCTATTTAATTCGTTTGTACTTCAGTCTATGTTTCTGTACGAGACACGTTGGATTTTCTTTCATGGTGTTTTCGACAGTGAAATAGCTTTTTTTTTTTTTTTTGGCTTTCAGTAATGCTGTGATCATTGGTCCCATATACCTTGTATGTATATCTATCTATACGAGACATGTTGCACTGCCTTTCTTATTGATGATGAAAATGAAGTGGTGGTCTTTTGGTTTTCAGTAATGCTGTGATTAATGGCCCTTATATGCTTCGTCTTTTTAAAGTAATAGCGGATGTGAATCCCCGTGACGTCAAGTGTTTTATCTCTATGGGAGAGGTACCAGACACTCGCTTGTAAATGGAAGCAAGCTACCCTTTTGTTTTGATATCAGGACGGAATGTTGTTTGAGTATCAGAAGATTTCTTTTTCATGAGAGACTGGGCAGTCCTCAGTGTGGTTAGGCTAGATTAGGTTTGGTTTGGTTTAGGTTCGCGTCCGAATGCCTCCAAGTTTGTAAGTATTTTTGTTTCAAGATATTTTTTCTCCCAAACCACAGGCTGAAACTATGTGAACTTTGAAGCTGTAGGCGTTTTATAATATTTTTCCAGGATTTTTTTTCCCTCCTAAACCACGGTCTGAAACTTGCGAACTTTGAAGCCGTAGGCGTTTTATGATATATATTTTTTTTCAAGACTTTTTGTTTCTCCTAAATCACAGGCTGAAACTGGATGTCAATTCTGAAGAATATGCGTTTTATAATATATTCTCTCAGAGTATTTTTAATTAGATGCAACTAGTAGGCAAGTTATAATCATATGTGATCAAGATCCTGCTTTATTATTATTATTATTATTCCAAATTAAGTTTTTGCCTGCCTATAAGAAAGCAAACCTAGAAAATTACCAGTTATTTTCGTTTTCTTCTATGACAAACAAGGAAAGAATTTACCATCCCGAGAGAGAGAGAGAGAGAGAGAGAGAGAGAGAGAGAGAGAGAGAGAGAGAGAGAGAGATGAAAATACAACGCTTTAGAGTTCCCTCTTCCCCTTCCGAAATCACATGGCGTTTCCGCGCGCCTGCAGTTGCCGACAGCGACTTTGTGAGACGCAAACTAATCCAGCAGTAGTTATGACCCGAGTATACTTCCTTATGGTCTGTGTGCGTCAGCAGTTTTGAGTATCTTTGTACCCTCTTCGATTTGTTATATATATATATATATATATATATATATATATATACACATATATATATATATATATATATATATATATATATAATTATATATATATATATGTATATGTATGTATTATAAAATATATATGATATATATATGTATATATATAATCTTGTGTTGTTTTCATATTTTTGCCTCACCGTTTTTACGAAATCTGTTGCTTGTCACTTTGTTTCATCCAGAGTCCTTCACCGAGGTTTTATGTTTATCTCTGTGTTTTTATATTACTCATGCTTGTCTTTACCTTCGTGTTTGCCTTATTTCTTTGATCTTTCTCCGGTTCTGTCTTCGAAAATTTACCTTGTTTCTGATGTCATATTTAATAATAATAGTCTTTAGTTTTCTGTAAAAGAAACCTATTGTGCCGGCTTTGTCTGTACTTCCGCACTTTTTTCTCTCCGCCTTTAGATCTTAAAAACTACTGAGGCTAGAGGGCTGCAAATTGATATGTTGATCATCCACCCTCCAGTCATCAAATATATCAAATTGCAACCCTCTAGTCTCAGCAGTTTTTATTCTATTTAAGGTTAAGTTTAGCCATAATCGTGCTTCTGTCAACGATATAGGATAGGCCACCACCGGGCAGCGGGTAAAGATTCACGGGCCGCAGCTCCTCATACAGCATTATACCGAGACCACCGAGAGATAGATCTGTTTTCGGTGGCCTTGATTATACGCTGTACAGAAAACTCGATTTCGCTGAAGAAACTTCGGCGCATTTTTACTTGTTTCTCTCTGAATTTTATTTTCCAGTCGCTGTACATTTACCCCCACAGCCAAACAGTGGAAGTCGGTCTGATTTAACGTTATTGCCAAGTCGTGTAACCTTATATATAACGCCTCTTCAAGAGGGGAAAGGACATATCGTTTCCTTTGGGGCTAAACCCTCATTTTTTTTCTTCTCGGAATCCGTCTTCTTTTTCCTTCAGGCTGGAGCTTTTTTGCTTACTTGCTTTCCTTTGTTTACGCCCTAAGGGCTGCCTTCCTCTTGGTTTTTAGTTTTCTTCAAAAGAAAACTAGTGTGCCGGCCTTGTCTGTCCGTCCGCAATTTTTCTGTCCGGCCTCAGATCTTAAAAACTAGTGAGGCTATAGGGCTGCAAATTGGTATGTTAATCAGCCACCCTTCAGTCATCAAACATAACAAACTGAAGCCCTCTAGCCTCAGTAGTTTTTATTTTATTTAGGGTTATAGTCAGACATAATCGTGCCTCTGGCAGCGACATAGGATAGGCCACCACCTGGCCGTGGTTAAAGTTTCATGGGCCGCGGCTCGTAGAGCATTATACCGAGACCACCGAAAGATAGATCTATTTTCGGTGGCCTTGATAATACGCTGTAGCGGCTGTACAGAGAACTCGATTGCGTCAAAGAAACTTCGGCGCATTTTTTACTTGTTTGTTATGGTGGGAAACTGAAAGAATTCTAGTAGCGAATTCCAACCAAAAATAGCAGCAGACTACTCTGGAATCTTAGCAGCTGTACTTCTGCGCGAGCTCTATGACTAACGGGGTGTGTTTTGTACACCTGCTACTGCTGTAGGTGATCAGGTAAGTAAGCTTTAGCACTTATTCATGTGTATACTGAATGCATGATTAATAAATGTACCTTGTTCTTAAACCAACTGCAGGATCTGAAAATAACCGTGAATTCAGTGCAGATGTCGGAATTGGGACTTGTATCCGAATCGGAATCGGAAGTTTAATGTAGTATCGAGATTCATATCGGAGTCATTAAAAATTTGGTTTCGTCCCATCCACTAATATATATATTTATACATACACACACACACACACACACACACACACATATATATATATATATATATATATATATATATATATATATATATATATATATATAATTGTGTTTTTGATATCCGTCCGACAAGAATTATTGTCAATAAACAAGTCGTGAAGGAGGAGGATTTCATTCCATTGTAGGATGGAAGGCCGGGAGGGCCACAAGGGAAGGTTTGGTGGCTGGAGAGGAGGCCTCGGTCTCCCGAGTGACGCAAGGGGAAGGAAGAAATTTCTTCTTCCCTCCTGGAGTGACTTTCACTCTCACTTTCTTCGGCCGTTGTGTTCTCTGCGATTATCTCTGAAGGAGGAGGAGGAGGAGGAGGAGGAGGAGGAGGTTATAACCTCTCGTGTTTTTAGTGACTCTTTTTTTATGTCTTGGTAAAACCTGCTCTCGTGCCTTTGCCGTTTCGTTTTCTGCTGACTGGTTTCTTTCGAAGTGGTTTGTTTTCCTCAAGTTTCAGCTGTTTCCATCATCGTTTTCATCGTTGTTTGTTCATTATAATCATTACATTCTTTAGTGTTCAATTTGCCTTAAGGCTTAGGATGAATCAGTTACGTATTTATCTTGTGGTGAGTCGAGTTCCTCTGGTTCCAGGAAACAAGGCGGAAGGAGGTTGGATGAGCCGATTTAAATGAGGTTTTTGGCGGTAGAGGGGATTTTGGAGATGAGGGGCCAGGGGAGGGGAGGGGTGAAGTTGAGGATGCTGCACGTGCCAGGAGCCTCTTTAGCTGCCGGAGGTGTAGGCCTATGGGGCTGGGGAGGGGTTGTAAGATGCATGGGGGTGTTTTAGGAGCTTCCATTCTCTCCCCTCTGGCCACATTCTGCGCCGGAATTTTTCTTTTCCTTTTTATTCCCCTGTCATTTTTCTCTTATCCATTTGTATTTGCATCGGAGGGTATAGGGTCCTCTGTTCTTTGTTTGTTAGTTGCTGTTAATTATTGATGACAGATGTTGAAAGTAGCGTTGATTATTGACGGAAAATGTTGAAAAGGAGCTTTAAACTGAACCTACTACTGAACTTTATACTAATTTGAATGTACAAATTTGGGACTAGTTTACTATTTTGTTGCTGGTACAGTAGCGATGGTATTATTAGTTGTTCATGTTACCGGAAATTGTTTGCAATTTTAGAGTGTCTTAAGTATAGTTCCAATTGTCTGTGATGGCGCTGAGGAGCGATGGCAAAGGTCAGTGACCTCCTGCATTGGCGCGCTCGCGGTACCCAAGTGTCGTAGTCTTAGCCTTCCGGTGATTATCTGAGAGAGAGAGAGTAGAGAGAGAGAGAGAGAGGGGGGAGGAGTGATATTAGCGCATTGATCTCTCGTTTGTATCAGAAGAATAACGGGCTGATTTCAGATTGGAGTTTTCGTTGTTTTGCAGTTTTGCTGTTGGCTAATAGCAAGTGTGGAAGAAATTAACTTTTAAAATTTTAAAGGATGCTGGTGTGCGGTAAATGTACTGAAAAGGAGGTACAGGATTTTAGATAATTCTCTCTCTCTCTCTCTCTCTCTCTCTCTCTCTCTCTCTCTCTCAAACTGAACGATCTTGGCGTATAGTAAACTTATTTAAAAGGAGGAAGAGGATTTGTCCCAACAATTCTCTCTCTCTCTCTCTCTCTCTCTCTCTCTCTCTCTCTCTCTCTCTCTCTCTCTCTCTCTCTCTCTCTCTAAAACTGAAACGATCTGGCGTATAGTAAACTTATCTAAAAGGAGGAAGAGGATTTGTTCCAATAATTCTCTCTCTCTCTCGCTCTCTCTCATCTAAAAGGAGGAAGAGGATTTGTTCCAATAATTCTCTCTCTCTCTCTCTCTCTCTCTCTCTCTCTCTCTCTCTCTCTCTCTCTCTCTCTCTCTCTACATAATTTAAATCTCCACTCATCCAGTATCTGGAAAATCAATATTGTTTTGGCCACGTGAACTACACAAACCAAGTCCGGGGAGTGTGTGTTGTGGAAGTTATTCTAACATATTTTATAAACTTTTCCCGAATAACTTACGATTAGCAAGTTCCTTCATTTCGTAAAGGCTCGAGGAGGGTAAAGACAAGAGTGCTGTTTTTTCGGGGGGGCGTCTCGGGACCCGACGAATTCGTCGGGGGGCGTAAGAAACAAACGCCGCGTGTCCTTTGTGACCTCAGCGACTGGCACGGTTGAGCCACGGCACCATTGGCGGCCAGTTCTCTCTCTCTCTCTCTCTCTCTCTCTCTCTCTCTCTCTCTCTCTCTCTCTCTCTCTCTGCGTCGTTGGAGAAGGCCGCACTTCGCTGTTGCTGGGTCCTCTCTCTCTCTCTCTCTCTCTCTCTCTCTCTCTCTCTCATCTTCCGTGATACATATCTTAGGAGAACTCCTGTATACTTTTTATACACAGCGGTGGTGGTGATGGTGGAGGTAGGGCCTCTCTCTCTCTCTCTCTCTCTCTCTCTCTCTCTCTCTCTCTCTCTCTCTCTCTCTCTCTCTCTCTCTCTCTCTCACAGACATTACCATTCCACATGAAAACTGACAGCAGCCAACTGGACAGGCGTTGCTAGGGAAAACCTTTTTATACTTTTCTTTTATTTTTTGTATACAAGGGATGAGTTTTCTGGTTGATATTGGCAAGTGTACGTGCTCGAAGGTCATGTTTTTGGGGGAGAACGAGTGAGGGGAAAGATCTCGAGGTTTGGTGCCCACTCGGATTTTGTTCTTTGACTAAAGAAGAATGGGTAGCCGTAAGCTTTTGACCTCTTCGAAAGGAACGGCGATTTACCTCAGGGATTTATCGGAAAGATGGTGTTAGGAATCAGTCGACAAGTCAGCATTTCTTTTTTGAAAATTAAAAGATAAAGTTAGGGTTTCTTTTTTGAAAATTGAAAAATAAGGTTAGGATTTCTTTTTTGAAAATTGAAAAATAAAGTTAGGATTTCTTTTTTGAAAATTGAAAAATACAGTTAGGATTTATTTTTTGAAAGATTAAAATTAAAGTCAGGATTTCTATTTTGAAAATTGAAAAAGTTTGGATTTCTTTTTTGAAAATTAAGAAAAATAATGTTAGGATTTGTTTTTGAAAATAAAAAGATAAAGTTAGGATTTCTTTTTTGAAGATTAAAAAATCCTAATTGGTTTAAGTGCTACAAGATACAGCAGTTTTTAGCTGGCGCGAACGAGTTTCTTTTTCGGTTTATTGCAGCGTGGGAGAACCAAACGTAGGGTTTCCAAACGACTTTTAAGAATATATTTAAGTGGAGCTCCAGGTAGTATTCTATTTCTTGTCAGTTTTGGAAAAGAAAAATAATAGCTCTTGAAAACTGTCTACCACATTAGGATCTTTTACAGACTACATACCTATACATATATATGTATAAGTGAATGTTTTTGTGAAGAAGATACCCAAATGAATGAAACAAATGGAAAACGGTAGAACGTTAGATTGTGGATCACATATTTACCTTTCGGCAGACTGACCTGAGCAGTGGATTGAATACTGATCACAGTGTAAACCTTACCTGTCATTTTTTTTTAAATATATATTTTAAGGATGGCTTTCTTTACTGTATTATGCTTTTGCTTTTTTTTCTTTTTGTTGTATTTTACACGACCTGGCTGCTACTGTATGTTGGGTATTGTATCTTGAAAACCCAGTTTCCGTCGTTAGGTCTTGTAAGTTTTAGGGTAGGTCTTTATATACTGTATTTATTATGCTTCTGCTATTTTGTCTTTCTGACGTACTTCTCAATACCTGTCTGCTACTGTTCGGAGAATATTATCTCTTGAAAACACAGTCCTTCCATCGTTAGATCTTGTGAGTTTAGAGGATAAGATCATTAATCTCGACGAGAAGTCGCGGCGTGCATTAAGTGGTAAAATAGGATATCTTAGTGTTTCGAAGCGTCCCGTCGTCTAGCTCATCGACCAGGAATCCTCCTGCCTTGTTCGCCGTCTTTCCTTCCTCTCTCTCTCTCTCTCTCTCTCTCTCTCTCTCTCTCTCTCTCTCTCTTTTGGAAGTGGTCCAGTACTTGGGATAGGTAGGTGGGCTGCCTGGTGTAGGTTAGGTAGCATTAGGATGGCGGAGAGAGAGAGAGAGAGAGAGAGAGAGAGAGAGCGGGGGGAGGAGGGGGGAATGTGTTGGACCGACCCACGACGTCTGGTCCGTAATGGTAAGGTCCTCAAGGCGTCTTTTACTTCTTGAAGGAGTTTGTCCCTGGCCAGTGTCAGCTGTTTCTGCTGCTGCTGCTGCAGCTGCTGATACTACTGCTGTTCTACCTTCCTGGTGCAAGGTCACGGGTCGTGCGAGGTAAATAAATTACTTGTGAATTTTTAGGAGGTTTTGAAAGTTTCCTTTCGAATGATTTTCATCCAGAAATGCTGAGTTCGGTTTGGTATACTTGATGACAAGAGGAGTAAATCTCTCTCTCTCTCTCTCTCTCTCTCTCTCTCTCTCTCTCTCTCTCTCTCTCTCTCTCTCTCTCTCGTAAAAACTAACTTATCCCATTCTCTCATATAAAGAGAGAGTTTCACATTTCATTTGCTGGTAATTCACTGTGGTATACTCTGGGTAAAAGAGAAGTAACCTCTCTCTTTCTCTCTTTTAAAGAGAATTTTTTATTGAGTTATTTGTTGATGATTATGTTTGATAAGTCCCCTGTAACCCATCAAAAGAGTTCTAACAATATGGTATATATTCTGTGCAAAAGAGAAGTAATCTCTCTCTCTCTCTCTCTCTCTCTCTCTCTCTCTCTCTCTCTCTCTCTCTCTCTCTCTCTCTCATTATTTTATAAAGAGAGAATTTTTTAAAGATTTATTTGTTGATGATAATGTGTAATAATCCTCGTGTAACCCATTAAAATTGTTCTGACAGTGAATACAATGCTAAATAAGTTTAAGAAAATAAGACGAATATTACAACGCTAATTTTATTAATAAAAAAAAAACTTATCATTAAATCTCTCCTCATCTCTGGAGGTGAGAGAAGGATTATTTTTCAAATTTACTTAAACATTTCCTTTTCGTCCTTTGTCCTCGTCTGCCGGGGCCATTGTTACCGGGAGCAGCAAACAGCTCTTAATTCAGGCCAGCACTTAAGATGAATGAACCTGCCGGAAGTGGCACTTTTCTGCGCACTGTTGCACCTGGAAGGATGGATGGGCCTGTTTTGCTTCTCGGGCGCTTTCGTGTGTGTGTGTGTGTGTGTTTTGTTTTTTTTTTTTTTTTTTTTTTTTTTTTTGGCTGTTTACTGGGTAGGAGGGATGAATTTAGAAGAAAAAATACTTAAGGTTTGATAGGCATCCGGTCTCGACTCTATGTTGCATAAATTAGTCTTTTTTTTTTTTTTTTGCTGTTTTTGTTTTTGGGTTTAAGACTGTTTTTTCGTTTTTTTTTCATTTTCTTTGGTGTTTTTGTTTTCGGGTTTAAGACGATTTACTGGGTAGGAGGAATGGACTTGGAAGGGAAAATACTAAGGTTTGATAGGCTTTCAGTCTCGGCCTTATGATGCATAGAATGTGCCGTATGTTTTGTTAGTGTTTTATTGGAAAAACCTTTTTCTAATTTTTTTTACAGGTTTCTTTCTCTTGTGTTTTTGTTTCTGGGTTTGTTGGTGTTTTATTGGAAAAAACTTTTTCTGATTGTTTTTTTTACAGGTTTCTTTATTTGGTATTTTTGTTTTTGGGTTTAAGAGTATTTATGGAGTAGGAGGAATGGAGTTGGAAGGGAAAATACTAAGGTTCGATAGGTATTCGGTCTCGACTGTACAGTTCATAGAAAGAGAGGTGGTTTTGTCAGTATTTAATAGGAAAATACATTTTCTGATTCATTTTTTTACAACGAATTAATGCTTTCATACAGAAACGTCCTGTGTTATTGAGCATGAGATTCAGCGACAAACTCGTACGTTACGACCATGAAGAACAATCACTTTCATTTAAAGATGAGGATTAATTGAGACCTTTGCTTTGATCTTAAATCTTGGTATATAGTTTTGACAATATACCAAGATTTACACTCGAGAAAAGAGTCTTATTTTATCCTCAAAACTGTAAATGTAAATAAACGAATTTTAAACTGAGCAGTCGTTGTGTTTTCGATCTGATGACCTGACGAATTTCCGATTGAATCTCGGGCATCGTAAAACGAATAATGACGATTATACTTCCAAACATGTCTCACTTTTCGCAATGTATTGCTCAGAAGGGTGCGACATGGAGGGAAGAAGAGCACTACGAGGCACCGTGCCTTTGGCCCTGGCCCCGCATGAGACCGCTCGGCGGGCAGGTCATAGATAGCAACGGTTCATTGATTGCGCGCTTGATAAAAGGTCAAAGGACGTGAACCGCTTTCTCGGAGCAAAGGCTAAATAAAATCCTCTCCAGGACTTCGCGTCCGTTCGGATTTCAACTGGGAGTTCTCGTGGAGTTTCAAAAAGGGGAGGCGAATCATTCTTCATTTTGTTGTCGTCAGTTACTTTGTGGGAGATGAAGAATTCGACTGTTATTCACCCTTTTTTTTCAAGTTTTTGAAGGAAAGATGCTTTACATGTCATTATGGAGGGACTTGAGTATTCATTTTAAGCGAACATGAAATACATGGTCAAAATTCTCTAGAATTTTTGTCTAGGTTTTTGAAGAAAAGATGCTTTACATATCATTACGGGGGACTCTGATTATTCATTTTAAGCGAACATGAAATACGTGGTCAAAATTCTCTAGAATTTTTGTCTAGGTTATTGAAGAAAAGATGCCTTGCTTCTCATCGTAGAGGGACTATGAGTATTCATTTTAAGTGGACATGAAATACCTTGTCAAAATGTAATGTTCCTGATGAGTAATCTCATTAGAACCTACGCAAGTGGTTTGGATAAATGTTTATTCTCTACATGTAACCCTCATTTCTTTGTATGATTTCAAGCAGACGGAGAATTCGGTTGTTATTCACTAGAGCATTTCACAGGGTTGTCGAAGTAGAGATGATTAAATTGTCATCATAGGGGACTTTGAGTATCGTTCATTTTAAGTGGACATAAAGTTACGTGGTCAAATTTAAGGCGTCTGTGAATACTTTCACACGAATCAGCGAAGTTGCTGAAGAGATGATGGTTGAATGGTCATTATAGGGGGCTGTAAGTGTACATTTTAAGTGGGCGTAAACTACTTGCAAAAATTTAAGGCTTCTAGATAATATAAATAACAAGGTTCCTCTTGAGCTGAGACAGGTTGAAGATTTGAAGTCTTTCAAAAAGAAACGTAAAACTTTGTTTCATCAGTGCTATGGTATGGAATATCAAACAGTGAATGTGGAATATGCAGTGTGACCAAATACATCTGATGAATAAACTACTAGTTTGATAATGGAGGTCCTGCGAGCGCGTTGCAATTGGTGCGGGACCTGGATAAGCCGTC
Organism: Macrobrachium rosenbergii; assembly: GCF_040412425.1. Taxonomy (NCBI): domain Eukaryota; kingdom Metazoa; phylum Arthropoda; class Malacostraca; order Decapoda; family Palaemonidae; genus Macrobrachium; species Macrobrachium rosenbergii. The sequence goes on from NC_089748.1 coordinate 47,986,009, forward strand.
AACAACTAACAACAACAAGAATACTTTCACGTGCACCAACGAAAGCGCTTTAGAAAGATGTTTGCTCTTCAAATGTCAACCTCATTCTGTGTACTTTCGTGCCTTTCATGATTATTTCGGCATTGCAGTTGTTTTGCCAAGCTGATGTGAAATATAAAATGAATTAGGAAAGGTTTTGTTGCATGTGGACGGACACGACATGTGGTCTTGTTCATAGTTCTATTTTCTGCTGTAATTCTAATGAATTGTTTCCATGCAATACACGAATACACGGGTATGGAATCATGCAAGTATTTTTATCCTTACGTATCTGAGCAATAAAATAACTGAATCGCCTTTCATATGGTTTATGCCTTCAAGAATATTGTGCTCGTTTGAGTGGAACCATTTATTAAAATTATGAACATGACAAGGGTTGACATACCTCTCATTGCATTTTCGTAGGACTTATGAGTTGAACATTCCGTCGGCCTCGGCACGAAAGTTATTTGTCACTTTTTTCATTCACTGAAGTTACGTCGTGCGTCTGTTTATTCAAATGCGTCATTTCATACATTCCGTGACTGTAATCTGGCGTGGAATCGATTTCGTCGGGGAATTTCCGATGTGTGTTCCCATCGTGGGTATAAATATTCGTAGTCCAACATACAGTATATTGAGTACTGTGAATGTTGTTTATATAGTAAGGTAGTAGTACTCTACGTAGTAGAATGTTATTTCATTTGTGAGAGAGAGAGATAGAGAGAGAGAGAGGTAGGATGCACATCATAAAGTTTCCAAAGAGAGAGAGAGAGAGAGAGAGAGAGAGAGAGAGAGAGAGAGAGAGAGAGAGAGAGAGAATGAATGAATGAATGAATGAATGAATGAACAAACGTGATTGAGAGAGAGAGAGAGAGAGAGAGAGAGAGAGAGAGAGAGAATGCTGTAGTTAGGGAATCCTTTTGCAGTCGGTGGGGCTCGGGAAGATATAAGAGTTGAAATGGTTCGTATGGGAAAGGGGGCGGGGGCCGGTGTGGGTGGGGGAGTTTGGTTATTAGGAGTGTTATTGTCATGCCTTGCGTGTTTGCCTCCGCTGCCATTTCCTGGTAGTAAATATGATTGATCGCGGTTGACTCGATATTCCCGGATTTGTTTTGTCTCTTTTTATTCATACTTTCTTCCTCACTGCTATTTTGGTTAGTGTGGGCGAGCATGTGAAACTCATATACTACAGTTTCTGGTTTTTGTTATTGATAGTGACTGAAGGAACTTACTACTGCCTTTGGTCTTACGAAGGTTGCATTAGTGGCTAGAACCGACGGATTATGATTCGGCATCCGCGCATGCGTCGAGTTGAGCAGCGCTACATGCTGGTGGTATGTTTTGGTGGTCAGCGTAGCGATAAGTTTTCGCTTGGCAGACGTTTAGGTAATTTTAGAATGAGCTTGCGTCATTTGGATCATCTGAATTTATTCTGGAATTTCATTCTCTCTCTCTCTCTCTCTCTCTCTCTCTCTGAGAGGCATTTCGTGCTGTGCTGCGGTAAAGTTAATGTGCAGCGTTCGTATTTTAGCAACATTCCTCAACTCTCCGGTTCGTGGGTTCGATATAAAAGTGGGAGGGGGACGAAATGTTACCTGTGGAGGAGGGAATGGGAGGGGGGAGTGGGGAGAGGAGTAGGGACGGATGGATAGGGGAGATAGGATGGGTGTGTCTGTGTTAGGAAGAGGCGAGTGAGGTTTTGATACTGGTGTTTGTGAAGAATAATGTCTCTTGGAAATAGGAAGAAGTTTGATAGTAAGAATGAAAAGATGGATCCTATGATTTATGAGAGCTGTGTTTTCTGACCCAGCTCGGGTCGCGAGTGACGCATAGGCCTCCCCGATAGGCTTTTGTTTTTCTGCGTAAGTCAAGCGACAGCTGCAGCTCGCTTAGCGCTGGGCACGCCATCTCTGAAAGCGTAGGTTCGTATCCTCGGAAAAGTTACAAATTACTTTGTAAAATTTGGCATATTTGAGAATAGAAGGCAAAGTCATTTAAAAATACCGTTAACTTAGATATCAAAAACCCACCACTGAAAGCTTTGCCGCAAGGCGCAGAGGTGATATGAAAACTGATATCGAGGAAAAAGAAGCTGGATAGTTGTTGGGAAGGTATGGTAGACTGGAATAACCTGTTTATGGCGAACTCTCTCGCATCGGAAAACACCAGGAGAGACGTCGAGACGGAGAGACGTAGAGAACGCACGAACGAACAAACGAACGAAGAACTTTCCATTTCAGCGGCGTACGAGAAGCCTTCTCGGGTTCGCGTGTTCTGTAGCGTTTGTTGACGCTGTATGGTATTGTCTGCGCTCACAGCCGCGTGAAGGGACATCTCCCCCTCCCCCCTTTACCTCCCCTAACTCTCCCCCACCTCGCTTAACTCTTCGCCACTTCCCTTAACTCTCCCCACCTCCCTTAAATCCCTAACTCCCTTAAATCTCCCCAAGTACTTTTAATCTCCCCTACCTCCCTTAACTCTCCCTACCTCAACTCTCCCTACCTCCCTACCATTTCTCCTACCTCCCTTAACTCTCCCTACCTCCCTTAACTTTCCCCAACTATCTTAACTCTCCCACTCTCCCTACCTCCCTTAACTCTCCCCCTACCTCCCTTAACTCTTCCTACCTCCCTTAACTCTCTTTACCCCCTTAATTTTCCCCAACACCCTCAACTCTCCCTACCTCCCTTAAATCCCCGTACCTCTCGTAAATCTCCCCCACCCTTAAATCTCCCCTACCTTCCTTAAATCTCCCTCTACCTCCCGTAAATCTCCCCCACCCTTAAATCTCCCCCTACATCCCTTAAATCTCCACCTACCTCCCATAAATCTCCCCCACCCTTAAACCCCTACCTCCCTTAAATCTCCCCCTACCTCGCGTAAATCTTCCCCACCCTTAAATCTCCCCACCTCCCTTAAATCTCCCCCTACCTCGCTTACCTCTCGTTAATCTCCCCCACCCCCTTAACTCTTCCCACCTCCCTGTAATCTTCCCTACCTCCATTAACTTTCCCCAACTCCCTTAACTCTCCCCACCTCCCTTAAATCTCCCCCGACCTCCCTTAAATCTCCCCCGACCTCCCTTTACTCCTCCCTACCTCCCCATAACACGAAGGTGTAGAGTGTTGCTCCCCCCTCTTCTGTGTGGTGTAAGTTAGTGTCGCTTATATATGTTAAAATGTGTACTGGACCTTGTGGAATAGACGGCAGAAATATGCACTTTTGCGTGCGCGCACGCACACAAAAATGGTTTGGGGCAGTAATTTAGATTGCGGTATGTGTGCGTACGAGTTTTTTCCTTTTTAGTAATCGTTGGTGGTAATGTACCCGTATTATCGCCCCTGTGGGCTTGTGCCATAATGGTGGTTCTTCTTCTTCTTCTTCTTCTTCTTCTTCTTCTTCTTATTATTATTATTATTATTATTATTATTATTATTATTATTATTATTATTATTATTTTCTGAAGAAATCCACAATGATGACAGCGTAAATGTATATTAAAAACATACATTTACACTGACATCAGTGTGGATTTTTACTTTTTAGTGACTATTATTATTATTATTATTATTATTATTATTATTATTATTATTATTATTATTATTATTATTATTATTATTATTATATGACTTCGAACCAAGCGATGAGAGGCGTGGTGCTTTTGTTCACCCCTCGCTGCTTTTCCCGTCCGTTTCACGACTGCCGTGCAAATAACGTGGGCAGGAGGACGGTTATACTTTAGTAGAAAATATATTGCATGAAATTACCCCGTTTATGTGTTCTTTGTAGGCGTTTGCCACGCGACACTTCGGGAAGATAATGGCGTTTTTAAGTATACCTTCCTCTTGGACTTTTCTGCGCTCCTTTAAATTATATACCCTTTATTCTCTTATGAATGACATGGCGTGGTATGGGGCTGCTATGGATTTCCAACTCTCTCTCTCTCTCTCTCTCTCTCTCTCTCTCTCTCTCTCTCTCTCTCTCTCTCTCTCTCTCTCTCTCTCTCTCTCGGGATGAAAGCTCGCCCCTAGCAACAGCTTTTCTGGTCTGAAGAATGTTTTAGAAGTGGTCTGCAATTTATTTTTAATGGCTTGAAGTATTTAGATCTTGAATGCTGTAGTTTTTGAACCTGTTTACTGATTAACAATCTATTTGTGTGTGAAATGTCTTATTTCTTACCTCTGTGCTACAGCAAGTATATTTTTTGTATATTTTATAAAGTATATATTCCATTTCAAAGTGATTTTGCTTTCCGTTTGCTCAACATTACAGGCGGTCTAGATATTTAGTCCCAGGAGGTATACTCAATATTATTCGTGTCTCTGTGTTAAGTCTCAGGAAGTATATGTGAAAGAACTAATTATTATTTATCACCTCCTACTAATGTCTTGGGTCTGTATTCTAAACTCAAGAGGCATCTGTTGGGTAGCCCGTTCTTCACAATGTTGAAGTTTACCCTCAAGAGAAGTCTTTCATGTTTGAATCATAAAGCTCTGGTTTATATTTCAAGTATCAGGCATAATTGCGCCATTGAGGATTGTTTGCCCTCCTGCTTAAACACTGATACGGGAGACATAGCTAGAGGTGAGAGAGAGAGAGAGAGAGAGAGAGAGAGAGAGAGAGAGAGAGAGAGAGAGAGAGAGAATTATTCTTTGAGTTCAGTTCAGCGAGGTGAGGATTACCTCGACGAGGTCCTTCCGATTTGATGGTGTGCAGTTTTGAGGAAGCATTGAAGACTCAATGTCTTCTCTCTCTCTCTCTCTCTCTCTCTCTCTCTCTCTCTCTCTCTTTCTTTTCCAGCGACCCACGACAGCCGACCAGGTCATCAATTCACTGCTTTGGTCACCAGGGCCCCTGGATATTAAGGGAACGCGCCCGTGTTGTCTCTGGTCCTGGTCCTGGTCGTGTATCGAACATGGACCAGGACACATTATTATTATTATTATTATTATTATTATTATTATTATTAGTGTTTAAACGCGGGCGAAAAGAATAGCAAATAAATAAGGAAAGCCTACTGTAATCGAAAAAGGCGTTATGATTCACAGGCCATTGATGGACCAAGAGCTGAAGTGATGGATCCTTCCGAGTTTGTTTTGTACACAGTCACGAGTGGGCTGTTGTCGGTATTGTCTATAGGTTAAGATTATACTTGCTTTCGATGATAAGATTTTGTGTGCATTATATTATACCTGCCAGTGGAAGCTTCATTTTTATCTACCGCCTCTATGTTGCGTATTTTCTCATATAAAGCTTAGTGGATAGTATACTGTTTTTTATTCAGAATTCACCCAGGAAGTCAGTTTCTGTCGTTGTTTATGAAAGAAAAACTAACTGATAATCTAGACAATTTTTGTATGAGAATGTGTTACAGTGTCTTCAGTTACTTATGAGTAAATTTATTTCCATAATAGACTAAATGCTTCCGAAGTGTTTTTAATAGCTTATGATCGAGGAGACCCGGTGTGTCATAGATTTTGACATTTATGTATTTTGTTGATTGCTTGAACTTTGATCATAATTTGGTGACTTAAGTTGGGCTGAAATGCCTTGATGAAATTCAAAACAGTTGGTTCAGTACATAAACAGTCTATTTTCACCTTTTTTGTTTGTTTGTTTGTTAAATTTAGCAATCATCTTTTAATTTACGGAAGATTTTGCGCTCTCTCTCTCTCTCTCTCTCTCTCTCTCTCTCTCTCTCTCTCTCTCTCTCTCTCAGACCCATTAATTTTGCTGAATAACAGCAGGCTGGCATTTTCCAAGTCATGGGATTATTATGTTTTATTAAAGTTCTCGAAGCCCAAAATTTTTAATTGATGATTAGGAAAACTTTTTCGTCTCATTGACTTGGCATATTAATTGCTGTGTTAATTATATCTGATATCCCGATGAGGGTCTCATGAAAGCTACGAATGGTAAACAAAGTTTATGAATTGGGAAGAATGTAATTAGGTGGCAGCGGAATAAAAGTTCCACAAACACCCACTAATGTGTGTGTATATAGTAACACATACACATACATACATACATATAATATATATATTATATATATTATATAATGTATACACATATATACATACATATATATATATATATATATATATATATATATATATATATATATATATATATATATATATATATATATAATAATGTCTGTGTGTGTGTGTGCATGCATGTATAGAATGAACATTTCATGACACCCGGGAAAATTTATATGCAAAATAACTGGTCCTTTCAGTGCCACATACTTCAGTCTGTCTGGCCAAAGTAGACGAAAAGTAGTAGTAGAAGACTTGGTAGCATTCAGACCGCCCCCAAAAAAAAACCTTCCCCACTACAACTGGTGCTTCTTCTCCCCCCCTCCCATCCCCCCCATCCTCCCACCCAATCCCTCCACCTACGTCATTCCACTTCCTTTTCACTTCGGGGTCTGGTTGGGTGATATCGATACTTTACAGCCATGGTGCATTATTCAGGCCCCTATTTTATGATCCCTGCGGCCAGTCAGCGCTATGGAAGGAAGGGAAGAAGGAAGAAAGAAAGAAGGAAAGAAAGAGAGAAGGGTATTTGGTTTGTCTAGTCTGGTGGGTCCCTCGGAGTCCGCGCCATCACGGGCTGATTTTGGAAGCAAGAGTCGTGTTTGCTTGCTTTCCTTGGAGAAGTTTTTTTTTTTTTTTTTTTTTTTTTTTATCTTTTCGGGTTTCTACGTTTTGTCTTGCTAAAGGAAACTGCGTTGCATGTTAGTTAATAATGTGATGGGTGTTTTTTTTTTAGGATAAATGTTAAGAAAGGTTTCTGCGTTTTGTCTGGTTAAAGGAAACTGCGTTGCATGTTAGTAGCCTAAATATTGGGATGGGTGTTTTTTTAGGATGAATATTAAGAAAGGTTTCTGCGTTTTGTCTGGTTAAAGGAAACTGCATTGCATGTTAGTAAATATTGGGATGGGTGTTTTTTTTTCAGGATGAATATTAAGCAAATGGAAAATTGAGTTTACGCTTTTTTTGTTTGTTTGTTTTTGTTAGTTGCACTGGCGTCACGAAGACAGATCCCGTAAGGTTTTTTTCGGGGAGGGGGCTAGCGGCAAGCGTCGTTTGTGCACTTCACGTGGTGCACTGTATGCATCGATAAATGTTGTTTGAAGCGTCCCTTCGTCCCCCAGTTGCTCACACTTTTTAGCCTTTTACTTTTAGCCTTTTACTCTTACCACCATTCACGCTTTTACCATGATAAACTACTCTAATGTTGGAGACAGTACCGTACTTAAAATGAAAATAAACATTTTTCATTTTACCAAGTAGGATGAAAATAAACATTTGTCATTTTACCAAGTAGAATGAACATAATCATTATCATTTTACTTGTAAAGTAAAATGAAAATAAATTTTTTTCATTTTACTAGTAAAGTAAAATGAAAATAAACATTTTTCATTTTACCAAATAGAATGAAAATAAACATTTTTCATTGTACTAAGTAAAATGAAAATAAACATTTTTCATTTTACCAAGAAAAATGAAAATAAACATTTTTCATTTTACCAAGTAAAATGAAAATAAGATTACCGAATGTGCGTTAGTCCTGTAGGAGCTTCGGTGAGGGTCGATGGGCCGAAGAGGGGGGATTTTGGGGGGTTGGAGGTCTGGGTGGGAATGGTGGGGTGGATTTGGGGTGGCAGGTTGACATCATGGAATTTTTATGTCATGGGGTGTTGAGAAGATATTGGGTCGTCTGTGTCGACCGGCGGGGGAAATCTCTCTCTCTCTCTCTCTCTCTCTCTCTCTCTCTCTCTCTCTCTCTCTCTCTCTCAGTGGATATTGGTATCACTTCCTTTAAATTGTATTTCAAATTTACGTGGGCTTTCAAATAACTTTCTCGAATCACCCTGAAATGAATTGGAACACTTTTGTTTTTATTTGTTTAAATGTCTGGTTACATAAATCTATTTGGAGGTTCAGCATATAGATACTGAATCAGCTTTTTTATTTTTTTGTCTTTAAGAGAGAAAGAGGAGGAAGAGGTGTGATTTAATTATTGTATATTGTAATATATTTCCCCATTGCACAATCAAGTGGCTTTCACCGGAAAATGCTTTCAGTGTTGATCCTAATACTCCTTCCCTGTATATTTTCTGTTGCAAGAACTCATGTCTGTCTTCCTTATATATTTTCTGTTGCAAGAGCTCCTGTGTCTGTTTTCCCTATATATTTTCTGTCGCAAGAACACATTGTCTGTGTGTCGGCCGATACCGGAATAATTTCGAAGTTATTCTTTTTATTTTATAATTTTAGGAAGTATCTTGAAATATATTTCACGAATTTCGATTATTTATAGGTACTAAAATGAAGCAATGTCCGACATTCATCTAAGAATGCGGAGATAAAACTTTGTTATAATTGTCGCTTAGTAATTATTACAGTGTATCCTCTTGAGATTAAAAATAAAGGTCATTAAAATCAACCTCTCTGTTTGATTTGGGTACCTTTTAGGTAATCTCGCTGGGTGTTGTCATCGTCCAGCAAATGCATTTGTGTGTTTGTGTATGTGTGTGTATATATATGCGCCGGCAAGCACGCATGTTTGTTTGTGCTCGATCAGTTGTTATTCAGCCTTAATTGTTATTGGACGTGATCTAATACGCCGATCAACAGCGCGTTTGATCTCTTTCCCCGCGGCGTTGCAACGCGCATATTAGCGTCCGTTCGTGCTTAGCAGTGGGTTGGGAGACATTTTCATAAAGCTGCTCTTATTGCTTTGAAGTCCTGGGATGGTTGGGGGGGACGGGGATGTGGGGGGGTAGGAGGTAGGGCAGGGGATGGCGGCCTCCCGTTTGCGATGAACAATAAACTTCGATAATCGCCACCCCGAGGTTTATCTGAAAGTGTACGTCCCACACTGTTGTAAAACATGTTGTGGACATATCGAAAACTTGTCGCGAACATATTGAAAACTTGTCGCGAACATGTCTAAAACTTGTCGCGAACATATCGAAAACTTGTCGCGAACATATAGAAAACTTGTCGCCAACATATCGAAAACTTGTCGCACACACAACACTTACATGTCAGCAACTTAATCGTAGCCCTTACTAGTGTGTTCATACGATTATCCAGTATTTGCCAAAGATTCGTTCTGCACCTACGGCAGTTGACTTGTTTTCAACCTGTATTTGACATGTATGCGATAAGTTTCCCTATGCTTTATCTGAAAGTGTACGTCCCACTCAACAGAGGAACATGTCACAAACATATCGATAACTTGTCGCGCACATGTCACAAACATGTTTAATACAAGTCGACGACTTATGCTGTAAAAGTAAATATATAGTTAATCAGTGACAGCAATTTCTCTTAATAATGTTTTAAAACTAGAGCAAATGTTATAATGCACTATATAGCTAATGAATAACACATTTTCTCTTAATTTTATAAAATACATGAAAATGTTTAAGAAAATGTTCATGGGATTGGTACGACTTGTAAACATTTTCATGTATTTTACAAAATTTTTAAGAGAAAATGTCATTAACTGTATACACTTGCATTTCGTATTTTCTTTTTCTTTAAATTATTAAGTGAAAATGCCGTAACTTATTAACTATATACTCCTGCATTTTAACATTTTCTTTATTTTTACATTATTGAGAGAAAATGCTTTCACTTTCTAGCTAAATACTCCTGCATTCAAACATTGATTTTACAACATTATTAAGAGAAAATGCTGTAAATTATATACTCTTGTATTCAACATTTTTTTCTTTTTGTACAAAAGTATTAAGAGAAACTGCTGTCACTGATTAACTGTAAACTCTAGCATTTAAATTTTTTTCTATTTACAACATTATTGAGAAAATGGCGTCACTTATTATCTATATACCCCAGCATTTACAATTTTTTCTATTTTTAGAACATTATTGAAAGAAAATGCTTTCAATAATTAACTATAAACCTGCATTTAAATTTTTTTCTATTTTTACGACATATGGAAAGAAAATGCTTTCACTTATTAACCATAAACTCCTGCATTTAATTTTTCTATTTGTACAACATTATTAAGAAAATGCTGTCACTTTATATATATATATATATATATTATATATATATATATATATATATATATATATATATATATATATATATGTATATATATATATATATATTTATATATATATATATATATATATATATATATATATATATATATATATATATATATACCCTGCATTTACTTGACGTATTTTTATAAGCAAACAAAGCCACCTCTGGCCCATGAGCCGAAATCTGCGACGCCGTCCTCCCAGAATGGCAATATAGGAGGGAATAGCGGAGAGGGACACATGACTAATGGCCAGTCATACAGGGTGCCATTTGTCATCTCCCCGTGGCACCGAAGTCCCTCTTAGTTCTCGCAAACAAAATGGGAACTCAAAAAATAGAGAAGAAAAAGGAGAAGAGGAGAAAAAATATTGCGCCGGAAATAAAGGGGAAAGAGACGTTGTATGCGAAATTGCGTGTTGGGTCGGTTCCGTTCGTTGCAGTTGGTGTCGTCTGGAAGAACTTGTGAACGTGCGCTGACTGGAGTGCTTGGATGGATTTGGTGGTTGGGTTGTTGTCTGCAGGCTTCAGACGATGGTTGTGATTTGTTGTTTTCCTCTCTCTCTCTCTCTCTCTCTCTCTCTCTCTCTCTCTCTCTCTCTCTCTCTCTCTGCCTCTAGGCGGTGTTTGTGACTTGTAAGTCTCTCCAATTCTTTCTATGTTCGTGTCTGCATTCAGACATTGACTGTGACTTGTAATAAGTCTCTCTCTCTCTCTCTCTCTCTCTCTCTCTCTCTCTCTCTCTCTCTCTCTCTCTCTCTCTCTAGACGTTGTCTCTGACTTGTAAATCTCTCTCATTCTTTCTCTCTGCTTGTGTCAGCTTTCAGACACTGACTGTGACTTGTAATAAGTGTCTCTCTCTCTCTCTCTCTCTCTCTCTCTCTCTCTCTCTCTCTCTCTCTCTCTCTCTCCTCTCCCTCTCTCTCTCTCTCTCTCTCTCTCTCTCTCTCTCTCTCTCTCTCTCTCTCTCTCTCTCTCTGCCTCAAGACGTTGTCTGTGACTTGTAAATCTCTCTCACTTTTTCTCTATTTTTGTGTTTGTTTTCAGACATTGACATTGACTGTGACATGTAATAAGTCTCTCTCTCTCTCTCTCTCTCTCTCTCTCTCTCTCTCTCTCTCTCTCTCTCTCTCTCTCTCTCTCTCTGAGAGTACTGCTTGACGTTATTCAATGGGATGGCTTGGTGCCCTTTAAACCAAAACCTTATCGCGCGTCTCGCTTTGCGTTTAATCTGCGGAGATAATCGTGCAGCAAATTGGGTCATGCAGCCTAAATTGACTTCCGTCGGTATCGGTGTCCTTGGCCTTTGGAGGGGTCAAGGCATTTGCAGTTGAGAGGCATATAGTAAAATTTGGTGAGGAAAATATTTGCTGTCGATAGGAAATATTTTACTGATGGAAATAATGTTTACAGGAAAATATTTGCTTTGGGTATGAAATATTTTGCGGAGGAAGGTAATGATGGATCAGTTTACACGGAGGAAAATAATTATGGATCAGTGTTTACACAGAGGAAAGTAATGATGGATCGTTGTTTACACGGAAGAAAATGATGATGGCTCAGTTTATACACAGAGGAAAATAATGATGGATCAGTGTTTACACAGAGGAAAATAATGATGGATCAGTGTTTACACGGAGGAAAATAGTGATGGATCTGTCACACTGGGGAAAATAATGATGGATCAGTGTTTACATGGAGGAAAATAACGATGGATCTGGGTTTACACAGGGCAATAATGATGATCAGTGATTACGCGGAGGAAAATATAATGGATCAATGTTTACACTTGGGAATATAATGATGGATCAGTGTTCACATAGAGGAAAGAATGATGGGTGAGTTTTTACGTGGAGGAAAATAATGATGTATCAGTGTTTACACGGAGGAAAATAATGGTGGATCAATGTTTACATGGGGGACAGTAATGATGGATCAGTGTTTACACAGATGAAAATAATGATGGATCTGTGTTTACATTGGGGAAAATAGTGTTGGATCTGTGTTTACATTGCAGACAATAATGAGATCAGTGATTACGCAGAGGAAAATGTGGTGGATCAGTGTTTATGCGTAGGAAAATAATGATGGATGTGTTTACACGGAGGAAAATAATGATGTGTCAGTGTTTCCACGGAGAGAAATAATGATGGGTCAGTGTTTACACGGAGGAAAATAGTAATGCATCGGTGTTTACACGGAGGAAAATAGTGATGCATCAGTGTTTACACGGAGGAAAATAGTGATGCATCAGTGTTTACACGGAGGAAAATAGTGATGCATCAGTGTTTACACGGAGGAAAATAGTGATTGGTCATTGTTTACGTGGAGGAAAATGTTTATATTTAAAATGAAAAGGGTGTTGTACAATAATCAGGAACGTATTTCAAATTGGGATGGAAATATTTGTAATTGGAAAAAAATAATTAGAGTACCGATGAAAATATTCTCAACTGGGAGGAAAATAGTTGCATAAATAGCAAAATCATGCGAAGGAGAGTTAGTCACAAAATGGAAAATAACTGCAACGTGGGAAATATTCATATCAAGAGGAAAATATTGCTGACAAAAATAGCAGCGCATTTATAACCAGTGTCATATCAATTTATTTTTTGAAATTAACTAATTCACTTCAATTTGGCTTTCTCTTTTTCATTTCGCCCTTTTTTCATCGTGTTTTATATTTCGAAATGAAGCCATCTCATCTGGGGGACGGCGCCCCTTCCCCACCCTTTCCCATCCCCAAGGGGTGGGTGGGTTGGCACACGGGAGGAGTGATTTATTATCGGGAGTATTTTTGGCATTAGTGCGAAAGCCACATTTGATAAAAGCGCGCTCAGGGCGGATGGCTGGCACTTTTGAATGAAAAATGTGGGCCCCCGGTCATTACTGCGTGCGAAACTTTTCCTCGTGATAAATACTGGGTTGTCATTTTTTTTTATATCATTTGGATCAGGCGTCCAGTTTGGAATTTACCGTAGGGTCAGGCTTTTCCGGGACGGGGGGATGGTGGGCCCGCATTGCATTTCGTGTATCAGTTGCTGTCGTTGTCTCCGAGTTTCGTTTGTTAATTAAGTTTAACGCAGTTGGAGTGAGTTGTGTAAAATCTCCGTCATTTATTGTAAGTGGTGGTTGGTGGGTGGTTTTTTATGTCTTAGTTACATCTTGATTTAAGTGACTGTTTCTCAAATATTGACCTTGGTTACAAAAACCCATTAAACTAATTGAAAATTTCATTGAAAGACACTATTTCCACCTAGATTCTGCTCCTGACAGCTGAAGGCAATATTTGCAATAAAAAAAAAAGGTATTTTAGTATGCGTCCTTCAAAAAGGCTACCGCTTTTAAACTACTGTAGAGATAAAGAGCTAAAATAAGTCGCATTTAGTAGTTAAGGAGTGTGTCAACAATATTTGTGGAAAAAATCTAAGTGTAAGTAGTGTCTTTCAATAAAATTTTCAGTTATATGCAATTTTGTAACCCGAGTCAATATTTGAGCAAGTCTCTTAAATAGATTATGGGGAGATAAAATAAGAAGACTCTATATGTGGAAGACGAGCATTTTGCTCAAAACCTAATTAAATTTTTTCAGATGCCCGGTATTCTTGGACAATTTCATAATAGTAAAATATAGTTCCGTAGGAAGACTTGAGTAGAGATGTGGAATATCAGAAAAACCGTGCTTTAGTTGTCATTTACGTCTCTGTACTTTGTACTTCCACCAAAGACTAAGATGGAACGGTCATGAAATTCTTGTCATTTTGGAATGAAAATTAAAGTGTTAGGGTTGCATATGTCCAGTTCACGTTGGACACGAAGAACCTTACAACTGAAGATCACGGAGGATGATGTGCGTGTGTGTGTGTGTGTGTGCGTTTTATTTTCCTGTAAAAGAAAACTATTGTGCCGGTTTTATCTGTCCGTCTGCACTTTTTCTGTTTGCCCTCAAGTCTTAAAAACTACTGAGGCTAGAGGGCTGCAAATTGGTGTGTTGGTCATTCTCAGTCCAATCATCAAACATACCAAATTGCAGCCCTCTAGCCTCGGTAGTTTTTTTTTTTATTTAAGTTTAAAGTTAGCTATAATCATGCGTGTGGCAACGATATAGACAGGCATTATACCGAGACCACCTAAAGATAGATTTATTTCCGGTGGCCTTGATTTTACGCTGTACAGGTAACTCGATTGCGCCGAAGAGACTTGGGTACATTTTTTACTTATTTAAAGCCGAGAGGGGTATGAGCTAGGTCACGGTAACAAGTGAAAGCTGCGGAAAGGAAAACGAGAAGTGTTAGTCAGCATAATTATTCGAAAGAGAAACACACTGAAAGGCTCCTCGAATATCACGGTAATGCCTTGAAGTCTTCAAGCTTAAGATGCGAAGGACTTGGTAACTTTCTGATAAATTGAGAACCTGAGGGTTTTCAGCCTTCATCAAATGGCAACATCACCGAATTCACGAGGAAGGAAGATGTATAGCAACAAACATGTAACAAGGAAAGAAAAATGAAAGAACAAATAACAGTAAGAAGAACAAAGAAGAAGAAGAAGAAGGCGGCGGCAGGGGAAAGGGATTCCGAGAATAAAAGAGAATGATTAAATTGCACTAATAAGCTGAAGAGCCTCATAAAGACATTGGTGGAGGAGGGGGTTGGGTGGGGTGGGGTAGGATGAGACTGGCCCGCCCATCCGAGGGAAGAGGAAAAGGGAAAGGTCCTGGGCCTGGGCAACCTGCCCCGGGGTTGGGGGGAGGGGGCGGATATAGGGTGGAGTAGCTTAAAGGCTGGACAACCATTGGGTGGGTTAAATGAAAGGTGGACTGGAAAGGGGGGGGGGGGTGTGGTTGGAGTTAGTGAGAGGGGCCAGTGGCTATCAGCTGAATTTAATGAAAGGTCTTCCGTCTGGACAGGAATAATCGATTTCATAGACCGGTGGATGTGGAGGATGTTGTCTTTGTAGATTGAGAGTTGAATGTTATGTTTTGGTGAGTTTTGAAAGTCGTTACTTGTGTTCGTCTCCTCATTATCTAGTGATTTAAGTGAAAGCCTCAATGATTTAGTACTTGTAAGTTAAAACCTTCATCAGTTAGTTATTTACGTTAAAACCTTAGTTATTTAAGTGGAAACCTTAATCAGTTAGTTATTTAAGTGGAAACCTTAATCAGTTAGTTATTTAAGTGGAAACCTTGATTAGTTAGTTATTTAAGTGGAAACCTTAATTAGTTATTTAAGTGGAAACCTTAATTATTTAGTTAAGTGGAAACCTTAATTAGTTAGTTATTTAAGTGGAAACCTTAGTTATTTAGGTATTAAAGTGGAAACCGTAATATTTTAGTGATTTAAGTAAAAACCTTAGTTATTTAGTGTTATAAATGAAAACCTTAATGATTTAGTTCTTTTAAGTGAAAACCTTAATTGTTTAGTGTTTTAAATGTAAACCCTAAGTACTTAGTGACTTAAGTGAAAACCTTAATTATTTAGTGATTTAAGTGGACTGTAATTATTTAGTGATATAGGTGAAAACCTTAATTATCTACTGAATTAAGCGATGCCTTAATTATTTAGCGATTTAATTGAAAACCTTAAATCCCGGTCTCTTAAAAGTTAAGAATAATGGTTTTAGTTTTGGAAAATAGGATTCAACGGCCCTGAACGCGTAAAGGAACTTATTAAAGGCAGAATTAATTAGTAAAAACACTGCAATATATTTTGGTAAGGTAATACTGGCAAGAAGGGCCCAAGTAATGTTATGGCAGGGAATTAAGAGAGAGAGAGAGAGAGAGAGAGAGAGAGAGAGAGAGAGAGAAGAAACCATATCTTCAGAGAGAGAGAGAGAGAGAAAGAGAGAAAGAAGAAACCATATCTTCAGAGAGAGAGAGAGAGAGAGAGAGAGAGAGAGAGAGAGAGAGAGAGAGAGAGAGAGAAGAAACCATATCTTCAGAGAGAGAGAGAGAGAGAGAGAGAAGAAACCATATCTTCAGAGAGAGAGAGAGAGAGAGAGAGAGAGAGAGAAGAAACCATATCTTCAGAGAGAGAGAGAGAGAGAGAGAGAGAGAGAGAGAGAAACCATATCTGCATTGCCTTATGTTGTAGCCAAATATAAATCTATGAGATCAGTAAAAGCAGCCGTACACACACACACACACACACACACACACACACACACACACACACACACACACACACACAGGAAAGCGACGCCAGAGAAAATATCCGACCAAAGCGAAGCTGTCACTCGAAGGGACCGCCAGTTTCCGGCGGTGAATTTAATGCCGAAGGGTGATCATCGGGAAAGGGGGAGCGAAGTAATAAAGAGAAAAGAAACGCAGGAGGAGGAGGAGGAGGAGAAGGGTGAGGGGCGGATGCTCCCTCCTTTCTCTTCCGACGGGAGTGGTGTTAGGGGAGATGATCGCAATGTCGTAGGGCGGAGGAATCCCTTTGTGATTCTGCATTTTTGGGGACTTGTTTTGATGGAATGCGCTCGAGTGAATTATGTCCATTTTTAAGGATGCTTTATTGGAAGAGATGGATATGATTTTTCTCTACAGAATGGAAGTATTTCAAGGCCATTTTGATGACATTATTCTTTTGCAAGAAACTACTTTCTCTCTCTCTCTCTCTCTCTCTCTCTCTCTCTCTCTCTCTCTCTCTCTCTCTCTCGGTTTGGGGTTTGGTTTTGATGGAATGTGCTCAAGTGAATTATGTCAGATTTTAAGAATATTGTATCAGAAGCGATGGACATAATTTTGCTTTTAATTAATAGAAATATTTCAGGGCCAATTCGACGACAAAACTTCCTCGCAAGTAACAATTTTTTTCCCTTACAAAGGAAATGTATAGCGGACGGAAAAGAATATTTTATAGTAAGGGATGAATGTTATTTTCCTTCTATATAGAATGGAAGTATTTCCTCTCAAGTAACATTTTTTTCCTCTACGAAGGAAATGTATAACTGACGGGACAGGGATATATTACAGCAAACTCTGGACATGGTTTTTGCTTTACAGAACCGAAATATATCAAGGTCAGTTCGACGACAATACTTCCTTATAAGAAACATTGAATTTTTTCAATATTTTAATTTCTACGAATTTTTTTAATATTTTAATTTTTATTTGTTTAGTTATTTAGTTATTTATTTTTGGTTTTCCCAGCGAAGGAAAAGCATAGCAGACAGGACGTACCGCATCTGGCGTAACGTTGGACGTTTAAAAGCTAGTAACCAGGAGAGAGAGAGTCCTCGTCTCTCCCCCTCCCTCCCCCCACCTCCCCACCTCCCCAGGCGAGAAGAAATGCACGACTCGCGAGTTAATTATAAAGCGTCGCAGCAGCAGCAGCAGCAGCAGCAAATACTTGCAGTAAAATTGGCTGCGAGAATTCTTAGGTCTGTGAAAGACTGAGTGGAATGTGAAGTGCCATTTATTACGAGAGACACTCTCGCCAGTCGCGAGACGCGACACAAACGACAGCAGCAGCACAGCAGCGTCAGCGGCACGAGGGGAGAAGAAGAAGAAGAGGGGAAAAGAGAACGACAGCAGCGACTGCGACTTGGAATGGGGAAGGGGAGGGGTGAGAGAGAGGAGAGGGGATGTCATCTGAATATTTTGAGGGGAAGTGTAGAGATAGAGAGAGGGGGGATGGTGAACGGGTAGAGAGAGAGGGGTGAGGAGAGAGAGAGGGGAGGGGGGGAGGGGGAGGAGAGAGCGAGCTCAGTGGAAGTAATGAACCAAGAATGGAATGGGGGATTAGTGACGATGAGGGGGAGAGGAGGGGAATGTTTTGAGATTTATTGGGATGGTTTAGATTGAGATCTAAATACTGACGTCACTTGTTGTGGGGAGGAAAGATGGGGGTGTTCCTCCCCCCCCCCCTTGTTCGTGGCCTTGTGTCGCTATGGGCATTGGTCATTATCGGATTTTATTGATTTATAATTATCTATATTTTTTTTTATTTATATTTTAAGTAGTGCAGGGTTGTCTGATGCCGAATTTAATGGAGTAGTAAAAGCCATTGTTAGTTAATTGGTTCTTTCTTCCTTTTTAGTACATGTATCTTATTGGCTTTAGATAATTAAACAAAAATAAACGTGTTTTGTAAAGCCTGTGACATTCAAAAAAGTGTCCATAGTAAGCTATGAATAATTTTGCTGTAGCGCATAATTCTGCATCTTTTTCTGAGAGAATTTTCCTTTGTAATGTTACAGTAATACGCATGCTTTCATACGCCCACATATGCGTGGACATATTTACATATGCTATATGTGTATAAACATATGTAAATTTTATGGCAGATGTCATATGTATCACATGGTGTGCTTGACACGGAATCCTTGGAAAATTTCCTTAATTACATTGCAGTTATACGCATGCTTTCATACGCCCACATATGCGTGAGCATATTTACATATGCTATATGTGTATAAACATATATAAATTTTATGGCAGATGTCATCTGCAACACATTGTGCTTTACAAGGAATCCTTGAAAAATTCCCCTAGTTATATTACAGTAATACGCATGCTTTTATACGCCCACATATACGCGGACATATGCTATGTGGGTATACACTTATGTACATTTCATGGCAAACGTCATATGTAACACATGATGTGGTTTGCGCGGAATCCTTGAAAAATTTCCTTAGTTATTTTGCAGTTATACGCATGCTTTTTTACGCCCACATACGCCTGGGCAAATTTACATATGCTTTATGGTTATACACATATGCAATATGGCAAATGTCATATGTATCACTTGGTGTGCTTTACTGGGAATCCTTTAAAAATTTCCCTAGTTATATTACAGTAATACGCATGCTTTTATACGCCCACATATATATGGACATATTTCCATATGCTGTATGGGGTATACGCTAATGCAAATTTTATGGCAGATGTCATGTGTGTCACATGGTGTGCTTTACGCGGAATCCTTGTACAGTGGTTGAGATGGTGGTTGGCGTTTATGGCTCCTGTGGTTGGAAGGGCCACTACAAGATTGGGGTTGGGGGTGGGGGTGAAGACTGCGTCACAAACGCTGGTTTTATGAGCCGTATTTTTCAGTTTTTGCGCCAGCTTTATTTTGCTCTGTACGTGATTGGCATCTACGATATTGCGTCTGGGGTGAATTCTAGTTTTCGTTAATTTGTCAAGGTCATTTATTGCTTTGATGTTGTCTTGCTCAGTCCTGACGGTCTAATATATATACATATATATATATATATATATATATATATATATATATATATATATATATATATATATATATATATAATTTTTTTTTATTGTGGGTAAATAAATATTACCTGCACAATGTCCCAAAAAACATTATCCTACTGTGATGAACGGCATTAACGGGTCTAATTAATCTTTTATAATTATGAACTTCAGTTTGATAATTATAGCGATAACTGTATCTTCATTCATCAGTAATGTCCCCAAAAATTGTCATATTGTGACGAATCGCATTAACGGGTCTAATTATTAATCTTTATAATTATGAACTTTAGTGTAATAATTATAGCGATAAGTAATATCTTCATTTATCCATTATATCCCCAAAATTGCCATATTGTGACGAATCGCTTAATCGGGCTTAATTAATCTTCATATGAACCGCAGTTGTAATAATTACAGCGATAACTAATATCTTCATTTATCCATTATATCCCAAAAAGTGCCATATTATGACGAATCACTTAAACAGGGTGAATTAATCTTCATATGAACCGTAATTGTAATAATTATAGCGATAACTAATATCCATTATATCCCAAAAATTGTCATATTGTGACGAATCGCTTAATCAGGCTTAATTATTCTTCATATGAACCGCAATTGTAATAATTATAGCGATAACTAATATCTTCATTTATCCATTATATCCCAAAAAGTGCCATATTGTTACGAATCACTTAAACAGGGTTAATTATTCTTCATATGAACCGTAATTGTAATAATTATAGCGATAACTAATATCTCCCTTTATCCATTATATCCCAAAATTTGCCACATTGTGACGAATCACTTAAGCAGGCTTAATTAATATGAACCACAATTGTGACAATTATAGCGATAGCTAATATCTCCCTTTATCCATTATATCCCAAAAATTGCCGTATTGTGACGAATCGCTTAATCGGACTCAATTATCTTTCCTATATAAGGATGTGCTTTATGAAGTATCATCGACGCCGAAGACCTCTGCCATCTATCTAATGATTTTCCATTTAGCCAGAGGCCTTCTGCTGTTGATGGTGTAAGGGAGAAGGAAAGGGGGGAATTTTAATGCCAGTGGAAGGGAGACACACGAAAACATATATCAGATACATCCTGCTGGATAGAAGCCTACAAGTGAAGAGGAGAGAGAGGAGGAGGAGGAGGAGGAGGAGGGGAGGGAGGTTAGAAGAGGAGGAGGGGTAGGTTAGGAGAGGGAGAGGAGGAGGGGAAGGTTAGACAGGGGTGAGGGGAGTTAGAGAGGAGGAGGAGGGGGGGGGTTAGAGAGGAAGAGGAGGAGGGGGGAGGAGGAGGAGGAGGAGATGGCTACGTCTGCCTTTCCTTCACTCGTGTTCTCTAAACATAATCATTCTCTCTCTCTCTCTCTCTCTCTCTCTCTTCTCTCTCATTGTTACTGTGTGTTTGTGATGTGCGGTCTTATTATTTCCGCGTAAATGTTTATTTGATCTTGCAGTGTGTTTTTTTCCTATCTCTCTCTCTCTCTCAGATATTTTCGCAAAGTCATCCGCCATCATTTTCTCCGTCACAAATTTAAATTAGTGGGATACCGCATCCCACTTCGGTCTTGCGAGCTCAGGCGCCTGCTCTGATAAGAGCAACTGAAATGATTGGTTCTCACGCAATAAAGTCTCTCTCTCTCTCTCTCTCTCTCTCTCTCTCTCTCTCTCTCTCTCTCTCTGCATCTCGAAATATGCGGCCGGAATTGCTCTAAAATTGTATAATAAAGAGCGTCTCGAGTGGCACATTACGCCTTCAGTGGTGGTGACATATTAAGAGTGATCGTCCAGTTGCCTCTTGCCGAATTTCTCTTTGGTCGGTGGGAGGACTCAATATCCCTCCCCAGGGCCGCTGCCCTCCCCAACACCGCCACACTGTTGACTTTGGGGAACGTAGCCTTTTCGAAATATGTGCAAGATATTCCGTTTGGTTTAGGGCTGGGTATTTTGGTCATTTTATATTTGGAAGCTTTGAATTTGGTTAGTGGCTCTGCGGGCTTGTTCCTATAGAATAGGGTTTATATTCTGAATAATAACACACACAATAATAATACACAATAATAATAATACATACAATAATACTTTAACAGAACGATGGAGCAACAAAAGAATCACGATAGACAAGTGGCAGGACAATCAAAACTCCACGATTGAAAAACACATATATGGTTCAATCATAATAATAATAATAATAATAATAATAATAATAATAATAATAATTTACAGCAGTCACTTCTCCTCTGTCTCACAGATCATCGAGAGGATGTGTCATACTTTTTCAGTTGTTTTTATTGTGTTGCTGTCAACAGAGCCGGGTTTGTAAATGCATTTGTCCATCTGTCTGTCACGCTTACCTTTTCGTCGCAACACCTTCGTGGCTGCAGGGGTGTCAGTCAAACTTTGTACATGTGTGTGATACATGAAGGGAGGTTGTTTGTTCTGTATGTCTGTACGCCAAGGTGCACTTACTATATATATATATATATATATATATATATATATATATATATATATATATATATATATATATATATATATATATAATTTTTTATACAACGTGATTTATATACATTCATGAAGCTGCAAATGTCGCTTATATCCGATTCACGCTACTTCGGGAATATCCCCGGTGGGAAATTATCAATGAAGGGGAATTTTTAAAATGATAAATGGATTAGTACGGGCTGGTCTGATCCGACACGGTACTCCTTCTCGACTCCATCTGGCGGTCAAATCCATATATATATATATATATATATATATATATATATATATATATATATATATATATATATATATATATATATATATATATATATATATGATATATATATATATATTATATATATGTATATATATATATGTATATATATATATATATATATATATATATATATATATATATATATGGATATATATATATATATATTATATATATGTATATATATATGTATATATATATATATATATATATATATATATATTATATATATATATATATACATATATATAATATATATATATATAATTTTTATTATATTATTATTATGGAATGGCTCTGCCAAATGGTGAAATTATGGTGGATCAAAAAAATGTGAGATTTTCCCTAAAATCGCCCAACACTCATTTTGAAATTTTTCCAGAATTATGTTTGCTTATTCAGTTCTGTCTAATCATGCCGTCGGCTTTGGGAGTTTTGTCCGTCATGTTAGCTCCCATTTTCATGATCCTTCTCCAAGCTTTGGTCCGTCTTTTAGAAAACATACACTGTACACAGCGCAGACGACATTACGCCAATAGGGCCTTAGTGTGTCTTCCGTTTCCTGGTATATGTACTTTGTGTAATAAGTGTAAATGGATAATGATGCGTTTGTTCTAAGATAACCCTCCCACAACATTGTTCCCTTTTTGCCAGTCGTAATGGCGTGTTACTTTAACATGCAGTCTTGTTTCCAAGATTGTCTCATGGGAAGAGCAGTGTAACTCAGTTGATGGAGAAAGCTAAATGGGATTATTATTATTATTATTATTATTATTATTATTATTATTATTATTATTATTATTATTATTCAGAAGATGAACCCTATTCGTATGGGACAAGCCCACTACGTGGACCATTGACATGATATTCAAACTTCCAAAGAACATGGTGTTCATCTGAAAGAAGTTACAGAAGGTAATGGGAAATATAGAAAGAAGAGATCACTTATTGAACAAATAAATGAACAAAATAGATAAATAGCTAAAAATATATATAAAAATGGATGCTTGTCATGAAAAAGTTTTGCATATTCCCAAGAGGAGGAATTTTGCCCAGAAATAGATCTAGAAAAACTCTTTAAATCCTCTTATAAAATGTGGCCCTGAATAGGAAGAGAGAACTGAAAAGAGCAATAAGGATTTGATAATTTAGGTCCAGTGAGAGAGAACCTTAAGAATATCCAATGAATGGACTCACCACAAAGTTTGTTGGTAATTAACACGCCGAGAGCCCCTCGTTTTTAATTACGTGAGGAAGCGTTTTCAGTATGACGCTGTTCTGATCGCCCTCGCTTGTTATGTCTCCTCTTCCTCACTCGAGCTGCTGCCCACAGGAGTCGACTAACAAGTAGGTAAATAATTTATTGCGTAGGTTAACATTGGCCTAATGGATTTTAAGGTAACGAAGTAATTATTTAATCTCTTGCGCTGGGACTGAAAATTTGAGAAGTAATTGCCTCAGTAATTAAGGAGGACAGAATCCATCTCTCTCTCTCTCTCTCTCTCTCTCTCTCTCTCTCTCTCTCTCTCTCTCTCTCTCTCAGTGATAGAATATGTATATCAGTGCATTATTGATGTCACATCTTATCAACCAAAGAGAGATAATAATAATAATAGTAATTTACGTATAATGTAATTTACTTACAATTTTATATATTTACTTGTTAATTTGTTGTTTATTTTTTTCTCTAATAAATGATCTCTTTCTGTATTTCCTATTACCTTCTGTTATGCCTTTCAAATGAACACCGTATTCTTTGGAAGCTTGAATTTCAAGTCAGTGGTCCCTGTGCGCTTATTCCATATGAATAGGGCTCATCTTTTGAATAATAATAATAATAATAATAATAGTAAAATATCATTTTGTACAGTTTCTAGTTTTCAAAACCGTTTTAGTGTCAACTCACAGATTGTAACTTGGAAAAATCGTGAGACTTTCCAAGTGTATTGAAAACGTCAAGACTTCCGAACATGAAAAGGCTTGAGAGAGAGAGAGAGAGAGAGAGAGAGAGAGAGAGAGAGAGAGAGAGAGAGAGAGAGAGAGAGAGAGAGAGTCCCTCATTTCCCCTTTCTTGTATTTGACAGACATGACGTGAATCATAAATCTCTATGATTCCCCCTTTCCCTGAGAGGAAACTTTCAGTCTCTCCCCTCGTTTTTCCCCTTCATCCCCTCCCTGCGTCTTGAAAGATGCTGATGACGTCGGGTTTTTTTTTTTTCTTATTCCTTTCCCCTCGCTCCTCGTAGAATGGAGTAGCGCGGCATTAATACCTATGGGAATAGCCCATAGAATTTGCCTATGAATTTGCCCATATGCCGCCACGGAGGGTTTATGTGGAACGGTTTCAAAGGAGGGCCGGTTTATGGGTTCTTCCTTGACCTGTGTTAAGGTTTTGCATCCTCCTGAAGGATTACATTGCATGGAAGAAGAAGAAGAAGAGGAATCGGCAGCAGGCAGCCCTTTTCCCCCCTTCAGCAGAAGTTTTATTATGTGAAAACTTTCCCCCCAGAAGTTTTATATTTTATGGAAGGCTTTTCATTCCTTTCGACAGTAAAACGGGTGCAACAGTCTCCACGACAGCGTTATGGATGTCGGTGCTCTTAAGTTTAAAAGAGAGCCTGTGAGGGTAACGTCAAAAACATATGCGGCTTCGCCCAAGTTTTTTTTTTTTTTTTTTTTTTTTAAATTTTCGCTCTTTACTTGCTGATTTGTTTCGCGTCGTTATTTTCATGGGAGTGATGTTTGCCGTGTTGTGCTTTCAGCTTTTTATTTTTTTAGCGTTCACAAATTAATATTCTGTTTTTGTGAAGTTTCCTTAGATGTTGTGTCGTAATAGGCTTGTTCCATGGGAATGTGTGGATATTATATAAGAAATGAAATGTTCTGCGTTTAAGAATTTTAAGAAAATATAATGATCGAAGATTTGAGAATTTTACATATTGGTGATAGATACAATGAGCGTGTTTATTATATCTATATATGTGTGTGTGTATTTTATATATATTTATATATGTATATATACATATACATGCATATATATATACACACATGTGTATATATATATATATATATATATATATATATATATATAAATTTATATATAGTGTGTTTATCTACAGAAAGTTGATGAGTCTCATTCAGGACAATGAAGATTTCAGCTGACAAATAAAAATGATGAAGCATTTAAGCTATACCAGCGATTCCTATAATAATTATAAAAAATTCTCAAATGTTTCGTGCAACCCGACATTAATTCGTGTAAAAAACTCTCGAAAATAATCTTATGTTTGTATAGAATATCAGTACAGATTTTCGTTCCATATGGAATCTTGGCTCTTCTTTTGAAGCCATAATGTTCATCCATTATGGCCATTAGCTTACATTTTGAGGAAGGCGAACCGAAAAGGGGGAAGCTTTTAAAGCTACTGACGGGTTCTTGATTTAGGCCTGTTTTTTTTTTTTTTTTTTTTTTTAGCTTTTTAGGCTTGGGTTAGGGCCTATATTTGGTATTTATTACAGGAGTTTTACATTATATAATATAATATATATATATATGTATATGTGTATATGTATATATATATTCCATTGTAGTATATACTGTATATATATATATATATATATATATATATATATATATATATATATATATATATACACTGTATATACAGTATATAATTATATATATACTGTATATATATATATATATATATATATATATATATATATACATACATATATATATATATATATATATATATATATATATATATATAGGTATATACTTACTTAGGCTGTTTCAGCATTTAGCCATTTCCACTAACAAGGGGGTATCTTCACACCAGTAAGTCGCTGACTTGTGTACAACCTGTTTGCAACGTGTGTGCGGTAAGTTGTTGAAACGTGGATGACAGCCTCCACAACATCAGCCGCTTCATACACCTACAGTAAAGGCTCATGAAAAACACGTCGAATGCCCGTGCTCACACTGCGCCACTCACCTTTTCGTTGCGTATACACTCTTGTGCTTCTCTGATATTAAGGTCGTCCTTTTCCAATACCTCTTTCGCGCACACATCTAACCCTGACATCCCCTCACCCTTCTCCCGACCTCCTTTTAATATATATATTTTATAATTTATTTTTATTTTCTTTGATAGCATATATATATATATATATATATATATATATATATATATATATATATATTGTTAATTAATTAATTTTTTATCTTTCTGTTATTCCTACTGCCATCTGTTGCTTCTTTCATATTAAAACGATGTTCTTTGAAAGCTTGAATTTCAAGTCAGTGGCCCCTGTGGTGGGCTTGTTCCTTGTGAATAGAATTCATCTTCTAAATAATAATAATAATAATAATAATAATAATAATAATAATAATAATAATAATAATAATAATAATAATCTCGTAATAGCCTGAGTCGCTAGAATGGTGAAGAAATCCACCGTGGTGTCAGCTTACATACATATATTATGAATATAAACAAAACGAGAGCTTTCGAGAATCTGCTGGATTCTTGAGAAGGAGAATCGAGCAGGATCTCGACAGCTCTCCTTTTGTGTATATTTTAATATATATTTTTAATATAATATTTACATTTACACCACTGTGGACATCTTCACCAATGATAATTTTGTCGTTGTCACAGTTTTGACCAACCACGATCACATCAAAATTATCATTATTATTATTGTTACCAACTAACCAGGACCCTTTCACTCGCATCTCAACGAAAAGAAAACTATAAAAACGGCACAGAATGTTTGCACAAAGTTATGATTATTATTATTTTGACCAACGAACGAGAAGCAATATACTCTTATTTAACAAAAAGAAGAGTATGGGAAGGAACAGAACGTTTACACAATATTATTATCATTTTGACCTACGAACGAGAAGCTAAGTACTCTTATTTAACAAAAAAAAAAAGAAGAATATAGGAAGGACAGAACGTTTACACAATATTATTATTTTGACCAACCAACGAGAAGCTATATACGCATTAAGCTTAACGAAAGGAATATAAGAAGGAACACAACATTCACACAAGATTGTTATTATTTTTACCACCTACCGAGAAGCCCCATACGCATTAAGCTTAACAAAAAGAAGACTATGGGAAGGAGCAGAACATTTACGCAAAATTATCATTATTATTTTTACCACCTAACGAGAAGCTATGTACTCGCATTAAGCCGAACAAACAGAAGAACACAAGAAGGCGCAGAACGTTTACAAGGGGGAAGAATGCCAGCGCCAGGTATGTGACCCTTGTATGGCACGGCAGTTATGAGGAGAGCTGGGTGCAATCTCCACCTCTGTGGGAGCCATTTGCCGAGGTGTAACTGGGTCTGTAATAGGCTCTCGCAGGCTTTTTTCAGTACACCCTAATGGCAGGCCGGGATTACAGTCATGAGTTCTGGGGGGGGGGGGGGATAGAATTGAGCGGCGGTGCTAGGTTTCCTTAGATATGCCTTGAGGGAAATTATCTGAATTGGTTAGTTCTGTAGTTCGTCGTCCCAGTCTGATGTGTCGTGTTGAGAGGAAATTAAATTATTCAGGAATTATCTGGTTTCTTGTGGAATGGCCACATTTCAGTTGTAATGGAAGTCGTTTTCAAAGTGACCTTGAATTTTATGTTTGTATATTATATATATATAGTTAATTTTATCCAGTTTATTACATACATCATCTCTATTCATATTTTACACCATTGCTTAATCTGTACGTTGCTGGATTGTAATGGGTGTGTTCGATATTTTAATATCTTTTACTACATATTTAAAAACCTCTATGCAATTTCTCTCTCTCTCTCTCTCTCTCTGTCTCTCTCTCTCTCTCTCTCTCTCTCTCTCTCTCTCTCTCTCTCTCTCTCTCTCTCTCTCTCTCTCTCCCCGAACTTAATGTATTTGAACCGTTAATGCAGCTTCTTGACTTTGGAGCTCACAGTAGCGAGCAGATGCCACGGTATTGATCGTGTTTTCTTTTAGTTTTTGTCATTGAAAGTCGAGTCATTACAGCAGAGACGTGTAGCCCAGATTCAAAGCTGCTACTTTACTTCCTTCTCTCTCTCTCTCTCGTTAATCCCCGTAATGTCAGAATTGGCATGTGCTCTAGTTTGGCTCATTCATATGGAACGAAACTTGTCACGGTGACTGGTAGGAATGGGGAATATGTTCAGCCTTACACTTTTCATCCATATGCGCGCGCGTACGCAAGGCCATGTATTCCATGTTGTACGAAACGTTTTCTTCTTAATTTTTTACTCTTTATTGAAGTTAACACCCAGGTTATTCATTTTTTTCATGAAGCTTATTGAACGCCTTATTTGACCTCACAACTTCTTGTAATTGAAAGCGGAACTAGATTCAACCTCAGACTTTTCATGGCGTGCGCATGCGCAAGGCCATGTATTCCATGTTGTACGGAACGTTTTCTTGTTCATTTTTACTGTTTATTGAAGTTAACACCAGCTCACAAAATGTTATCATACAGAGTCTTAACCCTGTTAATTAAGCACGCAATTTTTTAACCTTGCATCCAATCTGTGCTTCTTATAATTGGAAGCAGGAACAGGTTCAGCCTTACCCGTTTCATCCATATGCGCGCGCATGCGCACGGCCATCTATTCCATGTTGTGAGGAACGTTTCCCCATTCCTTTTCACTGTTTATTGAATTGAACCACCATCTCATTCTTTTTTTATTCATAAAGTTTCTTAACCCCGTTAATTAACCTCACAATTTTTTAACCTTACGTTCAAACCTGCGCTTCCTTCCTGTAATTGAAAGAACTAGGTCAGGTACCGAGCGGGGAGCAGCCCCCCCCCCCTCCCTTCTCTTTTATCCCCGTGACAGCGTTGTATAGCGAGGCTTCTCATGCGTGACGTAAAGATGAGGTCTTCTCAACTGAGTCTGTGTCGTGTGAAGCTGCTGCTAAGCATTAATCACGACTGAAGCTTTTATCCTGAAAGGGACAGACCGCGAAATGTCTGGCTATTGATTCTGCTGAAGGTGTAACTGGGGCTAACAGTGAGAAACAGATGCTCTCTCTCTCTCTTTCTCTCTCTCTCTCTCTCTCTCTCTCTCTCTCTCTCTCTCTCTCTCTCTCTCTCTGAAGGTATAGCTGGGACTAACAGTGAGAAACAGACGCTCTCTCTCTCTCTCTCTCTCTCTCTCTCTCTCTCTCTCTCTGAAAAGGTATAACTGGGGCTCACAGTGAGAGACAGACGCTCTCTCTCTCTCTCTCTCTCTCTCTGAAGGTATAGCTGGGACTAACATTGAGAAACAGACGCTCTCTCTCTCTCTCTCTCTCTCTCTCTCTCTCTCTCTCTCTCTCTCTCTCTGAAAAGGTATAACTGGGGCTCACAGTGAGAGACAGACGCTCTCTCTCTCTCTCTCTCTCTCTCTCTCTCTCTCTCTCTCTCTCTCTCTCTCTCTCTCTCTTGCTACTGGCCACGTAGCGCATTCAGCTCGCAAATTGAATTACCGGTGTTTGAATCCCGAAGAGGACGAGGTCGGACCAAGTGGGTGCGTTACCCTGAAATTCAGTATAGCTCTGTTGTTAGTCGGCAGTAGTGGGTCGCAGCTTGGTTGGAGAGAGAGAGAGAGAGAGAGAGAGAGAGAGAGCGCCAGATGTGTATTTGGTCTTTCTCCTAGAGAGAGAGAGAGAGAGAGAGCGAGAGCGAGAGCGAGAGCGAGCTTAAACAGGCGTGCGTGTATTGTGATTCTCTCTCTCTCTCTCTCTCTCTCTCTCTCTAATGCTGTTTTCCGTTTTGCCATAACTTCAGTATATTTAAGACTTATTTTTCTGTACATCATTCAGGAGCCATCTCTTCGAATGTTTTTATGCGGTTCGTGTCCCATTCACAAGGCATCAAGTTCCATCGAACTTTATCCTCCAGAAGGGCGCAGAAGCAGCACTATATCGGCCCGTCCACTAATCTGTATTCTGGTCGGTCAGGCATTGGAAACTGAAAAAGACAATGTATTTCCTCTCCTTTTTAGGCCTACGTCGAAGGAAAAGCTGTGTAAAATGCGCCAGTAAACTTTCCGTAGGGGAGTTAAGAAAGAGGGAGAGTGAGAGGGAGGGGGTTGTGTGATGTTGGGGGGAGAGGGGAGGGCGTGCTGTGGGCGCATTTTCAACATCTCTTCCTACATTAGGTTATGGAGTACGAGTTAGGCAGAAGTTGGGGTAATGGGGGGTGTGGTGGAGGGAAGAAGAGGGGAAGGTGTGAGAGGGGCTAATATCCCCCTCCCCCCCTCCTCCCCCTGTGTGAGGTGAGGAAGGAGGAGGAGGAAGAGGCATATGAGGTCTTCTTCGGGAAGAGAGCGAACAGGAAGAGTTGTACGGTAGCATCCTGTTTCTTCTCTCCCTCTTCCTCTCTCTCTCTCTCTCTCGCTCTCTCTCTCTCTCTCTCTCTCACGTCGTTGAGGCCGAAGGGGGCGCTGACCCCGAGCAGCAGCAGCAGCAGCGGCGGCGGCGGAGGCGGCAATAGCAGCTCCACCATCGCCCACGGAGTGTATTGGCCCCAGGCTCTGTGTTGCTCCTCTTGTCCTCAGAACTGGATAAAGATGGCTTCGAGTGGCACTGGAATGGACGATGGCTAATATAATCTAATGGTCACTTTTGAAGACCACTAATATTATAAGTAATAGTATTTACTTGAATGAATGTTTATAAAGTCGTCATCTTTTATTATTATTATTATTATTATTATTATTATTATTATTATTATTATCATTATTATTATTATTGTTTCGGAAGAAGGCCCTCTTTCTAACAGGCATCTAGGCGGCCATTCTGTTTATTATTATTATTATTATTATTATTATTATTATTATTATTATTATTATTTGGGAAGAAGACCCTCTTTGAGACACCTTTCGTTGAAAAACATGACACTGTATTATTATTATTATTATTATTATTATTATTATTATTATTATTATTATTATTATTATTATTATTATTACTTGGAATCGTCTCTTCCGTGTAATGACATGATTTCTCCGATATATTATTATTATTATTATTATTATTATTATTATTATTATTATTATTATTATTATTACTCGGAATTGTCTCTTCCTCGCAATGACTTGATTTCTCGGATATATTATTATTATTATTATTATTATTATTATTATTATTATTATTATTATTATTATTATTTATCACTCGGAATCGTCTCTTCCTCGCAATGACATGTTTACGCGGACACAGCGGATGACGAACTGAATCATTTAGAGTGGCCGCCTGCATTTTTCATCAGTTCATTCAAGCCACAAAGGTCCTTTGCGTCCTGTTTGGCTCTGGAGTGCATTAACTCCGTCCGCTGATTTTAGGAACAGTTCGATAAATCAATGGCTCTCGTTAACACTCTCTCAAGAATTCTCTCATTTATTTCGCCCCCTCTCTCTCTCTTTCTCTCTCTTGTTTGGGAGCTTCCAGTGCCACACCGCGTAACTCCCGAGTCTCTCTCTCTCTCTCTCTCTCTCTCTCTCTCTCTCTCTCTCTCTGTCAGTAGATTAAGTTATAAAACGAGTGTTTCTCTCTCTTTCTCTTTCTCAACAGATTAATTAAGTTATAAAACGAGTATCTCTCTCTCTCTCTCTCTCTCTCTCTCTCTCTATGTATGTATGTATATATATATATATATATATATATATATATATATATATATATATATATATTGTGTGTGTGTGACTGTGGCGCGTAGGAAAGTGCCTTGTGCGATAGTAATAAGAAAAACGTCATTTTTTGTCGCTAAGGGTTTAGTTTGTTATTTTAAGCGTTTATTTAAGAGTATTTATAGTAATATCTGTTAAGTATAAACAACACTGCTTGGAAATTCAATGATTTCGACTCTTAACTTTTTTGTGTATTAATGTGTTCAATCCTTATATCCTTATCTGTTAAGTATCAGTGTGCGCATTAACAAATATGCCTCTCTCTCTCTCTCTCTCTCTCTCTCTCTCTCTCTCTCTCTCTCTCTCTCTCTCTCTCTCTCTCCAGACTTGTTCTCCCGCCATATCTCTTACTTGGGTCGCTTTCTTCGGCACCTTTGATGTGGTAAAGGTCTTTGCTCCTAATCGCGGCTACGTCACCATTCCTTATTCGTATGTTAGTGGTCTCTCTCTCTCTCTCTCTCTCTCTCTCTCTCTCTCTCTCTCTCTCGATGCAGACGAGCATCCCCATCTTCCCCTCTTGCTAGACGTCGTTTTTTCCCGATCTCTGAACCCTTGTTCCAAGAACACGTGTCTGGTGCATTTTTTACTACATTAACCACTTACTTTTTTCCCCCCCTCCTCTTCTTATCTCCTTTAATTTTCCTTTCCTCTCTTTCTCTCTCTCTCTCCTCCCCTCTAGTTCCAATATCCTGTGTCTGCGTCTTGGCTCTCGTCATTGAATTTCATCATCGGTTTCATAAACTTGTCGTGCCAATCTTATACGTAGTCATGGAAACTGTAAAGGGATTAGGTGATTAGGTTTATGTTTATGAGAATGTAGTACTGTGCTGTAAGTGTATAGTCAGGGAAAGTTTTAGGGAGAATTTACGTATATTGTTTGTATATATTTGTCACGTGAATATGAGTTAGAATGGAGGTTTCTACAGTCTGGCTCATTTGTGTTCACAGGCACGACCTAAAGGAGAATTTGGAGATGGTTATGATATACTGCTGTTGAATTTTATGAGAATGTAATGTACTTTCAGTCAGGGAAATTTTCATGGACAGTTAACGTGTATATATATATATATATATATATATATATATATATATATATATATATATATATATATATATATATATATTTTTTTTTTTTTTTTTTTTTTGTATATTTGATATATGAATGTACCTTAGAATCGAAGTGTTATAAGTCTTGCCAGTATCATGTCCACAGACCATAACTACAAGAGAAGTTGGAGAAGGTTATTTAGTGATCAATTCTCAGACAGTAACCAAGAGGGAAGTTGGAGGTAGTTATTTTGTGCCCTTTTGAAACAAGCAATTAACCAAGTACTGAAGCACGCTATAATTAACTGCTAATTTCATGATACTCAGCGAACGATGAAATGATAACCGCCATTGCATTTCCTCCATCTTCTCCTTAGAGAGAGAGAGAGAGAGAGAGAGAGAGAGAGAGAGAGAGAGAGAGCGCCGTTGTGTGTGTAAGCGCTACGTGAAAAGTGGGGGTGATGTCATCAAAGCTCGAAAAGTGATTTGTGTAGACCTCCGCTCCGAAAGAATTGGTTGGTAAACGTGTGAGGAGGTTTAGATCAATACCGAGCTGCTGCCGACTCTGTTGCTAGAGAGAGAGAGAGAGAGAGAGAGAGAGAGAGGGGGGCGAATAAGGGACCCGGGAAACGTTTGTTGGGGTTTTAGGGGAGGGAGGGAGTCGGGGGATGGGGAGAGGATTACCCCGAAGGACGGGTGTTCGAGGGAAGGATCGTAGATGGGCGTTGGAGGGAAGGATCGTAGGTGGGCGTTCAAGTGAAGGGTCGTAGATGGGCGGCGTTTAAGGGAATGATCGTAGATGGGCGTGAGGGAAGGATCGTAGGTGGGCGTTGGAGGGAAGGATCGTAGGCGGGCGTTGGATGGAAGGGTCGTAGGCGGGCATTGGAGGGAAGGATCATAGATGGGCATTGGAGGGAAGGATCGTAGATGGGCGTTGGAGTGAAGGATCGTAGGTGGACGTTCGAGGGAAGGATCGTAGGTGGATGTTCGAGGGAAGGATCGTAGGTGGATGTTCGAGAGAAGGATCGTAGGTGGACGTTCGAGGGAAGGATCGTAGGTGGATGTTCGAGGGAAGGATCGTAGATAGTCGTTGGAGGGAAAGATCGTAGATGGGCGTTCAAGGGAAGGATCATAGATGGGCGTTGGAGTGAAGGATCGTAGGTGGGCGTTCGAGGAAGTGATCTTGGATGGCGTTCGAGGGGAGGAGGATCGTAGGTGAAGTTCTGTCTTTATGTGGGGGTGTTGTGCTGAACTGGAGATCTTAGTAGTCTCGATTCTTTTTGTGTCACTGACAGTTTCCTTGTGCAGTGATTGTTATTATTTTTTGCTCTTAGTTGGGTGTAAATTATGCGTTGCTCAGTATGTAATCATCATTATTGATAATTTGGTTGACGTGTTCCAGCTCAGTACCCTTTATACTCGGGTACTGATTCTTGACGTATTGTGTATTCTGGCCAAATGTAGAGATATTAACATGCAATACACTGCTCTTCACATTTTCAGGTTAAATTGTTAATGAATAACTGGGATATTCTTTTTTTTATGTTGATCTTAGCCTTTTTTTTATTATTATTTCTAGGAGTCGACTCATACAATATGTTAATAACACTCATTAAAACGAATATAATTGTATTAATGAATATCTCGGATATTTAATTTTTTTTTAGTGTGAAAGACCTCTTTTTTTTTTATTTCCAGGACATCAGTCATATAATATGCTAACATAATTTCATTAAAACTTATAATTTCACCATTCTGTTTGTGTCATATTTCCCGATGCTGTTTTTTATTTTTTCCATACAATCCATTGTGTCGCTTCATGTACGAGTTCATTATACCAGTTTACCTTTTATTCATTTCACCTCTCCTACCTACTTAGCGCTTAATGAAACCCCCTTTTTTCCTTCTCGTTTCAGGTGAGTGCAAAATGTCTGAGCGGATTACGGCCGCTGGGGATGCTGTTGCTGATGCCAGATAAGTGCTTTGAGGCCATTTTTCCTGATTACCTTTTTAAGACATCACGGGCTTTAAGTGCTTTATGGCTGCTTGTGCAGACAGATTTTTTTTTCTCTCTTTCAAGACTGCGGCCGTTTTATAATTTTTGTGGTTTCGGGATTTTTTTATTTCGTTTTTTTATTAGAAACTTGTCTTTTGCGTTCTTTGTATGACCTGCCTGTGCAGAATGAATTTGGTTCATTTAAGGTTGGGGCGATTTTATCCTTTTTTTTAGACGTTTTTATCCAAGGTTTGTCGTTTTGTGTTTTGTGCCTCGCTTTGAGTTTAATGAATGATAAGGCTGTTTGTTAAAGGCGTTTGTTAATGCTGTGGGAATATAAGAGAGAGAGTCATTGCTCACTTGAATGTCCAATAAAGGAAGCCATTCACTCGTGATTTCGAGACACGCTAAGCGGACGTCGCTTTAGAAATACGAAATCGTTGGAGCAAACTCATTAACTCATTTCCTCGAGTCTGATTCGGATAGGATAGAACTAATTCAGTGGTTGGAAAAAGGTTAGGAGGGATTGTTTTTGAAGTTAGGAAAGGACGG
The DNA here is from genome assembly GCF_040412425.1 of Macrobrachium rosenbergii. Taxonomy (NCBI): domain Eukaryota; kingdom Metazoa; phylum Arthropoda; class Malacostraca; order Decapoda; family Palaemonidae; genus Macrobrachium; species Macrobrachium rosenbergii. Next base: position 48,021,416 of record NC_089748.1, read on the forward strand.
GGAAAGAAGGAAGTTCTGTAGGGGAAGTTAAGTGGACTGAACTGGCAACTTTAATTGGGAAATTGTAATACATTGCTCGTAATTTTATGTACGGTTGGCCGTCCTTGCATTTAACACAGAGTTTTTTTCATGAATGGCACAAAGATGAGCCTTTGAAATGCTGTAGTTCAGTTCATTCTGAATGAGAAGCAAGTAAAATAGATGTAGAAAAGCTAAGATGAGTTTTAAGGTCAATACTGGAAGGAATTTAAGAAAAATGGGCAAACGGGAGCGGGAAAAGAATTCCGAAGTTTAGTTTGTCTGAGAATTGGACCTTGAGCACTCGCAGACGAAGCTCCGAATGATAGTTTGGAAAACTGATGGCACAGTTATTAAGCAATTCAGGTTGAAAGTGATTTAGGGGTTTTAGGTGCAACTGCAGTCAACTGTGTCTCAGCTGTGAGGTTTCCCAGGGTGAAGAAAACGAAGTTTACGCTTATTAAATATTAAAATAGCATCGTCAGAGACATTGTCTTTCCTCGAGTACACATTTTCTTTCCCACTACGACAAGCGTGATTTACAATTGTGTTCATTTGCTGTATGAATTTTTAAGTAAAATTGTAAATGCTTCTGTGAGAAACCTGTCGCTGTATTTAGATTAATTCCCAATGTTCCTTTTCTGTTTGTATTATGTTCTTGAAAACTGGGTTGGGTAATGAAGTTAGGTTTCCTTTTAGAAGAATAACACCAAAATTCAAAGAGTAGTGCTTGAAAGTGTAGTACCGTCACATCTTCAGCTGCAGTTCACCAGACGTTAGACTAACCGTGTGACGCCAAAACTTGGATCTTTCACTGCACTTAAGGTTCTTTGCAGCGTGCCTTCGGCCCCTAGCTGCAACCCCTTTCGTTCCTTTTACTCTGCCTCCTTTCATATACTCCTTTTTCCGTCTTACTTTCCACCCTCTCCTAACAGTTGATTCCTAGTGCAACTGCGAGGATTCCTCCTGTTACACCTTTCAACCCTTTTTACTGTCAATTTCGTTTTCAGCTCTGAATGACCTCATAGGTCCCAGTGCTTGGCCTTTGGCCTAAATTCTATATTCAATTTAGTTCAATGGATATTGACCCCTAAGGGTTTTAAGGGGTCGTTATCTAGGACGAATGTTTCTGTGGGGGGCGGGGTTCATTATCTTTATGAAATTGACAGCCTTTTGTTTGTGCTTTTACTGTAAACCCCCAACAGGCTTGCACTAAACACACCGCGAAGGCGAATACGTACCTGGTTAAAACCCTTGTGGGGGTCACTTTCTGGAAAGATCCCAAGACTCGAAGATCAACACTTGGAGGTACCTTCATATCTTCAGCTACAATTCATCAGATTAAAAACCTAATCGAATTACGAGCATCTGAACGAGAGGTTGAACGGGGAGGCGGAGCAATGACCGAGTAAAAGACTCGTAAACGAGGCTTTATGCCTTTGCAAGCATCCGCCGCCCTCCTGTTGGCTGAACCAGACGCATTTATATAATCCACGCACACAGAGTAAGGCAGGCAGGCAGGTCAGGGGAGAGAGAGAGAGAGAGAGAGAGAGAGAGAGAGAGAGAGAGAGAGAGAGAGAGAGAGAGAGAGAGAGAGAATCAATATGAGAGAAGGGTAGTGGGTAGGTTGCAAGAGGAGGAAGGGGAGAGAGATAGAGAGAGAGAGAGTGAGAGAGAAAGAGAGAGATAGAGTGAGAGAGAGAGAAAGAGAGAGAGAGAGAGAGGAGGGGTTAGGTAGCAGGAGAAAACGCGTAAGAACTTGGGAAACTGTCCTTTTTTGAAAGTTGGGAAGGTAGAAAGTATTTTCGCCTTGTCCGTATTATGCCTAATATAAGACTCTGTCTCCTCCTCTAACTGTCCCTGGACAGGGGAAGGGAAAGATTAAGATGAGGATTAAGAAAAGTCTGGGGCGAAAGAAAGATGCACTGTTCCTTTCTTTTAAGGAGGAATGGTATAGTCTGGTCGTGTTAAGAACAGGAAGTAAGCTCCGAAGCTTGGCCGTTAAGGGAAAGATTCGGTCAACGAACTTGGAATGATTCAAGTTTCAGAATCTTTTATTTTTGTTTTATTCAAGTTGATTTCGACGTCGATTCCCGTTAATTTGACTTAATGGTCAAAAGTTCGGTGGATAAATTCCCATTCTTATATTTCTTTTGTGAAGCATGATGCTGGTTAATGATTTTGTATTGAAATTGTGTTCCCCTTCCATTTTCTTATTTATTCCATGGGCATGTGCGCGCGCGCTCACACACACACACACACACCACGAGCATCCGTATGAATTGTTCGAGATTTTGTCATTGTGGTAGGTAGCCTGCTTATCAAAGAAACTATAAACCTGATGTTTTACTCTAGTAATGGTTGTCAAAACCTGTAGAGCCATTGATTATATTTCTTTATTATTTAGAATTTCTACAAACGACTTGGAGAGTAGAATGACTCCGATTTTATTCAAATTTTGGTTAGTGAGTGGTCCCTGTTGTCTTTGTTTTGAATCGGTATAGTGCATCCGCTTACATTCTGGTACAAAAGCTTAATCTGCGTTTGCGGCTTCCATTGGGTAATAGAGCTTTGATTTCGCATGCACATTGTACAGTTTTATTTTTGGCCTTACAACTCAGCCTAACGTAACTTATGGAATTCTTTCCCTAATTTTGCACTTTTATTGGGAAAAGCTCTTCAGAAATTATCTTATTCCAATAGGATTTTATTAAATAAATATCGTGCCTTAATGGTCGGCTCCTGTTTATTTTATGTCAGTTAAAAAAGTTAAGTATATCTTAATTTAGCAGACCACTGAGCTGATTTAACAGCTCTCTCCAGGGCTGGCCTATTGAAGGATTAGATTTATTTTTACGTGGCTAAAACAAACTGGTTACCTAACAACGGGGCTTACAGCTTATTGTGGAATCCACCCGCAGTATGATGAGAAATGAATTTCTATCACTCAGAAATAAATTCCTCTAATTCTTTATTGGCCGGTCGGAGACTCAACGCTGGCCAATAAGCGTGCTAATAGAGAAACTCTACCTACCCCACCAATGAAAAACTGTGCAACTGATCGTTAGTGTATGTAAAATTTTGACTATAATGTCCATCATTGAGACTGATTAACTGTTATGTCGCCTGCACATTCTCAGAATCATTGAGACAGCAGTACCTTGCTCTTTATCAATTTGGCCTGTGAAGATTCTTTCAAAAGCAGAAGCAATCTTGATATCTCAAAGTTTGTATTTTTTTTTTCTACTGAGTCACGTAATCGACTTTTTAACTTTTTCTTCTGGTACTTCCAAAGTTTAGAACAAAGAATGATAACATAATTATATCTTGTTTTCGGACAATTTTGAGTTTTTAACTGGCTCTTAGTTTCAGACTCTCTCTCTCTCTCTCTCTCTCTCTCTCTCTCTCTCTCTCTCTCTCTCTCTCTCTCTCTCTCATTAGGTGAGCGAGCGAGCATATATAGTATGTGATACTGGAAAGGTCATATGGTTCAGGTTACTCAGTTGGCTTTAAAATTTTTTTTTTTTTTTTAATGCTCTAGGTTCTCCGAGTTATTACAGCTTTGTTAGCTTAGCTGCCGCTATTTGGAATATTACCTTTCATATCTTGTAGGCCTCATCGTTTTCGTTCCTTCTCGGTATGACTGAATTGAAGATAAGTCTTCTCATCAGTGACCCAATAATTAGCTCGTCATTCACTTCCCTTTTTTGTCGCTAGGTATTTTCTGCTCTAACGTGGATGTTTCTTTCTCAGTGCCGGTGATCGTAGGAATGGAGTCTCTCCTCTTCTTGGGTCTTGTAACACCTGTCAGGCTGCCGCTTCCATAGTTTATTATGTAAAAAGACCCTAACGTTCTTTTTAGTGAGTGAGATCTCATGTTTCTCTATTTCCCTTTACCTCCTCTTAAAATAAGTCTAATCCTTCGGGCGAGCCCTAGGAGAGCTGTTAATCAGCTCAGTGGTCTGGTTAAACTGAGGTATGCTTACTTCTTTCTAATGAACACCTTGTTCTCTGGAAGCTGAAATTTCAAGAACTTGGCGCTTTGAACATTTCCCTATGAGTGAAACTAAATCTTCTGAATAATAATAATAATAATAATAATAATAATAATAATAATAATGATAATAATAATAATAATAATAATATTATTTTATTCAGCAGCTACTATTTCTTCCTTTCTAACGGGGTAGGCATCGTAATTTAAGATGGAAAGCTAAAATGGGATAAATCAGGAAAGTGAAGAAGCAATTAGTGAGACGAAGCTAAATTCAGTGTGAAAGTGACCTTGCTAACCAGGGTCTTTAACCGGAGGTAGGTCTTTCAAAAGTCGAGTCTGAAAGTCTTGCTTTCATGCATGCTTTGTGGCCGACCAGATTCAAGCCTAGTTTCGCTAACAGTTCAGTCGCATGTGGCTCTGGAAGGCTTGTCATGTCCAAATCCTGGAATGATTGGCTCCTGGAAATCGCTTGATTCGTGATAGCTTCTTTACCTGCGCTACAAAGCTGTTGAGTGTTCGCCAGTTCCTGTAATCGTGCTTTATTCAAGAAACTGATCTATACCGTCTTTCGGGCTCGTCAACCCTTCACCCCCTTATTTTACACAACCGACCAGTTATGCGGCTGAGAACAAATGGACGAGCTACCCCCCCAACTCAGGTCAAAGGTTAAATTAACATACCCGATTGGCATTTGTTTTGTATTTATATTTATAAATCAGTTGACAGCTGCAACGCGTTATGGCTCTGCGTACTTCATCCATGAAAGCTTAGGTTACCTTGAATTTGGTACTTTTGTATCCCGCTTCAGTGACGTGCGTAAATACATGTATACACAAACGTCACTGTCAGCAAACACACACAGACATAAGAATCTGAACAAAAATACACAAACGTCACTGTCAACAAACACGCACAAACATGAGAATCTGAACAAACAAATTACAGGGAAATGGCTTCAAAGAGTCTCCTTAGGGCCGGGTCCTCCTCAAACGGCATCGTGGTAATTAGCCCAAATTACAGCCGTGCAACTCCAGTCTTCCACGTAGACAGAGATTCATCGTGACGGGGCTCGACTGTCACTTCGCAGATCCACATTAACGGATGGGCTTTCTCCTGTATTATAAATCGTTAGGATATTCAAATTCAGAGAAACAGTTTTAGTTTTCTGGAAAAGAAAACTACTTTGCCGGCTTTGTCCATCCGTCCGCACTTTTTCTGTCCGCCCTCAGATCTTAAAAACTACTGAGGCTAGAGGCCTGCAAACTGGTAAGTTGATCATCCACCCTCCAGTCATCAAACTTACCAAATTGCAGCCCTCTAGCCTCAGTAGTTTTTATTTTCTTTAAGGTTAAAGTTAACCATAATCATGCTTCTGACAACGATATAGGATAGGCCACCACCAGGCGTGGTTAAAGTTTCATGGACCGCGGCTCATACAGCATTATACCGAGACCACCGAAAGATAGATCTATTTTCGTTGGCCTTGAGCATGCGCTGTAGCGGCTGTACAGAAAACTCGATTGCGCCGAGGAAACGTCGGCGCATATTTTACTTGTTGGATGTTGCCACCGACTTGAGTAAGACCTTTTATATCCTTATTTAATTCAGAGCAAGAACTTTGTATTGATAGAAATTGAAGCATGTGGTGAGATAATGATCTTGAGTCTGTTATATGTGATCAGTTTTACTGAGGAAGGATGTGTGTCTTGTTAATTATATTTGAAAGTAAACTCAAAATACGAGTATATATTCTCAGAGTTTTTTTTTCGTTGCTTCAAATATATTGAACAAGATACGCAGCCTTTCTCTGTAAAATTTACCAGATGTAACAAACAGTATCAAGATCACTATTTCACTGCATGCTTCCATTTCTATCTAAACAAAGTTCTTGTTGTGAATTAAAGAAGGACACAATAGTTCTCAATCCAGTGGGTCGCAACAATAAACAAGAAAAAAATGCGCCGAATTTTCTTCGGCGCAATTGGGTTTTCTGTGCAGCGTATAATCAAGGCCATCGAAAATAGCTCTATCTCTCGGTGGTCTCGGTATAATGCTGTATGAGCCGCGTCCCATGAAACTTTAACCACGGCCCGGTGTGACCTGGCCTATATCGGTGCCAGGAGCACGGTTATGGCTAACTTTAACCTGAGAGAAAATAAAAACGGCTGAGGCTAGAGGGCTGCACTTTGGTATGTTTGATAATTGGAGGGAGGATGATCAACATACCAATTTGCAGCCCTCTAGCCTCAGTAGTTTTTAAAATCTGAGGGCGGACAGGAAATGTGCGGACGGACAGACGAAGCCGGCACAATAGTTTTCTTTTACACAAAACTAAAAATATGGATATCTGAAGCGAATATCCTAACGATTTATAATACAGGAGACGATCCGACCGATCTGTGAAGTGGCAGTATAGCCCCGTATTAAAGTCTGTGTCGTCAAAGTATATTTATGCGAAAAGAAGAACCGTTGTGGCTTAACGCGGGATTCTAAGAAGACCAGAGAAAGCAATACATCGAAAAAGTGCCTGACCCGTATTGCGGATATCTGCCAAAGACACAACGCGATCCAGGAAGGAAGAAGAAGAAGAAGGAGAAGAAAAAGAAGAAGAAGAAGAAGAAGAGGATGACCGGGAATAGATTGATCCATTCCTTTTAAAGAGAGAGAGAAAAAGAGAGAGAGAGAGAGAGAGAAATCTTATCACGACCTTTAACACTGGAAAGCCCCCAAAACATGCGATCGTTTTCCCGGGCAAAACATGACCTACACATAACTCCAGCTGTGGGGAAGTAATCACGCCGAAAGTGAAGGGGGGGGATAGAGTATGCCCCGTTGGGGGGGTGGGTGCGAACAAGGAGTGCCAAGGTGGTACCTACGCATACCTACGCTGTCTTCGACTGAATGAGAGTTTTCTCGTCTCAACCCACTGCGCAAACTCACGCTTGCACGCGGGCACGCACGCAAGCATACCGTTATAGAAGCTCATTCTTTTTATTGATCTTCGAGACAGAAAGCTCGAGATTCCTAGAACCCCATCGATCTCCCATGAAGGAAAGGAGGAGGAGGAGGAGGAGGAGGAAGAAGAAGAGGTAGGAATGGGAATTGGTGGCCCTGGTTTGGTGGGGAGGGGGAGTAGGAGGGGAGCGTGGGTGGGTGGGTGGGTGGGACAGGAAGCACACATTCGCACGCAAAGCAGGCCGAAAGAAGGGGGTGGCTATATTTGTTACAAACAGGTGCGTGTTATTTGCCGAAATCGTTACCGCCGTCGTAGAAGAAGAAGAAGAAGAAGAAGGTGGAGGAGGAGGAGGTAAAAAGAGAGAGCGTGGATTGATAGAGTAACCAAGGAAACGAGGAAGAAGAAGAAGTAGTAGTAGAGAGAAGGAAATTCACGATCATCTCGTGACATTCAAGTGTCTTTTCGTGAAAATCGATGGCCAACATAAGCGGGTGTGTTGGTATTCCAGTCACTTAATGACAGAGGCTCCTCCTCCTCCTCCTCCTCCTCCTCCTCCTCCTCCTCCTCCTCCTCCTCCTCCTCCTCCTCCTCCTTTCATGGTTCCCCATTACCCCCATCAAAAGGTTACTCGTATAGATCAGTCAACCGGCGGCGCCCAGGGCTGAATCTTATGAATATCTTATGAATGGTTTCACCTCCGTGGGATGACCATTGCCTCACCTCGGACCCTAGCTGCAACCCCTTCCGTTCCTTTTACTGTACCTTCTTTCGTATTCTCTTCAGTCTTACTTTCCACCCTCTCCTAATAATTGGTTCATAGTGCAACTGCGAGGTTTTCCCGCTGTTACACCTTTCAGACCTTTTACTGTCAATTTCCGTTTCAGCGCTGAATGACCTCATAGGTCCCAGTGCTTGGCCTTTGGCTCAAATTCTATACTCAATTCAGTTCAGTTACCTCACCGAGGCTCTCTAGCTGTGGTGGGGTACACTTTGACAGAGCGATGAACACTCGCGTCTAGTTTTCTCTCTCTTTCTCGCTCTTCCCGCCTTAGCTGCGACCAACAACAATCGTCTAACAACAAGGTGCGACCAACAACAGTCGTATAACAACAAGGTGCGACCAGCAACAGTCGTCTAACAACAAGGTACATGTCACTAGGATTTTTAGGGTATGATCCATTCTGTCCGTCCTCGCTTTGTTCAAGAATCGAACTCTGGTCTTCCTGTTAGAGAGAGAGAGAGAGAGAGAGAGAGAGAGAGAGAGAGAGAGAGAGAGAGAGATTGTCGTCTCGTGCTGAAAAAACTTTTTAATTAATTCCTTTGTTAAATCCTTCTGAATTACAACTACGAAGGGAAATAACTTCGCGTACCCAGTAAAACAAAATTCTCACGTTGTAAATGATGCTTTTAGTTACCTCCAAGAAAACAAGCTTTTTAACCAAGAAAATAAATTATCTTGATTGATAAAAAGAATATGTTACGTGAATAGTTTGTATTTTGAATGTCCTGGCCATCATAGACTCTTGGAAGCAGTTGACGACTTAATGTTTTAATTATGAGTATGCATGTGAACTTCCTTTTCTTTCATGTCATATAATCTTTACTTCCCTTACGTCTGATGATTAATATAAAGTTTTCTATGCGATCTTCTATAAACATCTCAGTATCTGAATAGGGACACTGCTTGTGTGTCTGTTAGGCTGTAGATTTGCGCCCAAAATGTACACAGTCAAAATTCTCTTACAGAACTGCAATTTTCTAGATTGTATTTATGAGCAGTTTCAGTTTCAGAGAGCTGCATATTATATGCACCCAAACTGGTCATGTTACATGTACTCTGCGCAGTTTTTTTTTTTTTACCGATGTGACCCATCTTCAAATTCCACTGTATCGTTCTTTTTACTTTTGGTGAAATTTTTATGAACCCTTTTCGCTGTCGTGTTTAATGATGCATTTATAGCTGCTATTGCTTATAGTTCAGAACAACTTTATCCGGTATCTTGAAGCTTTTTTTTTTTTTTTCAAGATTCTTGACGTTCTTTTAACCCTCCACCATCAACATAAGACATAATTTTTTATCCTTCATTCCTAGTCTTCAAGTTGAGTAAGTTATTACTTGCAAGGAAACATCATTCATTACTATATATCACTAATAAACAATCTCTTCTTCGTGATTCCTAGTCTTCAAGCTAGATAAGTTATCACTTTACAATAAACATTATTCAATACTCCAAGTGCTCTGTATCGCCAACAATCGATCACTTCATTGTGAGACCCACTATTTCATAGGTCTTGTAGGTGGCGAAGGTCTGTCACTCTATAGGGTCTGTAGACGGCCATGGTCTATAGGTGACCAAGGTGTATAGGATCTATAGGGTCTGTAGGCGACCAAGGTCTATAGGATCTATAGGGCCTGCAGGCGACCAAGTTGTATAGGATCTGTTGGGTTTGTAGGCGACCAAGATCTATAGGATCTACAGGGTCTGTCTGTAGGCGACCAAGATCTATAGGATCTATAGGGCCTATAAGGTCCGTAGGCAACCAAAATGTCTATAGGGTCAATCGGACCTATAGGCGGCAAGCGTGAGAAAGAAAAAGAGTGAATGAGATTCATTCACCTGCCGGAGCTTCCGAGAACTCGTGCCATGTCCGCCGTGACCTTTTCCACCAGCGTCGTCCGTCTGCTGCTTGATTCAAGAATCCCATGATGTCAGAAGAGTCTCGGCGGAGTATTTTAATCTAGGTGGACGATAGCTGGACCTCCGTCTCACAGATGTCGGTCGTGGGACGGGATGAGGAGCTAAAGATTGCGGGGTTTTGTTATCTGTGAATGAGCGAGTTTTATTCTCAGCAGACATTTCATTCATTCATTCATCCGGTCATTCACGTCAGTGGGAGGAGGTGTGGCTTGTTGGTTGGGGGAGAGGGGGAGACTGCTGTAAAACGGCTTAAACCCAAGAAATAGCAACAGCTCTGACGTTATCGATATCCTATACTGTGAGAATCCATTGGATTTTTTCACTGAAACCTTTCCACCTTATTCCCAGTCATTGGATCCAGTACAGTGGTTCAAAACCTTTTTATGACCACGCCCCCTCTGAGAGTTGGTCCTTCCCTCCACGCCCCCCTTGCATCTATGGGTCCTTCCCTCCACGCCCCCCTTGCATCTATGAGTAAAATTCCCTCCCAGATTTAAAGGAAAATAAAAAAAAAAAAAAGAAAGAGAAGGGGGTTCGAGGGATAGGGAGGGAGGTAAATAATTACAAAACATGGTAAGCCCAACGAGTCTAACCAGAGTAGCAGACTATAGGAAACTAACGTTATAAGGCGATACGTTTGCAATTTATTTTTTATAAACTTCTGAATATTAGTTCCTCACTCTTGTTAAGAGAATAACTAATATAATGAAAGAATTTTTAAATTTTCCCTAGGAAATTGCTGACCCCCCACCCCCCATGGGTCCGCGCCACCCAGGTTAAGAAAACTGAATTTTTAGAAGGATCTCTGTCAGGGTATAACAATTATGTTAAAAAAAAAAATACTCATTTCCTCAAAATTACAAGAACAGATTAAGACCAGAAAACAAGTTTTTATCGAAAAATATTCAGATAAAAAAAATGAAAAAAGTTGGAATGAAAGACATTGTCTTATTCATTAAAAATAAAAAAAAAAAAGATTCATTCAGTTTCTCTCGTGAACAGACATCAGTCTGCGCCGAGTTCCTTTCTAAGTCATCATAACCTTTTCCGTGACATTAAGAAAGGGCATTTCTCTCTCTCTCTCTCTCTGGCCGATCCTAAGCCATCAAGCCATCCTACTACCCATTCCCCTAACTCATCTAAAAAAGGGGTCTCTCTCTCTCTCTCTCTCTCTCTCTCTCTCTCTCTCTCTCTCTCTCTCTCTCCTTCTTTTTCTTCTTCATCTTCTCTGTGTCGTCTTCTTGTTCTCCTCCTCCCCCTTCTCTCTCTCTCTCTCTCTCTCTCTCTCTCTCTCTCTCTCTCTCTCTCTCTCTCTCTCTCTCTCTCTCTTCCTTCATCTTCTCTCTCTCTCTCTGGCAGATCCTGAACCATCCTACTACCCATTCCCCTAACTCATGGTAAAGGGTGGGGGAGAGGGGTAGGTGTGGGTTGGAGTTGGGGAGGGAGGGAGGAAGGGAGGAGAGAGCTGGCTAGAGAAGGGGCTATCGAGCGCCGTCCGGGGCGGGTGAGCGCCGCAGAAGCGATATAATTTAATAAAGAGACCGCACAGTCGACCAGACAGCACCAAATTAAACATGAAATGCAAATGTCAATGGCGCATTGCCAACACAAACAGGATTGAGGATTCGCCAGGAGAGAGAGAGAGAGAGAGAGAGAGAGAGAGAGAGAGAGAGAGAGAGAGAGAGAGAGAGAGAGAGAGAGAGACCTCCTTTTTCTGCCACCAGAGGCATAAAAAGGTCATTTAAAAGAAGGTTATTTTTAAAAATATAGGGAATAGTAAAATCCGGGGGGAGAGAGAGAGGGAGAGAACACCCCTTTTTTCTGACTCCATAAGCATAAAAAGGTCAGTTATGAGAAGGTTATTTATAAAAATTTAGGGAGTAGTAAAATCCGGGAGGAGAGAGAGAGAGAGAGAGAGAGAGAGAGAGAGAGAGAGAGAGAGAGAGAGAGAGAGAACACCCCCTTCTTTTTCTGATTCCATAAGCATAAAAAGGTCAGTTATGAAAGGATTATTTATAAAAATTTAGGGAGTAGTAAAATCCGGGAGGAGAGAGAGAGAGAGAGAGAGAGAGAGAGAGAGAGAGAGAGAGAGAGAGAGAGAGAGAGAGAGCCCTCCTTTTTCTGCCACCAAAAGCATAAAAAGGTCATTTATGAGAAGATTATTTAAAAAAAATATGGGGAATAGTAAGATCCGGAGAGAGAGAGAGAGAGAGAGAGAGAGAGAGGTAGCATCAGGTCTGAGTAGCATCATCATCATCATCAGCATTCGGAGATGTGTCGAAGGAAACCTGACCTCTGGAAATCCGAGGCATCTCCTTGAAGAGGTCAGGTTTGTTGTTTGTTCCGAAGAATTAAATTTTTCTTCAGAAAGAAATTCGAGTATCTTTTAGTCAGGGTTAAAATGTCGCTTTAATGAATTGTTTCCAGGTATTGCAATATTTTTGTTTTTTAAAGTAAGGAATTGGAATATATTTTTAATGAATTGTTTCCAGGTATTGCAATATCTGTTTTTATTTTAAGTAAGGAATTAGAATATATTTGTAATGAATTGTTTCCAGGTATTGCAATTGTTTTTTTAAGCAAGGAATTAGAATATATTTTTAATGAATTGTTTCCAGGTATTGCAATACCTTTTTCGTAGCAAGTAATAGCAAGCAATTAAAATATCTTTTCAGCTTAAAGTCTTTTAAGCTTTGAGTTAAAAGGATAATTGAAATAGGATTTAAAAGATTTTTATAAAGGATTTTTTGGAAATCTTTTCAACGAGGAAGCGAGATAACGCTTAGTAGTTACGATACGTTATGTTTGTGCCGAAGCTGTGAAGACTCGTTATGCCTGCATTTTTTTGTTGGGGGGAGGGGGTGGCGATAACGGTGTGTCTTTTCAACTGGATTGGAATGTTCTTGACAACTTTTTTTGATAGTTCAAGTCGAGATTTGCCTCTTATTTCCATCGCTGTTACAAAAAAAAAAAACATGAAATGACTAACGTTATCCAATATTACTTCCACAAAATATAAAGGTCATATGTGACAGCATTGAACGGAATTAAGAGAAGGAGGAAGAAGAAATAAGAAAAAAAGTAAAAAAAAAAAGTTCCGCAGTTTCTTCGGCGCAGTCGAGTTGTCTGTGCAGCGTATAATCAAGGCCATCGAAAATAGATGTATCTTTCTTTGGTCTCGGTATAGTGCTGTATGAGCCGCGGCCCGTGAAACTTTAACCACGGCCCGGTGGTAGCCTTTCCTATATCGTTGCCAGAAGCACGATTATGGCTAACTTTAACCTTAAATAAAATAAAAGCTACTGAGGCTAGATGACTGGAATTTGTTATGTTTGATGATTGGAGGTTGGATAATCAACATACCAATTTGCAGCTCTCTAACCTCAGTAGTTTTTAAGATCTGAGGGCGAACAGGAAAAGTGCGGACAGAAAAAAGTGCGGACGGACAGACAAAGCCGGCACATTTGTTTTCTTTTACAGAAAACTAAAAGTGTGGTTTGGCGTATATCAAGTATATGCTGGTTGCAGCATGTGGTAGAGATGCTGCAGAAAATAACAGCGTGACCACAGCCATCGTTTCACATACCAATAGTCATTACACGTATGGGACGAGTTCAGATCTTCAGAGTTCCATTGACTTCACCTTGTTTGTAAATCAAGTCCAGTTTGGCATGTGGGCGAGAAATGGAGGGATTGAACATTCAACATAGAGAAAATAAAACAACAGGCTATCCATAAGAGAGAGAGAGAGAGAGAGAGAGAGAGAGAGAGAGAGAGAGAGAGAGAGAGAGAGAGAGAGAGAGCAGTAGGCTAACACTAGTAGTCAGGCAACACACTTGTATTGAAGAGATGTTTGAGAAAATGTCTCAGAATATACGCCAATAAAATAATATGAAATCGCACAAGAACGCCAACTGTACGAGGTAAAAAAAATATACAGCGTAAAAGACAACAGAAATATTTTATTTAAAAGATAAAAGTGAGAAGCAACACTCAGTTGCAAGACTAGAAACCTTGAATATTCAGTAGGAAAGATAACGTTCTATTTATTCACCAGTTGAAGAAACGAATAAATTTAAACGAATTGCAAAAGGGAACTCGTACGTTTAGTGACGGTATGAAGTTTGTATGAGAGAAAGAGAGAGAGAGAGAGAGAGAGAGAGAGAGACTCAAGCAGTTAAGTGTATTTTTTTTATTTACCTGAAGTCAGTAATTCAGTTTTGCTTGTGTGTGTATTTTCCCTATTTTAACTGAAGTCAAGTAGTCAGTTTTGTGTGTATATGTGTGTGGGTGTGAGAGAGAGAGAGAGAGAGAGAGAGAGAGAGAGAGAGAGAGAGAGAGAGAGAGAGAGACTCAAGCATTCAAGTGTATTTTTTTTTTTATTTAACTGGTCAGTAATTCAGTTTTGCTTATGAGTGCATTTTTCCTTTTTTAACTGAAGTCAAGTAGTCAGTTTTGTGTGTATATGGGTGTGAGAGAGAGAGAGAGAGAGAGAGAGAGAGAGAGAGAGAGAGAGAGAGAGTGCGGGGTGGCATAAGAAGTTATGTACTTTTTCTTTTGTAACCGAAATCACTTTTTATCGTCGACGTATCCTTTCAAAAGCGCCATTTCATCTCTTAGGCTTAATGCAAACGTTGCTGATTCTCGAGTTGATCATCAGTTTATATTGCCTCTGCCATCGCCACCTACTTCTCATTATCATTGATTTTAATCTACGTGTCATCCCTCGGGTCATCATCGTAGCCTCCTTTCGTCAGCACTGAAAAAACGACGGTCAGTCTTATCTGCTGTCATCAGGATTTTAGTTGAGCAAACACTTACTGTGACCTTTTCCCCGCTATTTCTGCATCCTGTACCCTCGGGTCACCTCTCTCTCTCTCTCTCTCTCTCTCTCTCTCTCTCTCTCTCTCTCTCTCTCTCTCTCTCTCTCTCTCTCACATCCAGCTCCTGCTTCCCTTTCTCTGTCTCTCTGCTTTCTCCCTGCACCATTAGTTATTTCTCTCTCTCTCTCT
>NC_089748.1:48038597-48056097 GCF_040412425.1 Macrobrachium rosenbergii
TATTGACGTCTGTATGATTGATGTCATTTTTCTACTAAAGTATTTTGGTGTGATTCGACGGCGACAGCGTCCGCGGAGTGATGGCGGTGCTTGGCTTTTGATGTAGGCTGCGTGTGTGTGTGTGTGATATGTTGACGTAATTCCCGTCGTCTGGCCCGCCTTTGTTTTGTTAATCTAATGAGGGAGAGGAAGTTATTAGCCTTCATCGCTGGATTCACTCTTTTCATTCCTTCGTCATCATCTACATCAGCGTATGCCCTCCTCCTCCTCCTCCTCCTCCTCTCCCTTATCGGGGTAGCCCCCATCCCATATCCCTTTTCTTCTCCCCTCCCCCCCCCCATCCCGTGCCCTCTCTGCGAAGGGGAAAATTTATTAGTGTTCATCGTTAGATCCAGTCTTTCCATCCATTTCCCCTTTAATCGCATCCTTCCACCCCCCACTTTCCCCTCCTAGGCTGTACCGTCATTTCCACTACCCCCCTTACTCTGAGCTTGAAGTCTCTCTCTCTCTCTCTCTCTCTCTCTCTCTCTCTCTCTCTCTCTCTCTCTCTCTCTCTCTCTCTCTCTCTCTCTCATGGGGCTGATCTGTTGAGTGTAGCTGCAGCATTCTCTCTCTCATAGGGCTGATCTGTTGATTATACTGTAGATGCAGCATCTCTCTCTCTCTCTCTCTCTCTCTCTCTCTCTCTCTCTCTCTCTCTCTCTCTCTCTCTCTCTCTCTCTCTCTCTCTCTCGTAGGGTTGATCTGTTCAGCATAGCTGCAGCATCCGTAATTTGTATTTGTGGCTACTTCGACTCTGAAAAAGCTTTTCATTCGGCTGTCGGTAATAGGTACATAAGAAATATGACTCCGGGAATGTAGCATTGTTGCAGAAACCTCTCTCTCTCTCTCTCTCTCATACTGTATATTCACACACGTACTTACATACTTGTGCACGTACACTCGTGCACATGCGAGATAGAGAAGAGTTCTTGAAAAGAATAAAGAACATTTCTATTCGTTCATCGTTATGTTTATTTATGATATCGATACCATGGAAGCCTGGAGTTCTTTTTTAGTTCTTTAATATATTTATTTCCCTTGTACTTTCAAGCCTGGTCTACATGTTAGTCCTGATTGTGTTGGCCATACCTTTGACTTCACGAAGTTATAAATCCACTCTTATTGTGAGTACTCGCGATAAGTCCTTGATACTTATTCGGCTCTGGTGGGTCGTAGGCTGGGCAGAGAAAGGCCAGGTGTTGTTAACATCCAATACTTGCCGAGTACTGAAAAGTTATCACATTCTAGAGCTGTAAAGGTATAATATATATAAATATATATATATATATATATATATATATATATATATATATATATATATATATATATATATATATATATATATTATATAAATATGTATATATTCATACATATATATATACTACATATATACTATATATATACTATATATATATATATATATATATATATATATATATATATATATATATATATATATATATATATATATATATATACATACAGTACATACATATGTGTATGGTCTTTGTGGATATGCTTGCGACAATACCGGCTCTTGCGGTGTTCATCAATTTCGCAGGTGAGGGGAAAGTGACCTGGAGGTCTGTTTATTCAACATTCTTCGTTTACAGCCACTGTCAGATACAAGATAATTCAGCAACATGTGTCTTGGGGGGTGTGGGGTAGGAGGAGCTTGCTATCTCTGTGTTCTAGATAGAACCTTGGAGAAGCTTCGGCCCGGTTTCAAGCGGATTTCTGGAGTGCCAACCGGATATGTGTATTAGTTTGTGGGCGGTGGAAGACGTTGGGTGAAAAGGCATCTTGTGAAATGTATTTCATTGCTGGGTGAGAGACAGTGATAACCAGACATTGGAATTCCAGGCTCCGATTCCCTGCTGAAAAGGGTGAGTTCCGGAGCACTGTAATTAACATTGTAGTGGTCCATCTTTATTCGTATTGTTTTATTGATTTATCATTTGTGCCCTTTATTTTATCAGTGCTTTTACGTGTGTTAATGGTGTTTTGATACTATCACTGACTTTTAGATTTTGTTGTTGATAAAGGGTATTTGTTCTTTGGCAGATGTTTCAAAATGGAACCATGGCTGAATTGGGATAGTCATGCATTTGCACAGGCATGCATGTAGCGTAGCCATGATTATGGAAAGTGGTGTTTTTTCAAAAGGAACTAAGACTGTGGACATATGATTACAGTAGAGACTCATTAGGGCAGGGAGTGAGATGGGGAAGAATCCCATTTATAATTTTGGCATTTGCTAAGAAGTTTTCTGGGGAAGATATTCATTTATAATTTACATTCCTTTTGGTGTTTTAGCATTTTTCTTATTTGCCATGTTTTGAACTTATTTGTTAGCTTACAGAATAAACTATTTTTTTGGTAGAAAAGGTTTGGTTTCCACACCTTAGATAAAATAGGATACAGGGATCTGTGTGTGTGTGAGAGAGAGAGAGAGAGAGAGAGAGAGAGAGAGAGAGAGAGAGAGAGAGAGAGGGATACGTAGTAAACAAGGCGTTGTCTGGGGATTCAGTGCGGGGCTGTTGGTAATCGTAATTGAGGGGTATATTGGTTTGACTTTGCATTTTTTTTTTTCTTTTTTTTTTATCCCGGGATGCAACCTTTCTCAGCTGGTGACATAATGTAGAGTGATTATCGAGTGTCGGGTGTTTTACTGTGTTCTTAGATGTAATTATAGATTTGTGTATTTTTAATGGAAGTGCGGGTGTAACTTCGCGAATTTTGGGAGGGTTGCGGGAACACTGGGGGGCGGTAATCAACGAAAACAGAGCGAGTTCGTTTATTTTTTGGGGAGCGAGTTGGCTTCGTAATTTGTGATTGATCAAGATTTTCTTTCCCTTCTCTTTCCGTTAATCCTTTTTTGTTATGGAGCTTGTTTTGTTTTGGTTTTTTGGTTGAAATATACGTCGCTTAGCCTATATGTGGGAAAGAGATGTATGTCATGGGTGGTGATTATATTCAGAGTTTCTCTTCCCTGTGCATAGCAACTCGACCTTGTCTCTGTTGTTGACTCCTCATTTGCGGCATGGAGACGAAAGAATCGGCGATATCGAGAGATGAGACAGATGCCTGTAATGAGGCGAAAGGTATTCTTGTTTTGGACATGGAAGTTATTAGCCAACACTGTCGTAGCTTTGAATTGGAAGACATTGGCCAACGCTGTCGTAGCTTTGAATTTAGGAAATGCCGCACGTGGGGCGACGTGGAGAAATTGCTACGAACTGCGTATGGGGCAGGTGAATGTATTGATGCGGTTCAGGATTTGAGGGCATTTTACAAAATTAGAAAACGGCAGAGCTCTATTGTGCAGTTCAACGCGCAGTTGTTCGATGCAAGTTCGGATCTCGTGGAGAAATTAAGAGGTTCGGGCTGGGTGCATGGCGATGCTATACCGCTAGAACACTTTCACAGGTTACTGCATTTCTCCTGGCTTTTGAGTGAGGTTCCGGATGCCATTGTGAGCAGCTTTGATGGTCCGGTAGAGCCTACGTCTGATGAATCATTTATTTTCGCCCAAATTAAGAAGCACATGTCGAAATGCCCAACAGTAGATAGCACATTTTTCAGTGGGGGGCCGAAAACCACTACTGGTGGCCAGAGGAACTTTCCACAGGGAGATTCAGGCTTTGCTTCCAGTGGTTTCTGTGCTAAGTTTGAGAGTGATAGGAAATATGCAGATCAAGCATCACAGTCCCGTTGCTTCAACTGCAACAAGCAGGGGCACACAAAGAAGTATTGCCGACTTAAATATTGTGGCATGTGTAAGAGTGGTACACATAATTGGAGGTTTTGTCCGTTACTCAAAAAGAGTAATGATAGATTGGGGAGTCAGAATTTTGTGAGTAGCTTTAAGAGAGCTCCTCAAAATAGACAGAATTTTTGGAGGGCAGAACAACCAAAGGGCTTTTGGGAGAAATAGAAGAATGGAAGCCAGTAGTAAAAGGAGGTGCAGCTGGTTCTAGTCTTTTAATTTTTGTGGATACTGGATACAGGGCGTCGGTCAGTCTAATGGATTTTGTATTTTTCCAATTAATGTTCCCGCAGGCGCGAATTAGGCACTCGGAGGATAATGTGTGCGATGTCACTTGTAGTAGAGGCATTATTTGGTTATCCGGGGCGGGGTGCGTTTGATTTGTTGTCTATACCTACACGTTGTGACGACACAGTTCAATCAGTGGTTCTTAACCTTTTTATTACCACGCCCCCTCTAGGAGTTGGTCCTTCTCTACACATTACCCTAGCATATAAGTAAAATTCCCTCCCGGACTTAAAGGAAAATGAAAAAAAAGAGAAAGAGAAGGGGCGTTTTTATTATTTTGGGAATGAAATTAGTGAGATACTTGACACTGCTTCTCAGCGACTCTTGTTAAGAGAATCTTCTTCTTTCCCACCTTTATCCCAACATTAAGGGGTCGGTTGCCTGATCCCCCTTCTCCATTGCCTTCTATCATAGGCATCATCCTCCACCAAACGTCTTCTCTCCATATCTCCCTTTCAATTTATCTCGCCATTTAATTCTCTGTATCCCTCTCGATCTTCTTCCTCTAGCAGGTTCTTCCCAAGCCCTCTTCACTCCCTCCTCGTCATCCAACCTTAGCACATGCCCATACCATCTCAATCGTGACTCTCTTATCACCTCTGTTGTCTTTACTAAGACTGCTCTTCTTATTTCATCATTTTCCAGTCTCTCAAGCTCTCAAACTTTACTTCCTCTTTTCTTCTTAGAGCCCATGTTTCTGACCCATACATTAACACTGGTCTTATCAATGTGCTGTAGATCTTGACTTTTAGCTTGATTGGCATTTTCTTATCACATACAACTCCAGCTGCATCTCTCCACTTTCCCCACGCCGCTTTTATCCTACTGTCCACTTCAGCCTCATGTCCTCCCTCTTGGCTTAAAGTAGATCCTAGGTATTTAAACTTTTCCACCTGTTTTATAATCGAGCCTCTTCTTTCTTGTATTACTATTCTGTCTCTATCTTCCCTACTGCTCACTAAAACCTCTGTTTTATTCATATTCACCATTAAGCTGCCCCTCTCTAAAGACTCCTGCCACTCTCCAACAACCTTTCTCTGTAGGTCCTCCTCATCTTCAGCTGTAATCACCAGATCATCAGCGTACAACAACTCCCACAGCACTTCATTCCTGATCTCTTCACTCAACACATCCATGACCAGCACAAACAAAAATGGGCTTAATGCAGACCCCTGGTGTAATCCAACACTAACGTCAAAGCTTTCTGTTTCTCCTTGTGGTAGGGGTGTAAGAATACTACCACTGTAGGTCCTGTGTGTCACAAAAGGCAACTAAAAGGACAGCTTCTACCTTGCAGTCTTACTTTTTAGCAAAAGGCTAGGCCCACTGCCAATAACTGTGGAAATTGCTGCCTTTCAGTCTTACTCTTATTAAGAGAATAATGAATATAATTAGAGAATTTTTTGTTTTTCCCTAGGGCTCGTGCCCCCTTGGAAATTGCTGACACACCCCCCAGGGGCGTGTCTTGGTAGTAATCTTGAGTCAGTGACTCAAGCGATGGTTACAAGTAGTAATGCGAAATCAGACAACGCAAGAATTGTAGTTTCCGATAATGTAGCTTTGTTTACTGTACATACGATGCTTTTGAATATTGAGAAAAAGACCGAATTGTTGTGAGACGATATCCATTTCCAAGTAAAAGCAGTGATAGCTTCATCGGAGGGACTTATTTCTGAAGATATTTCACCTTTGGGGGTGTTAGAATCAGTCTTGATGAATGGGGCTTATAAGTGGGGGTCCAACATAATTTTCACAGGTAGTGATTTATATGGGTATTATGGGATGATAATGGTATCTTTATTGGACAGGGGGTCAATTGTGGGGATACCTATGAGTGCCAAGGGCCCTTTTCATGATTGACCTTTTCCTAGAACCTACAATACCGCAGTAGTGATGTTAGGGTGAGTAGAAACTGTGTATACAATAGGGGACAAGTTTCACTCAGTAGCTATTGATTATAAGGATAGATGTGCTTTAGTCCATAATAGATATGTTTGCGAAAATAGAGGGTTTGTAATGAGGCATATAGTTTCAGAGGGTTGTGAGTTTCAAGTGACGCATGACGTGACTCTGACAAAATGTACTTTTAGACCAGTTCCTAATGCCTACATGGTGATGCCACTAGAAACGACTTCAGCAATATTTTGTAGGAGCTGCAGATTGATGGAGATGTGCCAAAAGGGGTCGACATCGATCCTGATAGAAGGGTCACAGCTCTTTGATGGGGGCACTCAGAATAACATCTACAGAGTTTCTTATCTTCAGCAAGAGGATAAGAGGATTTATAATTCATCAGCAAACATCTTCCTGCAACATATCCACAATCAGCAAGGTGTTGTGGAATTCCCGGCTGTGGTAGAGTTTACAACGTTGGCACCGTTAAAAACACTTAGGAGATATGGACTATATCGAACTGTCACAAGTTAATCTTGCCATGTGTTTTCGGTGCATTATCACTGATTATTATAATAGTGTGTTGCCATTTATTTATTGTGTAAACAGTTGTGCTGCTTCAAGCAGAAGCAGTCTCCCAAGGTGCAACTGTCGATTAGTCATGAAACCGTACCATAGAAATTGAATAAGTGTACTTTGTGTCAGGGCGACACAAATGTAGGTGGCCCAAGCTCTGTGCGCATGTGTATGTAGGACTTCTTGGACATTTCTGTGTTCTAGATAGAACCTTGGAGAAGCTTTGGCCAGGTTTTATGCGGATTTCTGGGAGTGCCAACTGGATATGTGTATTAGTTTGTGTTTGGTGGAAGACGTTGGGGGAAAAGGCACTTTGTGAAATTATTTCATTGTTGGGTGAGAGACAGTGATAGCCAGACATTGGAATTACAGGCTCCGATTCCTTGCTGAAAAGAGTGAGTTCCGGAATATTTTAATTAACATTGTAATGGCCCATCTTTATTCGAATTGTTTTAGTGATTTATCATTTATGCCCTTTATTTTATCAGTGCTCTCACATGTGTTAATGGTTTTGTGATATTATCACAGACTTTTTGATTTTGTTGTTGATAAAGGATATTTGTTCCTTGGCAGATGTTTCAAAATGGAACCATAGCTAAATTGGGATAGTCATGCATTTGCACAGGATGCGTGTAAAGTAGCCATGATTATAGGAAGTGGTCATATTTTAAAAGAAACTGAGACTGTGGACATATGGTTACAATGGAGACTCATTAGGGACAGGTAGTGAGATAGCGAAGAATCCCATTTATAATTTTAGTGTTTCCTAAGATGTTTTCTTGGCGAGATATTCATTTATCATTTAAATTCCTTTTTTTCTTTTAGCATTTTTCTTATTTAACCATGTTTTGAACTTGTTATATGTTACCTTACAAAATAAACCATTTTTTGGTAGATAAGGTTTGATTTCCTCACCTTAGATAAAAAGAGAGAGAGAGAGAGAGAGAGAGAGAGAGAGAGAGAGAGAGAGAGAGAGAGAGAGAGAGAGAGAGAGAGAGAGAGAGAAAATAAATGATCTCTGGAAGGTCGTCGATGTCGGGATACCAACGCCTGCCAACTTTTGAAGGTAGGTGAAGTAAATGAATCCTCCAGAACAGAGGCATGAATACGCCTAGAAAATTTGTCAAAGTTTTAGAGAATGATGGGGGCCGAAGAACCCCTTCATTGTTTAGTTAGAGTAATGATCATGATAATGAAGACCATCAGAGATATGATCATGATAATGAAGACCATCACTACGGTAGTATCTTTTTGTGACTCTTGAAATTATTTTTAAAAGTTTTCGTTCTTAGTTGAGACATTATTGAAGCCTGGAACTTCCCTTCCTTGAGGCGTAACTGTAAGAATTTACAATTTTGTGTTAGTAGAACACACTAATTGACATTTGGGTTATGTACGGAATTTGTTTTATTCAATACTGCCTTGCAGATATTGTCTGAATTTGTATTTTTAAATTATTTGTATTTTGTGTACTAGCTAACACATTTTTATATATAGTGTCTTTAAAGACATTGCTGTATTTTGTACTTTTGTGATTATTTGTATTCTGTTTACTTTGTATTCTGTTTAATTGTATAAATCGTTGAATTAGGTTTAGTTCTCTTGCTTTCTTACCGAATAAACTTCCTTTCATATTTTCTGTGTTCTCCCGCATTTCCAAGTCTGTCCTTCACAGCGAAAGAACGATAGAAAGAGAGAGAGAGAGACAGAAACAGACAGACAGAGAGAAATAAAAAGAGAAGTAAACGATGCGAAATGCTTTCAATTTTCGCAGCCCAGATTTGAATATTTATGAGATTTGCGGATTGTGTTTTGAGGGCCATTACGTACGGTTCGCGTCGCGGGGCTGCCTGGCTGGCTCTCTCTCTCTCTCTCTCTCTCTCTCTCTCTCTCTCTCTCTCTCTCTCTCTCTCTCTCTCTCTCTCAGATTTTGTGATTTAGCTGTTGGAGTATATACTGTATATGTTCCTTATTCGCTGATTTTCAAAAGATATTCTCTCTCTCACTCTCTCTCTCTCTCATTTTGTGATTTTGCTCTTGAAATATATACTGTTTGCTCCTTATATGCTGATTTCCAAAAGATATTCTCTCTCTCTCTCTCTCTCTCTCTCTCTCTCTCTCTCTCTCTTTAATTTTGTGATTTTGCTATTGGATTATATAACGTACTTTTTCCTTATTCGCTGATTTTCAAAAGATGTCTCTCTCTCTCTCTCTCTCTCTCTCTCTAATTTTGTGATTTTGCTGTTGGAATATATACTGTATTTGTTCCTTATTTGCTGATTTTCGAAAGAGATTCTCTCTCTCTCTCTCTCTCTCTCTCTCTCTCTCTCTCTCTCTCTCTCTCTCTCTCTCTCTGCCCTCCTTCACGGTATGCAATTGCAATGTCAGATAATTCTTACTCAATCAGTGATATCTACCTCAGTTCGATGCACATAAATTATATACAGGAAGTTTTCCACTGTAACCATTCAGTAAAGAAAATTACAAGAATCAAGTTCTACAAAAAAAAAAAATTAAAAAAGCGGTATGCAATAAAGCCCTTTTTTTCATAGTTGCGAGAGGCAGGTATTCTGCCCCTGATGTGCGGGCTTTCGGTGTCCTTTGTGAACCATTATCGTGTTAAGGGGGCGGCGGGACCGCTGTGTGTGTAGGCCATTTCACGTTGTCTCTTCCACTGCCCCCCCCCCCTTTTTTTTAAACATTTTTTTTTTCTTTCTTCAAACTGAAACGTTGGTATCACCATTCATGTGTGTTGTGTGAATTACGACTTTTGAATACTTTACGCGAAGCCTTTCATTGATTTGTGTTCGTGTTGCATCATAATTTGGCTGAAAGAATGACTGCTTATTGGTTGTCGTTTTCGCTCTTTTTTCTTGCGCGTTTTTGTTGCGTGTCCGGAAGTGTGCTCGGTGCAGGCTTTGGCTTCGTCACCCCCATCTCGGATCTGTCAAGAAATTAATTAAATTAGATGTTTTTCAGTGTAGACTCCAGACTCCTGTTATTTCTTGGACTCGATCATTCGTTTTAGTGACTAGATTTAGCTCTTTCAAAATAAGTAAATATTTCCATTAAATGAGTCATTTACATTGAAGTGAAATATTCTCAGCTTTTTAAGTTTTATAATAATTTTTTTTTAGAACTTGATTCTTGTAATTATCTTCACTGAATGGTTACAGTGACGAACTTCCAGTATATAATTTATTTACATCGAACTGAGATAGATATCATTGGTTGATTAAGAATGGTCTGGCGTTGCATTTGGCAAGATATTGGTGCCATCCCGTTTGTAAGTATCTAAAGTAGAAAGAAAGCTCTTTTGAAAAGTAGTTTTTAAGCGGGTAAATACAGACCATTAATTAATTGTAAATATATGAAGGATAATTAGGGAACCGGGTCGCAAATTCCTGAGATGTTGCTAGTATTGGCACCAGCCCCGGTTAGGTTAAGCTAAATTAGCACGCATCACGGAATTTGGGTGTGGGAAACATAATGAGATTATTTTCAATGAAATTCTATGGTTAGTTTTTAAGATATGGCGTCCCGCTTTTTTTTTTTTTTTTGAGGGAAAGGTCCCGTACTCGGTTACATCTCGGGAAAATAATTCCCTTACTATTTTGATAATATGTAACTGATTGAATGTTAGGTCCTATTGT
Organism: Macrobrachium rosenbergii; assembly: GCF_040412425.1. NCBI lineage: Eukaryota > Metazoa > Arthropoda > Malacostraca > Decapoda > Palaemonidae > Macrobrachium > Macrobrachium rosenbergii. The sequence continues at coordinate 48,048,819 of NC_089748.1, forward strand.
TAGCGTGTCCCAGTGTATAAACTGTAATTTCTGAGTGATCTACTTGAACATATTTTGATAACTGAGTAACTAATTGATTATTAGGTCAGATTAGTAGTGTGTGCCCGTTATATAAACTATAGTTTCTAAGTATGTAAGTATGTAACTGATGGAATATTAGGTCATATTATTACTTATATAAACTCTAGTTTCTGAGTGATGTGCGTGAACATATTTTGACATTTACACGACTGGTTGAATATCAGGTCATATTAGTAGTGTATATTAGGTCTTATTAGTTGTGCCTATGTCTAATATATAAACTCTGGTTTCTTAGTTATCTACTTGAAGTCTTGAACATATTTTGACGAGCTTGTAACCAATCAAATATTAGGTCATATTAGTCTCCATATATAAACTAACTTCCTAAGTGATCTACTTAGACGTAAATGTAAATTTCAGCCTGCATCTGATGTTGGGGCGATGTTATCAACATGGCTTCACATCGCATGACATCACATGCGTTCTCCAATGGAACCTTTCATCTTAGTGACAGCCGATGACACGCTGCGCGAATTGCCTAATTGCTCTTTCCACTTTCGTGGTGCTTGGAAAACACACGCACACAGTCTCTCTCTCTCTCTCTCTCTCTCTCTCTCTCTCTCTCTCTCTCTCTCTCTGCTGCATAGCTATTTTTAGCGGTCTCAGGCGAGTTTTGTTTCGTAATAATTCTCTCTCTCTCTCTCTCTCTCTCTCTCTCTCTCTCTCTCTCTCTCTCTCTCTCTCTGCTGCGGTCTCGGGCGAGTTTTGTTTTGTAATAATTCGTTATATACTCTCTCTCTCTCTCTCTCTCTCTCTCTCTCTCTCTCTCTCTCTCTCTGTGCTGCATAGCTATTTTTAGCATTCTCGGAGGAAATTGTATTTTGTCATAATTCGTTCTGTATTTTTTCCTGTTTTGAATATTTGTGTTCCTATATACTTTCACAGGTTATAAGTGACTTTTTGTTTATATGTTCAATTTGATTTGTGGTAAAAGTGTAAAAAAACCATTTTAAAATATATAGGTATTTGATATAGCTAATTTCCTTGGACTAAAATTGTTTGTAATATGTTCCAGTGAGGGCATTTTGAATTCAGTGATTTGACGTATGTTTTCTGAATATCTTGACTTCCATATTTCAATGCTTTGAAAGGTATTGTTGTCAGAAATATCAGTCTCTGTTACTTAACGAGGTCATTTTCATCATATTTTGTCATGTTGCAATGGAAGGCTTCTAAACGCAGAATAACCGAAACCGAGAGTGTAGCCTATTCTTTTTCACTAGTTACAGAACGTTAATGATACACTACCATTTTTCATGGCTTCGTAGAGCGTTGCTGAAGCGAAACGAGTTGACCGTGTTATCAGCCAATCCTTCTTTTACAGTCTGTGCGATATTATGAAATAAAAAAAATGAGAATGGTTTTTGTTAAGTGTTGACAGTAAAGAATTTCTGTTGATGTTTAAGTATGGAGTTTTATTATTGTGCAGTCTGTGTGTTACTGTAAAATTTAAAAAAATTAGAAAGATTTTTGTTAAGAGTTGGGAGCAGAGAATTTCTGTTGATGTTTTTGTATGGAGTTTTTTCCATTACTTAAAAGTTTTAACAGTATTAAATGTTTCTCTTCGCTTTGATTGATAGGTAGAGAACCTTGAGTTGACTTAGACTGCACAGGCTATGTAAAGGAGCCACTATGCAGCAGATAGCGAGGGACTATAATTAAGCTCAGTGGAAGTTATGACTCTCTCTCTCTCTCTCTCTCTCTCTCTCTCTCTCTCTCTCTCTCTCTCTCTGTCTGGCTGTCTTGATGAAGGGTTGTAGTTGGGGGAAGGGACGCAGGCAAAAAAAGAAAGGGTTTTAATAGCAATCACATAAAGTAACTTGTCCCTAATTGTATAGCAGCGCGCTTCTAAATTAGGACCACCGCCAGCACGACACTCCGTTTGTTTTTATTTCGGGGAGGGGCGGGCGGGGGGTGTTGGGAGATGGGGTGGTGGTGGGAGGGTGTTGGGGGGAGGGAAGGAGTAAAGGTTGCGTTAGTTTGGCACCAAAGGAGAAGTGAGGGAGCTCACTTGGTAACAATGCTACGTCTTGTCATGTTTCGAGGTGATGGAAGTGAATATATATTTTGAGTCATGTCAGTACAATTTTTTCTTATTCAAATTTATATTTTTATCACTTGAAGAACTTGTATCATAATCATCATCATCTTTAGATTGATGAAATTTGTTGTAAAGAAACATTATTTTGCAGAGCAGTAAGTATCATAATTTTCACCCAACGGTCAGTGAGTACCAGTGTCAGCTAGGGTTAGGAAAAAGTGGCTGGCCTAGCAGCCTCATCCCCTGAAACGAGTGCGTCTATTTTATTTCCTCTAGCCATTCCGTGTTAAGAGAAACAACATTGTGGGTATATGTATATACATATATAAATATATATATGAATATATGTGTGTATATATATATAGTATATATATATGTACAGTATGTATATATATATATATATATATATATATATATATATATATATATATATATATATATATATATATATATATATAGCTAGCTACATATATGCATGCGCCACACGATTTTGTGTCAACACTGCATATCTCTATTGGATTAAATCATCCTCAAAGACAGGAGGGTATATAATAGTGATACGATAAGTGGATGGCAATAATTTTGATTAATTAACGCTGTACGTTAATTAGGAGGAGAGATTACGGCCCATTATTGGAGTATTGTCACGTAATGGGGCGCCAATTGGGCCATTATTGGAAAGTGGATTTAGTTCTTTTTTAGCGAAAGAGAGAGAGAGAGAGAGAGAGAGAGAGAGAGAGAGAGAGAGAGAGAGAGAGAGAGAGAGAGAGAGAGATTTTTGAAAACCTAGTGTTGGAGGGAGAAATTAGATATATAAAAAAATGCAGATATTTGGTGAGAGAGAGAGAATTTTGAATACCTAATGTTGGAGGGAGAAATTAGATATATATATATATATATATATATATATATATATATATATATAAAAATTATATATATATATATATATATATATATATATATATATATATATATATATATATATATATATATATATATATATATATAAGAAGCAGATACTTAGAGAGAGAAAATTTTGAATACCTAGTGTTGAAGGAGAAATTAGATACATAAAAAAAAGTAGTAGATACTTGGTGAGAGAGGGAGAGAGTGTTTTTAACAACTAGTGTTGGAAGGAGAAAGTAGAGAGATACATAGAGAGAGAGAGGCAGAAGCTGTGAGGAGAGAAAGAGGGAGAGAGAGAGAGAGAGAGAGATTTTAAATAACTAGAGCTGGAGGGAGAAAGTAGAGGGGTGCATAGAGAAAGAGAAGCAGAAGCTTGAATATGAATTGGAGAGAGAGAGAGAGAGAGAGAGAGAGAGAGAGAGAGAGAGAGAGAGAGAGAGAGAGAGAGAGAGAGAGAGGCAGGCATATGCTTTGCTGCTGTGCATAGACGGGAAAAATATTTTGCTTCATTCGTCTTTTTTGAGTGTCAGCTGTGTTTTCCGATTTACCGAATGAATTATGTTTGTTTCCTGACATTCTGTGTAATGACAAAAATTGGGAGCTGGTTTGTTATGGTGTATTTCGTAACATTTTTAATTGATCAAAGTATCTCAGTATTTTTATTATTGTTAGTAATCATTGGTAATGCAAATCTTGTTTGGTATTACGTCCTTAATCACCCCCTTATTTGTACATAAGTTGTACAGTGATGGTGATCAGTTTTGAATCTTTCAGTCAGTTGCTTGTATTTTTACACAAAATGTTCAGTAATGAGTTTTTCAGTCAGATGCTTGTAGTTGTACATAACAAGTTGTACAGTACTGATGATCAGTTTTCAGTCTTTCAAGGCAGATGCTTGTATTTTACATAGCAATTTTTACAGTAATGGTGATCAGTTTTGAATCCTTCAGTCAGGTGCTTGTAGTTGTATACTACAAGTTGTACAATAATGATGATCAGTTTTCAGTCTTTCAATCAGATGCTTGTATTTTATATTCCAATTTGTACAGTAATGATGCTCAGTTTTGAATCTTTCAGTCAGGTGCTTGTACTAGTATATAAAAAGCTGTACGGCAATGACGATCAGTTTTGAATCTTTCAGTCAGGTGCTTGTACTAGTGTATAAAAAGCTGTACAGTAATGACGATCAGTTTTGAATCTTTCAGTCAGGTGCTTGTACTAGTGTATAAAAAGCTGTACAGCAATGACGATCAGTTTTGAATCTTTCAGTCAGGAGCTTGTACTAGTGTATAAAAAGCTGTACAGCAATGATGACCAGTTTTGAATCTTTCAGTCAGGTGCTTGTACTGGTATATAAAAAGCTGTACAGCAATGACGACCAGTTTTGAATCTTTCAGTCAGGTGCTTGTACTGGTATATAAAAAGCTGTACGGCAATGGTGACCAGTTTTGAATCTTTCAGTCAGGTGCTTGTATCAGTACAGACCAATCTGACCTTGTTTGAAAGCTCGGGCGTTGTCGTTGTTTCCTTCTTTTGTATTCCTTTCCTTTGGATGTCTTGACTTCCCTTCCTTTGTCACGAACGACGACAGCAGGAACTTCCAACAAAGGATGGATAATGTCATCCTATGCTTGGGAAACTGTGTTCACAGTTGACCTCGTCGAGTTCGAATTAGGCGCTTTTGAAAGTCCGTTATGTTTTTTCTTTTTTTTTTCTTCTTTGTCTGAGTTTTTATTGTGTTTGTGAATTGATTTGGAGAGAGAGAGAGAGAGAGAGAGAGAGAGAGAGAGAGAGAGAGAGAGAGAGAGAGACAGAGAGACACTTGCCATTGTGTTGGCTTCCCATAATTTCTACCTGCTTCTTGTAATTAGAGAACCACTTCTGTTGGTCGTGTAATGAAGTAATGGAGTTGTTGCAGCGAATGTGATACGGTACACGGGTACTGGAAATCTATAATTTTCGTGGCGATTCTCTCTCTCTCTCTCTCTCTCTCTCTCTCTCTCTCTCTCTCTCTCTCTCTCTCTCTCTCTGGTTAACAGAATGCTAACTCTCCTTTGAAATCCAGATCCCACTATGTCCCTAGACCCACTGACATAGCAAACCATGTTATTACTAAACGTACTCAGTTCCGGAAGTTATATAGATTCTTAAAACGCAAATAACACTGAACAGGCTGAGGTTATATCAATCAACCCCAGGAATCGACCTCTGGAGCAACAAGGACTCATTCCTTTCATTACGTGTATATTTGCCGACAGGGGAAACGGGGTTGAGGTTAGAGTAATAAGAGAAGAACCCTCACAGGTATAAAGAGTGGCGTGAATGAACTAGTTTTGTACGTAGTATTGTTCAGGGACCTTGATGTTGTAGTATTTAGTGTTTTCATGAATGAATGAGCTGGGTCCCCCCCCTCCCTCCCCTCCTCCGCGAGGGGTTGGGGGAACCTATAATGCGTTGTAGTGGGGAATTATGATTAACAACGATAGTGTGTAATGACTAGGGGGGCCCCAGCTGTGTTTACTTACCTGAGAGGGGGTCGTGATGTTGATTGTATTGGATGACTTATGCGTTTATGGGTTTTGATTTATTCGGCTCTGAAATGCGGCGGCTGTTTCAAGTCTTTTCGCGCTGTGGGCAGTACACTGAATTTCAGTGCGTGGTTTATGTTATTTTGTTTGTTTGTGTTCGTGTATTTTGACCGTTAATGATATCAGGAGGCCCACGTGTGCATGGTTTTTTGCTGATATATTTTGTCGTTGTTGTTGAATAATATTAGGAAGACTCTCATTCGTGTTTGGGTAATTGTGTTTTGAATGTAATTCCATTAAGAGACCCATGTGTGCATGGGTTTTGCTGATATATTTTGTTGTTGTATAATATTAGGGACACTTATCATTCGTGTTTGGGTACTTGTGTTTTGAATGTAATTCCATTAAGAGACCCTTATGTGCATGTTTTTTTTATATAATTTTGTTGTAAATTGTACAGGAGGACTAACAGTCGTTTTTGGGTACTTATCATTTTTAGCCACATTTACATTTGTCTGTCTTCTGCCAAAAAAAAGAACATTAGAACCAGCTCACACGATTGAAAGCAAGTAACATGGCTAATGACGAACAAGACGCGAGGTCGTAGAATGATTTTGAATCTTGTCCTCACTTAGTGACTTGGTTAGGCTCCAAAGAATAGGTCTGTAGCCTAAATAAGACAAGATATCATTGGGGCTTGAATTTAGGACAGAACTGCATAAAAGAATTTGGATTACAATCACTAAGTTTCTTTTATCCTTGTAAAGATCATTTACATTCTTATATCTTCAACAGCGAACCCTACCATTCTGGCCAAGGCCATCTTTTCCTTCATATCTCTCGACTCCGCAATGAAAGTTTTGCTGTTCGTGTAACTGTAAGTTTTATTTACAGGACGTATTCTTAACATGTTATTATTCTGTAACTGCAGCATAAGCTGACGCATTATACGTAGAGATTTGAACTAAATGTTTGTTATGATTTTCATGCGGTTTGTAACTTTTCGTAACTTGTTATGAGATTTTTGAGAGAGAATGTTGCTGCTCTGGGGAGAAGGGATCTCTCTCTCTCTCTCTCTCTCTCTCTCTCACACTCTCTCTCACACACACACACACGATTACGCTCTCTCTCTCTCTCTCTCTCTCACACACACACACACACACACACACTCTCTCTCTCTCCTCTCTCTCTCTCTCGCGCACACACAACTGCGCCTCTCTCTCTCTCTGACACACACATACTAATAACCGAAATATGAGAAGTGGATATGAAAAGCAGCAGTCAAAGTTATAATTTTATTCTTTAAAGTGGATAGTATTTTTCGGTCGTGTTGACGAATGTTATAGAGGACAGCCTTTAGTATGTTAAGGCCTCTGACATCATGAAAAGCACGTTTTAAAGTCGCAATTGAAGACATTTTTCAAGCACGCACTAATGCTTGACGACTTCGGCTCACCACGAGTGCACGTTTCTGTGTCAAACAATCCCGGACGTATTTTAGCAACTCTCTCTCTCTCTCTCTCTCTCTCTCTCTCTCTCTCTCTCTCTCTCCTACACTTTTTTTTTTGCATGTTCTGAGTCAGAGGATTTATTCAAATCACGTATTTTCAACTTGGTTATGCTTCCTCATATATGTAAATATATGCATTTACTCTTATAAAAGTTACTGACTGTATGTTTTATGATATAGAAGATATTCTCTTGACCTTCATATTTACTGTTA
>NC_089748.1:48061097-48066097 GCF_040412425.1 Macrobrachium rosenbergii
TTTCACAGACGGGCAAGAAGGCGATCCGAGAGCGAAAGTGAAAGCTAGCAAGGGTACGAATCCATTCCTATTATTTTCGTACTCCCAATAGTACTCCGAGCGTACAGTACAGTGCAGGCCAAGGGATTTCTTTAGGTCTTGGTACAGACTTGGTACAGGTATAGAACGTGATTTCTCTTTACAACCCCACTCACTCACTCTCTCCAAACTTCGGCCGTTCTGTGGTGGAATCAGTTCGAGTCCCCAGACTTCGTCCGCTCTTAAAGGGGTCCTCTTGTTAAAATTTTGTTTTTTTATATATAGCGAGGGAAGACTCCACAACTGTTGTGGAGGGGAAAGAGAGTGTTGGTTTAATTCCAGGCATATCTCCGGAAATAATCGTAGGGTCGTGATGGCAGGATTTAAATGTGTGTGTGTGCGGGATGTGTTGGGGGGGTGGGGGGATTTTCTGTGCTGTATTTGAGACTTCTTACCAAGAATAATTTGGCCTGTTGTCTTAAATTTTTGTTGTGTTTTTGTTGTTGACTCTCTCTCTCTCTCTCTCTCTCTCTCTCTCTCTCTCCACCAATTTTACCTCTTAGTTTTTACAAAGAAAAATTTAGACATTTCTTTTGCATTCGGTTGTATTTCTGGTGTCGATTATTTCTCTCTCTCTCTCTCTCTCTCTCTCTCTCTCTCTCTCTCTCTCTCTCTCTCACCAGTTTTACCTATGTTAGCCTCGTGAATTTTCCAACCGGCTTCTGTTTTCTTGGTATTTGCAGAATGGGATGGGGAGCTTAGGACAGGAGAGAAGTGAGTAAGAGAGAGAAATATGACCAGCGAAGTTGGATTTTTTACTCTCTCTCTCTCTCTCTTCTCTCTCTCTCTCTCTCTCTCTGAATTTTGGAGAAGTTATTTTTGAAATAAGTCTGGTTTATGAAGTGAATTTTCTACTTTTTTCTATTTTTCCATTTTTATTAATGATTATTTCGACTCGAGGTGTTGGTTTCAGAGCTGTGAGAGGGAAAAGATAGAAATTTCATTTTACTGTTAGAAGTAAATGAAAGGGTCATGCCCAATTACCCTTTGGGATGATTCTCTAGGTTTTTTGTTTTTGTTTTGCATTATAGGGTGATTTTAATTATACCAAACGTGTTAATGATTGGTACGATTAAATTATTAAGCCCTGTAGAATATCTTTCTTGGTCTGACAAGTTATAGGGGAGTGGCAGAGTCATTCTGCCTTCTTTGTATTTACTTTTTTGTTTACCAGAATTGTGGTTTCTTATTATTATTTTCTAACTGTCCGTACAGAGTTCAGCTTAATTACAAGAGCAAATACTCTATATATATGCTTTATATAGCTCTGTAAAAAAAAGTATACCTTAGTTTTACCAGACCACTGAGCTGATTAACAGCTCTCCTAGGGCTGGCCCGAAGGATTAGACTTATTGTACGTGGCTAACAACCAATTGGTTACCCAGCAACGGGACCTACAGCTTATTGTGGAATCCGAACCACATTATAGCGAGAAGTGAATTTCTATCACCAGGAATAAATTCCTCTAATTCTTCATTAGCCGGCCGGAGACTCGAACTCGGGCCTAGCGAGTGCTAGCCGACAACTCTACCGACTCGCCCAACAAAGAACTTATATAGTTCTGTAACTGGGCTTTCCATGGAAATGGGTCAGTACAGCAATAGACAGCCGTATGATGTTCATATGCGAGTACATGGGTATTGATTTTTAAACAGAATAATATGAACGAAAGTGATTCCACTGAGAATATTGGAAAACTCCTCTCGTTGCTTTTTAGGTCACCTTCCTTTTTATAAACTTAAGATAGCTTTCTGTTATCAGTGCCCTCCCCCCCCCCCCCGTCCTCACCAACATCCCCAAGGGGTTGGAAGAACTTGTAGGTTGGGGAATGGGGTTGGGAAGGTTATTTAAGAAAACAGTTCCAGTGTCTGTAGGCCAGGGGTCACCATTACATGTTTTAATTCCCCTCTGGGGCTTCTCACAGCTTTAAGTGAGCAGGAAAGCCAGATGTTTTTAGATATGAGAAGGAGAGTTGAATTATTTAATGCACACTCTGACATTCTGCCTTACTACATTATTTAGCTGCTGTTGTCGTAGCGTCCTCTTGCACCCCTTACGAAAGGTTTCCACCGTAGAGGGTTAGTGGCGTCAGTGCACCTCATTCGGTGCACTGTAGGCATTACTTAAGGTTCTTTGCAGCGTCCCCTCGGTGCCTGGCTGCAACCCCTTTCCTTCCTTTTACTGTACATCCGTTCATATTGTTTAACTTCCATCTGACTTTTCACTCTCTCTGATAATTGTTTCATAGTGCAACTGCGAGGCTTTCCTCCTGTTAAACCTTTCAAACCTTTTTACTGTCAATTTGTCCTTCTGCGCTGAATGACCTAGATCCCTGCACTTGGCCTTTGGCCTAAATTCTATATTCTGTTCTATTCTGTTCTTAGAAAGAGCTTCATTTCTTCATGTTAGTGAGTCCATGGTCCTTTTGAGAAGAAAGTGCAAGGGAATATGTTCGAATTGTATTACGTTTTGTTTCTACAGTCGAGCCGTGATTGTGATCAGTAATTGCCAGATGTGCATTACGTACATTTTGACAGCTGTATGAGTGTATTACCATGCTATTGTTATTGTGATTTATTATATACATTTTTTCAGGCTTCTCTCAGGTCGCTTATTTTTTCGCCAGTCTTTGAAGTTTTTATTGCTTATTCAGTCTTATCTATGCCCAGTGCTATATTATTTCCAATCCTTGCTATACTGTTTCCAATCCTACTCGTTTTAGGCGTATCCTCCCACACTGCCAAATATACTTGGTGGAAGTGACCGTGTTTATTCCTTGTTCATCCTTACCCTTAGGAGCAGCAATAATCTTAGTTTGGGCCTTATCTCCAATACATCCATGTTAAATCTCTTAGGGTATATGGACTATAAGATTACTGACACGACAAGAGTAATATGAAAGTGTGCAAAACTTCATCGCAACTTGGTACGAGACACTTTCATTTCATTTGCACGTTTTCTTCCTTTTGTGAGACTAGCTGATTTGTAACTGCAACCTTGTGGTGTCAGAAAGCGTGATGCCCTGACACCGAGTGGTATCGGGAAACATGATACAAGGAGCTTTCGTCGAACAGTATTATTGTCGTTGTTGTTTTTCATTAGAATGAGCTGGTCCTGAGCTTAAACGGGCTCTTGCTTTTTTACAAGCTGCCCTAAAGAGTGAAACGTTTTTTGAATGCATATGTAGCTGGATAGGGAAAATAAACTTTATTCCCTTCTCTGTTTTTATTTTTCCATATTCCGACCATTTTGGAACTTCCAAAAAAATTTGCCTGTTGGGAAAATTTTATAAACTATTCCCTATTTTATTTTTCTATATTCCAAACGTTTTGGAACATTGAAAAAATTATTTTGGGGGGAAAAATTTACTTTTACGTTTTCGGAACTGTTAGGAATAAAATTCTGTTAACCGAGATGGAGTCGAGTGACGTCATGAGCTATTTCTGAATTTGTGTACACACTTAAGTGTGTTCGTACCTTTGCCTGCCTGCTCACCTGTGGGAAATATTTTGTTACCTTCGGACCGGTTACCTGAGGCTTGATTAACGGCCTTAGCCTCTCTCTCTCTCTCTCTCTGTCGTGAGCCACCCCCTATCAGTGAAAACGGCCTGTTGTTACTGTTTTTGCAAAAGAATTCTGACCTCTCTCTCTCTTTCTCTCTCTCAGTGGAAAGGACGTGTACTGTTGTTGATGTTTACAAAAGGATTCCTCTCTCTCTCTCTCTCTCTCTCTCTCCTCTCTCCACCCCTCTATCAGTGGAAACGACCTTTTACTGTGTTGTTGATGTTTTAAAAGGATTCCCTCTCTCTCTCTCTCTCTCTCTCTCTCTCTCTCTCTCTCTCTCTCTCTCTCTCTCTCCACCCCCTATCAGTGGAAACGACCTTTACTGTGTTGTTGATGTTTGCAAAAGGATTCCTCTCTCTCTCTCTCTCTCTCTCTCTCTCTTTCCTCTCTCCTTCGTGAGCCACCTATCAGTGAAAAACGGCCTGTTGTTACTATTTTGCAAAGAATTCTGACCTCTCTCTCTCTCTCTCTCTCTCTCTCTATCAGTGGGAAACGACCTTTACTGTTGTTGATGTTTACAAAAGGATTCCTCTCTCTCTCTCTCTCTCTCTCTCTCTCTCTCTCTCTCTCTCTCTCTCTCTCTCGTGAGCCACCCCCTATCAGTGAAAACGGCCTGTTGTTACTATTTTTGCAAAAGAATTCTGACCTCTCTCTCTCTCTCTCTCTCTCTCTCTATCAGTGGAAACTCCTTACTGGGTTGTTGATGTTTACAAAGATTGTTGATGCTTACTCTCTCTTCTCTCTCTCTCTCTCTCTCTCTCTCTCTCTCTGAGCCACCCCTATCAGTGAAAACGGCCTGTTGTTACTATTTTTGCAAAAGAATTCTGACCTCTCTCTCTCTCTCTCTCTCTCTCTATCAGTGGAAACGACCTTTACTGTTGTTGATGTTTCAAAAAAGGATCTCTCTCTCTCTCTCTCTCTCTCGTGAGCCACCCCCATCAGTGAAAAACGGCCTGTTGTTACTATTTTTGCAAAAGAATTCTGACCTCTCTCTCTCTCTCTCTCTCTCTCTATCAGTGGAAACGACCTTTACTGTTGTTGATGTTTTACAAAAGGATTCCTCTCTCTCTCTCTCTCTCTCTCTCTCTCTATCAGTGGAAACGACCTTTACTGTTGTTGATGTTTACAAAAAGGATTCTCTCTCTCTCTCTCTCTCTCTCTCTCTCTCTCTCTCTCTCTCTCTATCAGTGGAAACGACCTGTACTGTTGTTGATGTTTACAAAAGGATTCCTCTCTCTCTCTCTCTCTCTCTCTCTCTCTATCAGTGGAAACGACCTTTACTGTGCTGATGTTTACAAAAGGATTCTTCTCTCTCTCTCTCTCTCTCTCTCTACTCTATCAGTGGAAACGACCTTTAC
>NC_089748.1:48071097-48088597 GCF_040412425.1 Macrobrachium rosenbergii
TATTATTATCATTGTATTTTTGTAGGTCTTGCTCCATCAAACATACGAATGGCGAGTGGGTTTGTGTGTGTTTGTTTGGAGAAAAGAGGTAGAGAAGTTTGGTTAGCTGGGGATCCTGTGCACTTCTAAATGAAGAAGATTGATGTTTGTTCAGAAAACCTTTTGCTCTTTACCATTCAAATGTCAGGCCGTTCTTTTGCATATATAGATCAAGTTTCTTTGTCCCAAGATTTAATGGAAGTAGCAGTTGTCGGCAGGTGCTCGACGGTTTAATGATATTTTCAGAAGCAGAGTGACAGATCACTGTGCCTGAGAGCATCCGCTGCTTCTTTGATGATCGCTAGGCTGTTATAGTACTTAGGTTTGTAGAACAGGGATGAAAGGGGAGTGAATTGTATTTAATAACTCCATATGAAATTATCGAATTTATTAGAAAGCCTAATTTTTTTCGTTTAGGTGAACTGATTGAGTTTTTTTTTTTTCAAGTTGGGAGTTTTATTTATTTAGATTTGCCTAGGTTTTATGGTGTTTTGTTTTTGACTTAGTCACCCCGGCCAGAGTGAACATAGATTTTTGTTATGAAGTTGAATCCAGAATTGTCCTGTCAGTACGAGAAATACTATTATATATATATATATATATATATATATATAGGATATATATATATATATATATATATATATATATATATATATATGTGTGTGTGTGTGTGTGTGTGTGTGTGTGTGTGTGTGTGTTATATATGAAAAATGAATTTTAGGCAGATAATACTGTAAAGGTACACCATAAACATCAAAAAGTAAGAAGTTAGGATGATTTGCATAGATATTTAGATGTTCATTAAAGAGAAAGAAGATAATGTATGAAATATTGGCCAAATAATTTTAGAATATTTAAACTGATAGTCAGCTTAGAGAGTTATTGATGAGGAAGGATTAAGAAGTATATGTAAAGACGAATAATAAACCCGTGGATATGAAGTAATAATCTTGTAAAAGGAATGAAGAATATACAAGAAATAACAAATAGAACTCTTCCACAAATACGAGAATCAATTTACACACACACACACACACACACAAAGACCGTCAGAGCAGAGTTCAGAAGGAGGAGTTGAGGGGGAACTAAGGATGGGTAATGACTGTAGTCGGGGGTTGTCATCCTGATCGGCGTCACAGCAAGGAAGATGATGATGGTTAATTGGAGGAGATAAAGAAGAAGGGCCCCGTCTACTCTCTGTTGCGCTGCTGCCGTGGGAAGGGAGGAACGGTGTATTGTGTTCTGAGAGGAAGTCGAGGAAGCACTGAAACGGCGGAGGGATTCTGTGGGATGGGGGAGGAGGGAAGGGATGATCGTGGATGCGGTGGGGGAGAAGGATGGTTGTGGCTCTGGGGTGGGGGAGGATAGTTTGTTGTGGATGGGGAGGTGGGGAGAAAGGATGGCTGTGGATCTGGGGTGAGGGAGAAGGATGGCTGTGATCTGGGGGTGGGGGAAAAGGATGGCTGTAGATCTGAGATGGGGGAGAAGGATGGCCAGGGATGAGGGGGGTGAGGAGAAGGATGGTTGGGGATCTGGGGTGGGAGAGAAGGATGGTTGTGGATCTGGGGTTAGGGAGAAGGATGGTTGTGGATAGGGAGGGATGGGAGAGAAGGACATGTAGATCTGGGGTGGGGGAGGATGCTTGGGGGTTTGAGAGGATAGGGGAGAGGGATTGTTGTGGACGAAGGAGGGTTGGAGGAGAAAGACGGTTGTAGATTAGGGAGGTGGAGTAGGTGGGGAGAAAGATGGTTGTGGATGTGTGAGGGTTTGGGGGAGAGGGATGGTTGTTGAAGGTGGTGGGGTGTAGTTGGGTGAGGAGAGAAGGATGTTTGAGGATGGGGGTGGGGTGGAGTAGAGTTGGGTGGGGAGACAGGGATGGTTGTGGATGGGAGAAGGATGGTTGTGGAAGGGGATGGGGAGAGATTGGGGAGGGGAAGGATGGTGGTGGAATGGGGGCGAGGGATGGAGAATGAAACATCCTTGATACTGAATAAAGTAATTGAAGGAAATTGAGGAAGGATGGAAAAAGGAAAGAATTTGTGTATAGTCGAAATGGAATTGTGTAAGACAGGAAACATGTTCGTGTATATTCACTCTTGGCATACTGAAACTTAGCCCAAAATAGCTGCAATTTGCTCTATTTTTCTTTTCTTTTATTTTTAGAAAGTTGACCTTTCCTGAAATGTTTGAGGCAGTCTTAATGGTAGAATTGTTTTAATGGGAATACGCACTCACATGGAAGAAAATCCTATCGATACACATAGCTCCCCCCACCCTCAATTTTGCACCTACTCTGATGTGTGAATTATATTATGTCAAAGTTTATATTGCTCCATTTCATTAAGACTCCAAAGTGCTTCCTTGTAAAGAGGGAATGCTTGAGCGGAATCTTATAAGAAGAAATTTTTTTTTATTTTTAATGTATTTTTATTAGAAGAAACCATCTGTATATTGTATTCAAAAGATATATTGCTTTCCTTTATATATTCACACCTGTTCTTTTGGAACTAAAGAGAAAACGAAGAAAGTATGATATTGACGTGTTTTCGAAGTTCAGTGTCTTATAATTTGTAATGACCATGTTAGTCGATTTACGAGGATCACGACACAATTCTGTAGCCCTTAGCGAAGACTGGTGTAGACTGTGGGTCGCTTGCAAAGGTAATACTCCTTCATGTAGCCTTTTCGAGTTAAATGTCAGTTTCTGTAGATACTAAGACAGGACTTTTGAACTGAAAAGGTTCTGGACTGAGCTAAAATATTTTTCCTTATAACATAATGAAGTTAGTAAATTCAATTATTATTTTACTAACTTCATTATTGTATAAGTTTTGTTTATTTAGCTGCATTTACAGTTTTAATTGTAAAAATAAATATGCTGGAAATAATATAGCATGGTTCCAAGTGTTCTAGTTTAGATGTGTTTTTGAATCTAAAGATTTATATGTCCATTTTGATGTATTTTTATAGGACCATATTCAAGAGCTTGTAGTTTTAATAACTGTATTATGTTGTGGTCGATAAACTTCTGTCTATCTATGTATTTATCTATAGATGTATAATTTCATGTATGCATGCATTATGCAATTGCATTGGGTCATTAATGTCATGATAAGTGTATTGTCATGCTTTAATCAACACGGTTTATTTTTTTATTGTGAAATGTTTTCCTTTCATTTCTTGATTGTAAAATATTTTCCTTCTTCTCTTCCAGGTGAGTACGTGTTGCCGATAAGACGCCCTCGATTGAGTTCAGACGGTAAATATATTAAGTTACTTTAGAATCTACTTGTCTTTCTGACTTTCGGTGTCTCTTTACTTGTTTTAGTTGACGCTCATACTTGTCATTGTTTTTACTGTTTTTGTTTTGTTCTGAATATGAGTTGAAGGTTTGCTGCGTTAAAAAAAATTCAGTCTTCCATTTTTTGTTTGATTTTGAATTTGAGTTGAGGGTTTGTGCGTTAAAAAAAATTCGGTCTTGGGTTTGTACTGGCTTCAGCTGTTGTCATATTTTTCACTTCAGTTGAACGTCCATCACCTTTCAAAGATCAGTTTTGCTTTGCATCAACTAGAAATAGTTTTCACCAGTATTTTTTACTATGGAAATTAAAGAGTCGCAATAGAGATAACGGAACTAGGGAATGAAATTGCAGAAACCATTGGAGGTTCTGGAAAAAGTATTGAATTTTGATATTGGTGAAACCGGTTGACTTTGCACCTGTTAGATAGGTTAATTGGGTCGGGGAAACCAATTTGTGATTGAATAGAGAGAGTCAAAGGAAAGTATTGGAAAATATCAATCGGGTTGAGAGAGGTAGATAAAGAGCAGAAATGTCGGTCATGCGAGGTGAGAAGTATGTTTATATATATATATATATATATATATATATATATATATATATATATATATATATATATATATATATATATATATATATATATATATATATATATATATACATTTATATACATATATTTACCTATATATACATATGTGTGTGTATGTATGTATATATATATATATATATATATATATATATATATATATATATATATATATATATATATATATATATATATACACATATATACATATATTGCCCGTAGAGAGAGAGTGGCTCTAGAAGATATTTTTTTTTACTGCTCCGAGAATCTCTCTCTCTCTCTCTCTCTCTCTCTCATAAGTAATTTTGAGTATGTTGTTTCTTTACCAAATATTGCTCTTTTCATTTTATGCCTTATATGTTAATTAAAGTAAATAGATAATACTTCAGTTTTAACCTTGGAAGTCATATTGTAAGAGCTTGCAAGCCATTGGCCCATTTTTAAGAAAATGTGTATTCCATAAAAAAATCAGATAGCTTATTCAGATTTTATGACTGTTTCCTGTCCATCGATTTCCTCGGCTTAATTCGGAAAAGGTATGGAAAACCCGGAGAAATTTGGCTGGTTCGCGGAAGCATGGGAGGAAAAAATGATAATCGAGAAACATATTTCTCAGCTCTTTTTTTTTTCTCTCTCCTACGCAATCTTTCCAAATTGGGAGGCGGGGTTTTGGGGTGGGGGGTGGGAGTTGGTGGTGTTGGGTGTGCTTAATTGGATAACACTTTCGAATATCGGAAGGCCTATTTATTAGGCTCCAAGTTTGGCTGGAGTGAAGCAGTGATGATATTAATAATGTTGAATTATGGAATGCGTGGTATGATCCAGAATGGGAGAGAGACAAGTCGACGGAAATAATTGTATTAGTGTTAAATTATGGAGTGCGTGGTATGATCCAGAATGAGAGAGAGAGAGAGAGAGAGAGAGAGAGAGAGAAATAATTGTATTAACAGTGTTTATGGAATGCATGGCATGATCCAGAATGAAAGAGACAACTCGACAGAAATAATTTTAATAACAATGTTAAATTGTGGAATGCTTGGTGTGATCCAGAATGAGAGAGACAAGTAGACAGAAATAATTGTATTCACAGTGTTAAATTATGGAATGCATGGCATGACGCAGAGAGAGAGAGAGAGAAACAAGTCGACAGAAATAATTTTAATTACAATGTTAAATTTTGGAATGCATGCTATGATCCAGAATGAGAGAGAGAACTTGAAGGAAATAATTTGCGTTGGGGAGTATTTCATTGTAGTCTGAAAATGCCATCCAGAATTTTTTGTTTTAATTTTTCTGCGTACTAGGAGAGAGAACGTTACATCCCAAGGCTTTTAAACCGGTGGGCTCTTAAGAGCATTACATGTGAGGAAGGAATCGATGGTTAATAACGTGGCCAGCTGGAGGGTGAGATAGACTTTGGGCCGATTCTGGTTAATTAGCGGATGCAGAAAACGGAGTCTTCCATTGAGAGAGTTTTCTGCATGCCTGTATGGGATATATATATATATATATATATATATATATATATATATATAACTGGATCACATACACAATTGTTTTGTGCATTAATACAATTAATAAAAGGACCTCATTTAAACAGGATTTTATATAAGTGGAGATTGTCATTTAAAAAGTTTTAAGCTTTTTATGGCTACCAGACGATGAGGACAGAATGTCCTTGAATGCTTGTAACTTTTTAAAATAGAAATTTCTTTTAGAAAGTGTCCTGTTATATTATATATATATACACACACACATTTATACATACATGTATGCGCATGTGTAAATTGAAGTTGCACCTACTCATAGCTAGGAAAAGTTCTCACCAGCGCCATATCCACCTGGAAACTCCCATCTGTATATTACATAGATTCAAAGGGAACCCCTCAGGATATTTTGGTGGACGAAGCCTTAAAAGTACTGGCAAAGAGCTCTGCGTATTGTATATGGAGAGAGAGAGAGAGAGAGAGAGAGAGAGAGAGAGAGAGAGAGAGAGAGAGAGAGCCTTTGATGTCCTTGGCGTCTCTTTGGGTCGCGGGATGGTTGGTGTAGGGGACCTTGGATGGCAGTAGGATCCGTTGCAGCAGGATTCAGGGTTCGGTGGTCGTCTTTACTATCATCCAAAGAGGTCCGTTGGTTCTCCTCCTGTCGATGAACCTGGAGTGAAGGATGTCCGAGTGAGGGATTCCTGTCTGAAGCTGAATTTGAAGCATTTTGATGAGCTTCAGGGTTTAGGATACATGGGGTTAGACGTCCTTAAATAGAAAAAAAATTCTGAAGGAAACAGGCTGAAGGGCTGTTTTTAATTGATTTGTAAATATCCTACGTTGCAGGTAATATAAATTTGACAAAATCTTGATGTGAAATATGGATGCTGAATCATACAAAAAACTTCTCCCAAATAGGAAATACAATAAAGCAAGTAAAAAATGCGCCGAAGAGTTATCTGTACACCGTATAATCAAAGCCACCGAAAATAGATGTACACCTCGGTGGTCTCGGTATAATGCTGTATGAGCAGCGGCCCATGAAACTTTAACCACGGCTCGGTGGTGGCCTGTCCTTTATCGTTGCTAGACTCACGATTATGGCCAACTGTAACCTTAAATAAAATAAAAAAACTACTGAGGCTAGAGGGCTGCATTTTGGTATGTTTGATGATTGGAGGGTGGCTGATCGACACACCAATTTGCAGCCCTTTAGCTTCAGTAGTTTTTAAGATCTGAGGGCGGACAGAAAATAAAATTACAAATTAATAAACATGGATAAAGACATATGTGAAGGAAATACAGAAAGAATAGATCAGTTTTAGAAAATAAAACGTAAATTAACAATAAATACACAAATAAAAATATAAGCAAATTATTAAAAAGGATAATTCTTGGCATTGTGAAGTAATCGTAAACATATCCCCTGAAACCCTCCTTTCACACTGATCTTATTTACGTGATTTCCTTCCCACACAGCCCTTATTTCCCATCATTCCTCCTTCCGTTGCGTGTGGCCGTGATAGTTCCGATATGGAATCGGAATTTCGTGTGTTTTTATTCCCCAGGGAATCTGTAGCCACCTCACTTTTTCTCCTGTCAAATTAATTCGTAGGCCTAATGTAGTTCGTGGCCGGCCTTTTTCTCTTACGAAGGCTTGTGGTATATATTCCAGTTGTTCCAAGAAAATTCCAGGAAGGAAATTGATTAGCGACCCAATTTTTGAAGCGGCTGGCGGGTAACGTTGCATGCAGGCAGGCAAAAATAGAAGAATAACGACGCAAGATATTCGAGCTTAAAATTCTCTCTCTCTCTCTCTCTCTCTCTCTCTCTCTCTCTCCTCTCTCTCTCTCTCTCTCTCTCTCTCTCTCTCAAAGGAGATAGATAGATAGAGGCATTGAACTCTGACCACCAAGCGAAACTTGGTCAATCGATTAAGAAGAGATTTCATGTCAAGTTCCTGGGCAGTGTTTTGCGTGATAGGAAGCGAGCAGAAGCACATGCAAGCAAAATAAAGATATATAAATTTATATATATATATATATATATATATATATATATATATATATATATATATATAGAGAGAGAGAGAGAGAGAGAGAGAGAGAGAGAAAGAGAGGTAGATTAGATATCGTTTGAACACCAAGTAAAGGATTTCTAGACAGTTCTTTTGTGATCTTGAAGTAATATGTATGTATATATATATATATATATATATATATATATATATATATATATATATATATAATAACATATATATATATGTATGTATGTATATGTATGCCATATATGTGTTATTAGTGAATTGGTAATCACCAAGGACCTGTTACTTTGGCGAATGTGAAAACTATGTTTTTAGATGATAACGTTGATTTTGTTACGTTATTCGTTTTAGCAGAGGAAGTGCATGCGGAGCAAAAACTGTGCAACATACCGTAGGTCTTTCTTGTGTGTGTTTTATCATTGGTGGCGCCGAGAAGTCAGTGCACCTGAGTGAGTTTGCGTTTGTTTGTGTGCGCGCAAGCGCTTGCGAAGTAATGGACATTGATCTTATTCATTCGCAGAAAAAAAAAACATACTCAAATTGTGGTGTATTCTTATGAAAACGAAGTGTAATTTAAAGGGAAATGAGATATGTTTCGCTTTTTTCAGCAGATGCTAACTGAACTTTATGTCGTATTATTTCATAATTTTTTCATTCGAGAAAAAAAAATGAAGTTTATAGCTCGCTATCTTCTTATTTCATTATTTTTTCATTGAGGAAAAAAAGAACTTAAGTTCATAGACAGATTCTTTCTTGCTAAATTTAAAGAAATATAAATAAGTCAGGTTCAGTTGGTCGAAAAAAAAAATGAAATCGACAGATAGATAAAAGATGATTTGGTTCCTGTCATTAGGCCGGAGTTAACGACCCCTCTCTCTCTCTCTCTCTCTCTCTCTCTCTCTCTCTCTCTCTCTCTCTCTCTCTCTCTCCTGGGAACTTTGCCAGTGATGAAAGTCGTGAATGTTGTGGTTCCGTATTGTTTTGATTGGGTCACACGTCGACAAAGTTCGAGGGAAAGGATGAGGTATTTTCGTAATGTAGGTCATGAGAGGTCACAGGTTATGTTAGGTCGAGGCTGCTGTATCTGCTACCACAGAAGGGCGGGGTGGGAAATACTGAGGTATAATTGATAATTTTTTCATAAGGTGATGCCAGTTGATGGGTAGCTCAGGTCTCTCGAGCAACCAAGGGTTAAAGTTGTAAGATTACGAAGGAATTAGTTAATTACAGGAAAGTTTGGGATTTTTTTGTAAGACTAATTAATTTTGTCAATTTTTTTTTCTCGAAAAACAGCATTTACAAGTCTTTTGTGTTTTATCCCGAAAAACAGCAATTACGAGTCTTTTGTGTTTTTTCCCGAAAAGCAGCATTTACAAAGATGTTTTTTTTTTCACGAAACAGCATTTTACAAGTCTCTTGTGTTTTTCACGCAGTTAGTATTGAAGTCTTTGTGTTTTCCCGAGCAGCATTTACAAACCTTTGTGTTTTTCCCGAAAAACAGCATTTGCAAATCTTTTTGTGTTTTCCTCCAAAACACCGTTTACAAGTCTTTCGTGTTTTCCCGAAAAATAGCATTTAGAGTCTTTTGTGTTTTTCCAGAAAAACGCCATTTACAAGTCTTGTTTTTCCAAAAAAAAAAAAAAGCTTTTACAAGTCTTTTGTGTTTTTTCCAGAAAAACAGCATATACAAGTCTTTTGTGTTTTCCAAAATAGATGCACAAGTCTTGTTTTTTTTTCAGAAACGGCATTTATAGATTTTGTGTTTTTCCAGAAAAACAGCATTTACAAGTCTTGTGTTTTTCCAGAAAAACAGCATTTACAAGGTTTTTGTGTTTTTCCAGAAAAACCACATTTACAAGTCTTTTGTGTTTTTCCAGAAAAAAAGCCTTTACAAGTCTTTTGTGTTTTTCCAGAAAAAAAGCCTTTACAAGTCTTTTGTGTTTTTCCAGAAAAACAGCATTTACAAGTCTTTTGTGTTTTTTTCACGAAAAGCAGCATTTACAAAGATGTTTTTTTTTTTTCACGAAAAACAGCATTTACAAGTCTCTTGTGTTTTTTCACGAAAAACAGCATTGACAAGTCTTTTGTGTTTTTCCCGAAAAACAGCATTTACAAGCCTTTTGTGTTTTTCCCGAAAAACAGTATTTGCAAGTCTTTTGTGTTTTTTCTCGAAAAACACCGTTTACAAGTCTTTCGTGTTTTTCCCGAAAAATAGCATTTACGAGTCTTTTGTGTTTTTCCAGAAAAACGCCATTTACAAGTCTTGTTTTTCCAAAAAAAAAAAAAAAAAAAAAGCTTTTACAAGTCTTTTGTGTTTTTTCCAGAAAAACAGCATATACAAGTCTTTTGTGTTTTCCAAAAAACAGCATTTACAAGTCTTGTTTTTTTTTTCAGAAAAACGGCATTTACAAGACTTTTGTGTTTTCCAGAAACATTTATTATCTTGTGTTTTTCCAGAAAACAGCATTTACAAGGTTTTGTCTTTTCCAGAAAAACCATTTACAAGTCTTTTGTGTTTTCCAGAAAAAAATTTTTTTACAAGTCTTTTGTGTTTTCAGAAAAAAAGCCTTTACAAGTCTTTGAAGTTTTCCAGAAACAGCATTTACAAGTCTTTGTGTTTTTTCACGAAAAGCAAGATTTACAAAGATGTTTTTTTTTCACGAAAAACAGCATTTACAAGTCTCTTGTGTTTTTTCACGAAAAACAGCATTGACAAGTCTTTTGTGTTTTTCCCGAAAAACAGCATTTACAAGCCTTTTGTGTTTTTCCCGAAAAACAGTATTTGCAAGTCTTTTGTGTTTTTTCTCGAAAAACACCGTTTTCAAGTCTTTCGTGTTTTTCCCGAAAAATAGCATTTACGAGTCTTTTTGTGTTTTCCAGAAAAACGCCATTTTACAAGTCTTGTTTTCAAAAAAAAAAAAAGTTTTACAAGTCTTTTTTGTTTTTTCCAGAAAAACAGCATATACAAGTCTTTTGTGTTTTCCAAAAAACAGCATTTACAAGTCTTGTTTTTTTTTTCAGAAAAACGGCATTTACAAGACTTTTGTGTTTTTCCAGAAAAACAGCATTTACAAGTCTTGTGTTTTTCCAGAAAAACAGCATTTACAAGGTTTTTGTGTTTTTCCAGAAAAACCACATTTACAAGTCTTTTGTGTTTTTTCCAGAAAAAAGGCTTTTACAAGTCTTTTGTGTTTTTTTTTCACGAAAAGCAGCATTTACAAGTCTCTTGTGGTTTTTTCACGAAAAACACCATCACATTGAACTATATAAAACTAAAACAGAAGAAAAATTAAATGTCGATCTCCTCCCGAAAGTGCATGTCATTTCTCTAAATTGAAATTTGCTTCTGATAATCCCCATCATACTCGTCATTGTACACCATAGTGCATGCACTGGCATCACTTACAGTTCCTTGCAGCGTCCCTTGGCCCCAGGCAACCGGTATTGAGGTTTTTTGATTCTACCTCCGTCCATGTTCCCTTCCATGTTTCAATATTTATTTTCAGTGCTGAACGATCTGAGTGTGCCCCAGCGGTTGGCCCTTGGCCGAAATCTTATACTCCGATTGTAAGTCTAATCTATCATCCTGACGTCATCGAATGACCTGGCTAATTCGAGACTACATTTCTGGCCCTCGTAATGCCTGTGTAAATGTTATCCAGCGAGTCCTGATGTTATCCTAAGCTAATGCCGTGAGACAGCTGATTAGCGTAGGCCTAGCGGGAGGTGGTGGTTGGTTGGGGCAACCTTCCAGTGAGGCGGGCTAATAGGAAGCTAATGATCGCCTGTTTGGTTTATTTATGAGAATCGACCCCTCACCGTGCGAAGGAGAGAGGCCGTAGGCCTATGTTTACATCCTTGGCCTGTAGTTTTCCAGATTAACGCCGACTGTTATCGGAGTTTGTGAGGGGTGTGAAGTCTCTCTCTCTCTCTCTCTCTCTCTCTCTCTCTCTCTCTCTCTCTCTCTCGTTATTGTTGTTTGAAGATGAGTTTTAAAAAATGTCTCGAGCGAATTTGTATTAAGCAGATTCACAGTGGTGTAAAAGGAACATGACTCATATATGAAGTCTCTCTCTCTCTCTCTCTCTCTCTCTCTCTCTCTCTCTCTCTCTCTCTCTCTCTCTCTCTCTCTCTCTCTCAGAAATGCGATTGAAAAAGACTTTCAAAAAGATCGAAGGTGTGATTTAAGAAAAAAAAAATCCTGAGCGAATTTGTATTAGGCAGATTCGCAGTGGTGTAAAAGGAACGTTAGGCATATGAATCTCTCTCTCTCTCTCTCTCTCTCTCTCTCTCTCTCTCTCTCTCTCTCTCTCTCTCTCTCTCTCTCTCTCTATAAAAAAAATGCGATTAGAAAAACGTTTTCCAAAAGATTGAAGATGTGATTTAAGAGAAAAAAAAAATCCTGAGCGAATTTGTATTAAGCAGAGTCGCATTGGTGTGCAGTAAACAAAAGAAATAAAATAATCAGATATCGAATGTCACCTTCATACATATTCAACTCCTACTCATTAATTCCAGTGTTATTTGCACGAAGGTATTGTTTACGCTCTACTAGTCGTTTATTGTTCTTGAAAGCTCCTACAATAATCCACGAGGTCGTAAGGGTTCCTTATCTGGCTTCTAGTTCCTCTAATGGGATTTGAGGGAAAGGCTATTAAATAAAAGCATCTGTTGAAACTGTTTCGTGGTTTATTTTGGTTTAGCGTGGAACAATAACATTTGGCAAGATAATTATTTATAGAGTAGCATTAAACGAAGGAGTTAGGAGAGAGGGACTGCTAAGCATCTCTTGAAACTTTCGATGCTTGGTTTTTATTTAGCATAAAATTTATTATTTAACAAATTATTCATAATGTAGCAATTGCAAGAAATTTATTTATAAAGTAACACTGAACGAGAATTTAAAAGACTTCTAAGCATCTCTTCAAATTTTCATTGCTTAGTTTTGGTTTAGCATAAAATACATTACTTAACAGAAGTTTATTCATAAAGCAGCAATTGCAAGAGACTTTTTTATAAAGCAGCCATGAACGACGGACTTAAGAGAGAGACTACCAAGCATCTCTTGAAACTTTCGATGCTTAATTTGGTGTAGCAAAAAATGTATTATTCACAAGAAATTTATCCATATAGCATCAATGATCGTCATGTGTTCAAACCTACTTCAAAGTCCATTAGTGTTGTCTGAACATACACGTTCATTCATTCAAATAATGTATTATTTTCACGTTCTTTTCGATCTAGATATTAAGATTTACCGAGTACTATTGTAAATATACGCAGGTTATTCGAGGACAAATTTCATTTCATTTAATGAATGCCTGAGGTACCCTGAGTAATCTTCATTATAGTTTACGTCAAGATATTGCTTAAAGCAATAGATATATAGAGCTCTTACCCCTCGCTATCGACAGAAAAATGAACTTACAGTCGTGATATCTGAGGCTGCATTTTTTAACAAAATAACTGACACTGATAAATGATGAGGTTACTGGTAGACTACTATTAAAAGAAAATTAATAGAAAACAAACTGTTAATGAAAATTAATAGAAAACTAAAACTGTTAATGAAAATTAATAGAAAACTGAAACTCTTAATGCAAAGACGGAGGATGGGCAGATGTTCTGTTGTATCGACGAACCAGTAATGGGTCCTGCCTGGGATGAGCCCGTGTGACGTCACTGTCTGGCCGACCTGTATAGTGGGTCCTGGGTTTACCTCGACAGGACTACTTCTTCGGTATATGAAGTGTTTATAGGCCAATAAAATTTTAGGAGGGTCATGTACAGGGCAGTGATCTGCTTCCGTAGCCTCATTAGCATTTTTTTTTCCTTAATGAGAAAACTTTAGTAAGGCTTGACGTTGAAAATGATCATCTTGGCCACTACAGGTTCATGAAGAAACGCTTTTTAAAGGTTTTAAAGGACTCTAGACAAAGACGCTTATCAGAATAAGTGGTTACTTATGCTTTTAATCCCGAGGGAGGAACGGTTTGAGTGATGTGTCGTATATTTTTACTTGAAGTGTTTTCCCTCACCTGCCATGTGGACTGGCTCTGTTCTGTCCCATATAAACCCAGTCTCCTTTATTGTGGAAATCATAAGAAACCAATTATCTGTGTTCTATTTCTATCATGTTGACTAAATATGTTAATGGCCCAGTTACTCCTTGTTGATATTTGTGATAATTCTCATACGTAATATTGAGCACAATAATAGTAATAATAATAATAATAATAATGTAATGATGATGATGATGATGATTTAACACCTAATATCGAACACAATAAGAATCAATCAATTCCAATAATATTAATGATTCTGTTACTGTATCCACGAAGTAACGCAAGCCGACTCTCTCTCTCTCTCTCTCTCTCTCTCTCTCTCTCTCTCTCTCTCTCTCTCTCGTATTTTAGAATCTTTCACTGGACCTGCTCAGTCTCTCAAGAGACTTTTAACATCTGTCTGCGAGGTTCCGCGACCGTAGCAACATAACTCTGGGATTTATAGGATTCCCTGGGGGATTAATGTGATGTAGTAGGATTTAATGGGGGTCCTTCTTCTCTCGACCACCTGCTACACGATTCTTTGGGTTCAGGATGAAAAGGGATAAGCATAGATCGTCGGCCATAGAAAATATATATGGGTGGGTTTTTTTTTTAACAGTTTTATCTTTTGACCCAGTAGGAATTTTACGAGGTAAGGGATTTCGAGGGACATGACTAGTCACTGTAATATTATTGGCTCTCTCTCTCTCTCTCTCTCTCTCTCTCTCTCTCTCTCTCTCTCTCTCTCTCTCTCTCTCCTTTGAGAGAGGTCATTTGATTTTGTTGTTATGACATTGCCAAGGTACGAGTGTTTTTATAGCTCTTGAGGGGGAAAAAAAGCGTAATTCATTGAAAGCGAGGACATCTAGTCGAATTATTTATTTATTTATTTATTTATTTATTTATTTATTTTATCTCTTCAGTTGGCTTTAAGGCAAAGCAAACGTGGAAAGGGAAAGCTCGGACCACGAAGGAAACAATATGAGAAGCGCAGACGAACACTGTCACGTGATATTCTTGAGGAGGGCATTCGAGAGACCGTGGGTTATCAGAAAAAGTATTTTGATGGAAGGTTCTTGCAGGGACACAAGACGTAGTATAATGGATGTTAATCTTTTATCGAGTTTTTTTTTTTTTTCCTAAAGGTCGGTATGTGATTATAGGGAGTTCCTAAAGGTCGGCATATGATTGTTTTCTATTTACGTCATTGCATGCACGTGAGAAGACTGGGTATCGACCGTCTCTCTCTCTCTCTCTCTCTCTCTCTCTCTCTCTCTCTCTCTCTCTCTCTCTCATTACACACACAAACATTTACACAGCCCTCTCTCTCTCTCTCTCTCTCTCTCTCTCTCTCTCTCTCATACACACACACACACAAACAGTTACACAATCTCTCTCTCTCATATACACACACGCGCGCGCACACACACACAGTTACACAACTCTCTCTCTCTCTCTCTCTCTTCTCTTCTTTCTCTCTAGAAGGTGGATTGAGTTCTAGGCCTCTCTTCCTCTATCAAATCACTGTCGACGACGAAAGCTGTGGACGATCTGACAAGGCACAATAATGTAGCTATGGAGGGAAATTTGAACTTTTAGGATGCAGCTGCTGGGATGGCTGTTGTAAACCTTCTGTGGCTCGTGAGGAGGGAAGATCCCTAAGACATGCATGGGGGATTACATGAAAGGTAAGAGGCGTGGCTGTTTGGATGTTATTCTGTATGGTCTCAATAGGCAAAGGTGGTGTTCGTGTCAGTGACCTTGGGGGTATGTAATGAAGGCTGGTTAATTATTGTGTTAGGTAAAGTTAAAGGTAGAAGAAATTAAGTTAATTAAACAGTAATGTGATCAAAAAGGTTGGTTGTCAGTAGAACTTGTGTCATGCCTTGATTTTTTATTATTTATGAGTAACTGACATCATGGCACCAATATTAATATAAGGACGTGTTGAGGTTTCAAATTCAAATTTTAGTTTTTTTGTAATTATTATTAGATTCAAACCCAAGACCAAGACATAAAGAGTCTATTTGTACTTTCTCCTACTCTGAAACAGGTTTTGAAATTTTAATAATGCAATTTAAATCTTGGATTTTTTCCTCTTGCCGTTATGAGTTAAGATTCTTTTTTGTGGACATTCGTGAGGAAATTTATTGAATAGCCTCATTGACTCAAACAAACTGGTTTATTAAACATCTTGAATCAGTTTAGCGTACATCAGAAATATTAGACATCAAATTGTGTATTATATTTAATGAATCATTGCAACTACCCCCTGCGTAGAAATTTGAAGAAAATATGTCAGAAGACAGAATTTGTACCCTATATTTTTTCTATATGGAATTGTTTGTGTGTGTGTGACTTAACGTAATTTTCACATTTTCTGACGGAAATTAAAAAAAAATATTTTTGAACAAAGAACTTGTAACATTGTACCGCATAGTTTTTCTATATGGACTTGTTTCTGTGTGTGTAACCCAAGTGATTTTCACATTTTCACGTCAACATAAAAAGTTGAAAAAGTTCTTTATGGCTGGGAAGAGCAACACGATAGTGAAGATGTAGTCAAGTTATTTATCATAGCGTTTGCGTGTCATGTTTGTGCTGACATCTCACTAATGACTGGTCTGTTCGTCTCCGTTGCCATAAGTCATGTCAGTCGGCAGGATCTTGATATGCAAATAGGGTTGACATCTGCGCTCTCTCTCTCTCTCTCTCTCTCTCTCTCTCTCTCTCTCTCTCTCTCTCTCTCTCAAAATCTAATTGCGTTATCTCAAACAAAATACTTTCTCTCTCTCTCTCTCTCTCTCTCTCTCTCTCTGTCTCTCTCTCTCTCTCTCTCTCTCTCTCTCTCTCTCTCTCTCTCTCTCAAAATCTAATTGCGTTATCTCAAACAAAATACTTTCTCTCTCTCTCTCTCTCTCTCTCTCTCTCTCTCTCTCTCTCTCTCTCTCTCTCCTCACACACACACACACACACACACCCCATTTTGCTATCAATCCAAATAAAGTACCAAAATCGTAGTTGTGATATATTTTTTGGATATTTCCTCAAATATTAAGAGTTCATTATTTGTTTTTATTATTTTTATGAATAAAGGAAAATTCGATTATGCAGAGTTACAAGCTTAATTTTTTTTTTTTTTTTTTTTTTTTAGGGAATAAATTTTCTTCATTCTGTTATTCTTACTTTGGTCTTAGTTTATCATTAGGTTTTTGAAATGTGAAACTTAAATGAATCCTATTACTTTCTTCATTTACGTTGTTACGGGCCTCCCTTGTCAAATAGTAGAGGGTGCAAGTTTCAGTATAATTAGATGCGTAGGGTACTTTTGTTATCTAGGTAAAACAGCGTAATCTGATGTACACTATACGCATATCCTTTATATGCATTTTACATTCGACGCATATCCTATATACAGGTTTTTTTTTTTCCATTACACGCATATTCTATATGCATGTGCGTGTTTTATATGTATTTTTCATTTCGCATATATATACATGTGTGTTTTTATGTATTTCCATTCTACGCGTATCCTGTATACATGTGTGTTATATGTATATTTCTTTCTACGCATTTCCTATATACATGTACGTGTTTATATGTATTTTCCATTCCACGCATATGCTGTATACATATGCGTTTTTTTATGTATTTTCCCTTCTACGCATATCCTATATACATGTGTGTTTGTACGTATTTTCCATGCTGCGCATATGCTATACACATGTGCATGTTTTTATGTATTTTATATTCTACGCATGTCCTATTATACACGTGCATATTTATATGTATTTACCATTCTACGCATACCTATATTCATGTTCATGTTTATATGTACAGTATTTACCATTCTACGCATATCCTATATACACGTGCATATTTATATGTATTTACGATTCTACTCATATCCTATATTCATATGCGAGTTTGTATGTATTTTCCATTCGCTTCTGATGTGTTCCGCGCAAACTGTGTATTTTCCATATTCTTCTGATGCG
>NC_089748.1:48096097-48106097 GCF_040412425.1 Macrobrachium rosenbergii
GACGTTGACAAGTGAATTATTTTTATTTTTGTTTATATTTTTAGTATCTTGGAAGTGTTAAGAATCGACTGGAAGTCGGGGTTTCGCGGAATATGTTAGGAACGTTGGCTTATGAACGTATATATATAGGTATTTTTTAATTAAAAAATTTTTGTTGTTATGGAAGTGTTCAAAATCAACATGAGGACGATTTTCCTTTGAATACATTACGAACGTTGGCTTATGAGGCACATATGCGAATTATTTTTTATTTAAACATTTTTTTAATAACTTAGAAGTGTTGAAAATCGACATGAGGTCGGATTTTCTGTGAATGTATTAGGAACGGGTGCTTATGAAGGCACGTATGTGAATTTGTTTTTAATTTTTTGTTTTTATTTTTTAACGTCTTAGAAGTGTTGTTAAGGTCTGATTTATTGTAATATGATAGGAACGTTGGCTTATGATAGATAGGCAGACAGATAGATGTTTATTTATTCTTCTGCATTTGAAAATTATGCAAAAGAAGCCAATAGGCAGCAGACCTACTATGGCGAACAGATTATCCATTGCAACAGACAATAACAATGTCCTAGCGTAGTAAGCCATATATGTAGCGTCTGCACATAAAAAATGTATAGTTTAAAAAAACACATATCCACACATGTGCATTATTTTTAATTTTGATTTTTTTAAATATCGTAGAAGTGGTAAGATTTAACAGTAAAGTTTTTTTTATTTTTATTTTATTTTATTTTTTTTTAATATATTAGGAATCCTGGTTTATGAACGCAGATTATCATTAAAGTTGATATGTCAGTCCTTTGTTCGCTGACGGGAAAGGGTCCCATGAAGTGGTTCCAGACGCCCGTTAATTGCCGGGTCCTTTACCAGGTACGTTTATGCGCGTTCACGGGGAAACACAACCCCTACACGTGTTCAGACCTGAGTGAGGGGTCTATAGCCTTGTGATTATATATATGTATATATATATATATATACATTTTTTTTCTATCCGGCATTTTACATACTCATTTTTCCTTATATATATATAATCATACTCATTTTTCCCTTAGATATATAATTGGATATAAAAAAAATTTTATTTCATATTATTTACAGCAGTCGTTCTCATATTAAGGTTTGCGTAAATTCTCTTACTTCATTATTTTTTTTTTCATTCATTGGAATATGGTGTTCAATATTTTTCCGTCAAATCGATAGTGATGAATGCTAATATTATGACATTCTACAGAATGTCGGTGTTATTTCACCATGTTTTACCAGTTTGCATCAAATCGTCTTTATGTTTAATTATATTTGCATATTAATGCAATAACGTTCAATTTTTCGTATTCATCTTAGCTATTTTCCTGGAGGGGGTAACTAACTCCCGGTGACATTCCCAGTCGATGACGTCACTGAACTGTTTGAAATGTTTGTGGGTCCTCATTCCGTATTCCATTGATATCTTCAATTCTTATTAACATCGGTCGTCGGTCAGGTATTTTACGTTTCTATTTTCTAATGCATGTTATTTATGTTTTAGGTGACGTCAGGCATTGATAGATATTTATTTATTTATTTTTTAATTCGAAGTCGTGGGGTCCACAATGATCCGAAGTCATGACAGTTGCTTGTTTACAAACAAAGCAGCTGTCTCAATCGAGGCTCTCAGAGCTTATCACATAAACATAGGGAGCAAGAATGTGCCGCCGAGAAAAATAAGTTGGCACTTTCCCGCATAGTTCTCTCTCTCTCTCTCTCTCTCTCTCTCTCTCTCTCTCTCTCTCTCTCTCTCTCTCTCTCTCTCTCTCGGCAGAATTTATTTTGGTGGTGTCGTTATGACAGATTATTTCATGTTTCGCTTTTTGTTACGTACGTAAGCTCTCTCTCTCTCTCTCTCTCTCTCTCTCTCTCTCTCTCTCTCTCTCTCTCTCTCTCTCTCTCTCTCTCTCTGCAGTCAGTATTATTTGTTGCGTCTTAGACGTTGGTGTTTGTTATGACTGATTGTTTCACGTTTTGCATTTTGTTACGTACGTAAGTTTTTTTTTTTTGTTTTGAGCGTTAGGCATTCACTTTACCCTTGCCCTTAGGCCTTGTTTATTTACCTTTGGCCTTAGCCCTTTTGTTACTCGTACCCTTTCAGTTTACCTCTGGCTTTCATTTCTTTTATTTCCCCGAAGGCATTAGCCTTTTTAACTCCTTTTGGCATTCATTTGACGTCACTACTTAACCGTCCTATTTCTGTATCCACTTTGAATAGCTGTCATGGCCTTCTCACCTTTTCCACCTCCCCTCTCTCCTCTCCCCTCCCCTTACCTCCCTCCCACTTCTCTCCCAAGCCATACCTTCGTCCCACTAACCTCCTCCTCCTCCCCCCCTTCCCCTACTTTGTCCCTACTCCTCCAGGTGGCAGGCAATTCTATCTGGCACTCAGGGGAGGCTGGTGGGTCGGAGGTTGTTGGGGGAGGGGCGAGGGGATATGCATCGGTGCAGCAGCGGCAGCAGCAGCAGCAACAGCAGCAGCAGCAGCTGTTCCAGTGACATCATATTATTGTGTCCATTGGGAACAGCGAGCAGTGACCAGGCGGCACTTTTTTTTTTTTTTTTTTTTTTTTTTTTTTTTTTTTTCAAGAGGACAGACGAAGAAAAGAAGAAAGCAGGAAAGAAGTCGACCCTTTCTGGTCGTTCTTGTCTTCAGAAGCCGAAAGTGGGGGATTGTAAAATGAGGGACATGATTGTGGCGTTGTTGTTCTAATTGAAGGGCTGGTTTCGAATGCTTTGTTCTAATGTTAGGGGTTTTGGGAATTGCGGGGTTGTCGGCATTGGGGATTGTTGTTGGTATTTTTATTGTTATTGTTATTATTTCTATTATTCCAGCTTTTTTTTTTTATTCCA
The DNA here is from genome assembly GCF_040412425.1 of Macrobrachium rosenbergii. NCBI lineage: Eukaryota > Metazoa > Arthropoda > Malacostraca > Decapoda > Palaemonidae > Macrobrachium > Macrobrachium rosenbergii. The sequence goes on from NC_089748.1 coordinate 48,098,978, forward strand.
TTAGGGTCTTTAAATTCTGCCTCTGTGTTGTGGAATGCGCGCGGATGCTTGGATGTTGTTACATGTGGAATCGTTTTTATGTAATCTTATGTTTTAAATATTCACGTAACTAGAATTGGTACTGTAGCGGTTTTATGCAACGCAGTCCATTCTAATATTAGTTTCCTTTTATTTATGCTTTATAGATTCACGTAACTAGAATCGACAGTGCAGAGCTTTTATGCAAGGCAGTCCATTCTAATATTATTCCCCTTTTAATTATGTTTTATATATTCACGTCACTGGAATCGATACTGTGTCGATTTTTTGCAACGTAGTCAATTTTTGAATCGCAATTTCCGTTTCTCGAGAATTAAAAGAAAAAAAAAAATTTTTTTTTTTGGCAAGTATTTACACTTCGTAATCTGTGTGCGCACAGCTACCCTTGATGACATTAGCCCTCGCGCGACGCCAGTTGTTAGATTCATCTACTCAAGTGTTTCAGGTAATATTCCCTATGAATAGGTGGTCGCGACGAGACCAAAAAAGAAAAAAAAAGTAGCAACCGTCCTCTATTCACGCCTCGTCGGGACTAATCCGCGCCGAATGCGGTCTGCTATTTCCGTTGAGACAGGGCTACACACACACACACACACACACCCGAAGAAAAAAAAACACGCCTTGGTGGTGTTGGAGGAGGAACGAATCGTTCTGATTGTGTTACGAATCGGAAAGAACGAACGGGGAAGGAACAAGTCGTGGTTAAGTACTCTCTCTCTCTCTCTCTCTCTCTCTCTCTCTCTCTCTCTCTCTCTCTCTCTCTCTCTCTCTCTCTCTCTATATATATATATATATATATATATATATATATATATATATATATATATATATATATATATATATATATATATATATATATATATATATATGTATATGTATATGTATATATATATATACACTATATATATATACACACATATATATATGAAGTCAGACATTGTTTCTAAATTAGGGCAAGGTTCGAATCCTGGCCTTTGTAAGTTATTCCCAAGGTATAGTGTATTCGATATTAAACTATATATGTAGCTTAATATTAAAATTTACTTATATAAAGACAAGTAAATAAGTAATTTCAGTGTATCTGCTTCTATAGTGTATAGTTTTGCCTGCTTTGCCCTCGTGGGTTATAGGCGAAAACCAAAAGAATGCTCAAAGCAACCTGTATAATCCAGGTGACAAAATTTCTCTTGTACCGCTTAACATTCTTTGCTAATCTTTGCTGTCGCCAAATAGCAAAAGATTTGAAAAGATCCTAGACAACACATCTGCGCGCATGCTCTCACAAAGCGTAATATCTGAGAACATCGAAAAAAGTATGTATATTATGTTTATATATATATATATATATATATATATATATATATATATATATATATATATATATATATATAAAATTATGTATGTAGGCTATGCATATATATTAAAAAATGATAATCCTGAAATTTGAAGTAAGCTGGCATTTGCCAGGGCTCGCCTTCATTCCTTCCACACACACACACACACACACACACACACACACACACACACCCGAGAGAGAGAGAGAGAGAGAGAGAGAGAGAGAGAGAGAGAGAGAGAGAGAGAGAGAGCAGATGGTTGAACTTGGCATTGCTTGGCAGCATCTGCCTGTCATCTGTGATGTTTTGGGGTGCGATGGCTTTCAGAATCTTAGCAACTTAGTCCTTCGTTTGTTTTTTGTTATTTTTTTCTTCTCGCCTCTTTGCTCATTTTCTATATTTTTCTGCTCTGAATGCTTTCGTCTGCTGTTCTTTTGTTTCGGTTTGTGTAATTACCTGACGTAGGTTTGTGTAATTACCTGACGTGTAGGTACGTAAATTGATATTAATTCTATGTTTACGTTTTTGCGATGCATATGTGGCTCTTGTGCTGAAGCAGTGTTAAGCTATTACTGTTGGTCTTTTGCTTCAATTCTTGTATTCAAATACGCAAAAAAAAAAAAAAATGTTCATAGTAATTTGTAGGAACATAGTTAGATATTTTTCATTTATTTACATTTTTAAGTGACATGTGTGGCCAACATGCTAAAACAATATTATATTGCTACTTAATGGCATATATTATTTTTAAATTTAGCATTTATAAAATATTGAAGAAATGGAAGATGCTTTCAACGCAATATATTACGAAATATATCCTGAATTATTATTTGCTATTTTGCATGTCTGATTGTCACGTCATCTTTTATTTCATCTTAATGGAATATATTATTTTTTAACAGATTATTTTTAAAACATTGATGCTACGGAAAATGCATTCAGCAGAACACATTACTAAATATATCCTGATTTATTGTGTGCTTGTTTGCACGTCTGTTTGTCACGTCGTCTTTTTTTGTTCTTTTCCTTATTTCTCCTTATTCTTAACTCTGATCTCTCTCGCAGACTTCCTCTTCTTCCTCTGGCATCATGTTCCTCTTTAGGGGTCTCCGTTGGCACTCACGTCTTGGCACTGTAAACACAACGGAGGAGGAGGAGGAGGGAGGAGGAGGAGAAAAAAAATTGTGGTACTGATGATTTTTATATCCGCCGAAGGCGTGGATGTGATGATAGAATTCGTCATTGTTTTTTTTTTTTTTTTTGGAAAGTATGGTTGTCTTTGTAGGCTTCAAAGAAACATTTCTTTTGATACTAGTAATGACTTTTATTATTATTATTATTATTATTATTATTATTATTATTATTATTATTATTATTATTATGCACTATTTCTATATAATTATCGCTATAATTATCAGGCACATAAGCATACTAGAAATATTTTATTATTATTATTATTATTATTATTATTATTATTATTATTATTATTATTATTATTATGCACTATTTCTGTATAATTATCAGGCACATAAGCATGCCAGAAATATTAGTCAAACTTAACGAATAATTCGTCCCTGTTTTGGCGAACTGGCGTATCCTGTTTTTATTTTTTTTATTATTAAGTTTATGAGTTTTCCAGTCAGAGTGTCTCATTTTTTTATATTGTATAACATACAAAAATTCCAGCTGTCTGCGTTTGTCAGACTCGCCAACAAAACTTCCTCTAAAGATGAGCACATTAGAAGCTCTGAATAATATCGAAATCTTTTGAAGTCTGTTTTCTCAGAATAAGTTAAAAATGGCTTACGCCAGTTCGTCAAACTAGGGACGAATTGTGGCTCTTTTAAAACATGACATTACTCTTTCAAGGCCCCTTCCCGTCTGTCGCACAGGGCCATACCGTCTGTCATCTGACTCGTGCAGTTTCACCCTGGGAACAACTTTTTTCCCAGTGTAGCTTTTGGCTACGGGGGGAAGTTGATATTCGATTATCTCTGTGTTCCATTGTTGGAACTGAATACGAGCGTGTTAGGTTGTCCTTGAAGTGAGTGAAAAGATATGATAAAACTACTGTTACCGTATAGAGAAGCTTCGTGTTTATGCCAGCAACAGAAAATGTTTCCACATACCCAACCTCATACCCACGCATATGCTAGTGTTATATTTCCTTGTTGCTTTATTTATTTGACGATTATCATCATTATTCTTACGATGTATTTCATAGACTATTTCCTAATTTTATTTAGGTATTTAATGATCATTATTATTGCGTAGTATTACGTACTGTTACGTAGCATTATCTAAATAATTTATTGTTGCTTTGTTTAGTATTTGAACTCGAGGAGAACGTAGACATAAATGAAGAGTGTCTATCCAACTTGAAACATACATTGCTGTACAGCCTTATCGGCTTTTCCATTAATACAGAAGGGACAATAAATAATGTTTGGGATCTAGGCGTAATGGTTGTTACAGAGAGGATGTGGGTTTGTTTGCTGAGAGAGAGAGAGAGAGAGAGAGAGAGAGAGAGAGAGAGAGAGAGAGAGAGAGAGATAAAATTACAACTAAAGATATTGCCGAGTTCTCTTGTTGTATTATATGGAAGTACTGGGATAGAGAGAGAGAGAGAGAGAGAGAGCGAAAATGTAGAAATTACATATGAAAAATAGATATACAACTAATACACTATTTCTGTGTTCGCTTATTGTTGTATTATCTAAAGTACGAAGAGAGAGAGAGAGAGAGAGAGAGAGAGAGAGAGAGAGAGAGAGAGAGAGAAGCATTAATGAAATTGTGGACAGACGCATTACTCATGAGGCCCCTCCTTGTCTACATTTCCCCCCTTCGTTCATCGTCCACCATTAATAATCTCTTATCCTTCTTTTCCCTGTGATAACCGTATCTCTCTCTCTCTCTCTCTCTCTCTCTCTCTCTCTCTCTCTCTCTCTCTCTCTCTCTCTCTTAGGCCTATTTGTAATGAGATTCCGTATTGATTCCTTGTAGTTTATTGTTATTATTATTATTTGGCATAGCACTTATCCGTGAAGGCTGTGGTAGAATTCTCCGTATAACCCTCTCTCTCTCTCTCTCTCTCTCTCTCTCTCTCTCTCTCTCTCTCTCTCTCTCTCTCTCTCTCTCTTCGTACTTATACATAATACAACAATAAGCGAACACAGAAATAGTCCATTAGTTGTATATCTATTTTCTTATTTATTTCTCTCTCTCTCTCTCTCTCTCTCTCTCTCTCTCTCTCTCTCTCTCTCTCTCTCTCTCTCTCTCTTCCACGACTACGTTCAATCACCACTCATCTCATTGGATCTCCCCATTTCCCCCATTCTACCATCATTATCTCTCTCTCGCTCTCTCTCTCTCTCTCTCTCTCTCTCTCTCTCTCTCTCTCTCTCTCTCAGCGCAGCGTTTGGACGGCTCCTCTGTGCAAACACGTGCTGGCGGCTGCGCGCGCACAAACTCTCTCTCTCTCTCTCTCTCTCTCTCTCTCTCTCTCTCTCTCTCTCTCTCTCTCTCTGTAAACGCATTAGCCTTCCACAAAAGAGACCGCTCTCCACGCCTTTCGCGGGCGTACATAATGTCTACTTGTGGTGTCACAACATCGCCTTTAGAAATAACTTCATGGCTTCATCTGGGGCGGGGAAACGGGTGGAAAAGCTCGGATTCTGGGCCCTTTACAGAACGTGCTTACGGTGGCCTTTTGAGGGAGAGATCGGGTAGTGGTGTTATACTGTATGTAGTTATATATATATATATATATATATATATAGATATATATATATATATATATATATATATATATGATGTTCACTTTCACGATTGTCCTGTGCATTCCTACAAAGAATAACAGTATCTCATTGATACAGGATGGTACCTGACAGAGATTTTATTAAAAAAAGTTACAATTTCAAGGGCTAACTGTCCCCATCGTCCAGCAGTCGCACGGTGGGGGCAATTCGTCCCTGAAAACTTGTAACTTTTGCGAATAAAATCTCTTGTTAGATGCCATCCTGTTTAAATGAGGAGAGAGAGAGAGAGAGAGAGAGAGAGAGAGAGAGAGAGAGAGAGAGAGAGAGAGAGAGAGAGAGAGAGAGAGAGAGAGAGAGAGATTGATTCGAACATAAAAAAATCTTTAGGAAAACAAAGTTTCAGATAACATGAGAATTAGCTCAAATTTTCTCAGCTGCACGCAAGCATCACATCTACCCTCGCTTCCACTGGAACCGGAAAATTTTACCCTTCAATTCAGCTGTAATCCCAGAAGGGGTGTCAAGAATCCCATAACCCGAACCAATTCTGTATCATGACCCAGCCGAGATTTTTCGCGCATCGTCATCATCTACTCGCACGGTCTCTGGCCTATGAATCAGCCTGTTCTGTTACATCCCAGCCATCACAGAAGTGAACCAGTACACAATTTTCGCCATAACGTAGACAACCTTTGCCGGATGTACCACGAGGCAGTGCAACCAGTCACTTCAACGACCGCATGACGTTTTGCAATTCTAACTCGATCTGGTACCTTGTATGCAATCCAGAAGGCTGATCTAACATAACTGCTTTCAGTAAGTGCTGATGTAAGCCTTAACACCTGGAGGGTTGGAATCATGGTACGAATAAATATCCTGAAAATAACGGAAGTCTCGTCTGTATTTAGATAGACCATTTAGTTTCTGGTAGTTACTGAAGCAGGTATTTAAGAAATTGAAGTGAACTTAGTTAATCTTGTTGCTTCTTCAAGTAGGCATATGAGGAGAGAGAGAGAGAGAGAGAGAGAGAGAGAGAGAGAGAGAGAGAGAGAGAGAGAGACTTATTTCTGCGTTATTTCGTCCTTCCATCTCCCCTTTTCAACATTGTCTGAGGAAAATGATGATTATGAATAACAAAAGAAATAAATTAACTTTGATGCAAAAAATGTTAACTTCCAAAGCTAGTCTTTTTATATTTCTGAATTATTAATATCCTTACAAATGTCTTTGAGCTGAATCATCGGATCTTAATTATTATAATGAAGAATCCTTGATAAAGAGACCCTTTGTTCTAAAATTGTAAGAAAGTGGAACTTGACACGTGAGGTTTGGCCGATGCAGGAATGTCATCCGGAAATACCATACCGGTTTTGACGATGATCTTGCAAGTGTTCGGAGGAGCAGGTTTTTTTTTTTTTTTTTATCTGATTTTATTTGTGTACAGTGATTTTTGTTTGACCTGTGTGTGGAGTCCATTTTAATCTCGTTGGTTCTGAATTTTGTATTGAAAGTACTCGTTGTTCATGTATTTTTAGATATATATTTAATATTTACACTTACTTTAGTGTTGATTTTTCTACAGGTTAATGACTCGTGTGGTTATGAGTTTTTTACATTATTATTATTATTATTATTATTATTATTATTATTATTATTCGTTTTTCATATATTTTTAGAGATGTATTTAATATTTACACTTACACTAGTGTTGATTTTTTCACAATGACTAATGTGGTTATGAGATTATTATTATTATTATTATTATTATTATTATTATTATTATTATTATTATTTAGTAATTTAAACATTCTTCGGGAACAAACTTGGTAAGGTCACGAAATAAACATAAAAAAAAACATACAAGTGACGGAAAATTCAGTAAAATATATTCGGTCGCAAAAAGATAAAAATAATTCAGTTAAATATATTTGAAAGACAAGTGGGTCTTCCCTACTAATTCCCCTTGCACTCCTACTCTATTTTTCCTTT
>NC_089748.1:48111097-48131097 GCF_040412425.1 Macrobrachium rosenbergii
GATCTCCTTAATCATATATTGCTGTCCACCGTAACACTGGAGTTATAGCCGTGATCTTTTCAGATACTTATATGTCTCTGCGTCCAGAGACAAAAGTGAGGGGGTGAAGTGGTGAAGGCAAATGAATATAATTATGGTACTCGATAGGACCCATCCAACAGCGATCCTACGTCCACAAGGATGATCCTCCAGGAAACTCGGGACGTCCAAATGAGACCAATCAAAGATCGCCTGACTAATCCAAAAAATATCATTCACTTATACCTTGGCTAAGCGAGAGCCCCTCGACATTTACTGAGCCGAGGGTGAGGCTGGATGAAGTGTAATCCTTTAAATAATAGTACATCCAAGCAGGCGTTACGTAGCAAAATCAGCAGTCACCAGGAGTAATAAGGCTCAGAGATCAACTGACTCCTTCAGTCGAAAGACTCTCCGACACCGCCATGGTGACAGCACCACTCGGTCACAAAAATATGAAAAGACAGAATGGTCATTAGTGACAATTACTAAACAGACAAACCACCGGGGAGGAGGAAAACAAACTAAATGGATAATAATACAGTTCATATGCTTTACAAAAACTAGAATAAAATGACTAATTATAAAATAACACAACAAAGTGACAATATATATATATATATATATATATATATATATATATATATATATATATATATATATATATATACAGTATATATATATTATATATTGTAATAATTTCTTAATTTTTATTCGTAGCCTTTAAAAAGTAAATCCGTTTTGTTGATTTCAATTTAATTTTTTCTTGCCACAAGAAAAAATGGTTAAGGTTCTTTTAGCTCCCACCGAAGGTTGTTAATATTTAAGTGGTACCTCGCCCATGGGATTTGATATTTCTCTTTCCATGTATTTATATGGCTGGATGCTTGTTTGGTGGGTTCCTGTAGGTTTCCTCACGTTTTTGGGGACCGTTGGCTGAAGAGAAGACTGTGTTTTCGGCTTCTTAACGTGGAGGTTACGCTGACCATATTACTGCAGGACGTCAGTGAGCTGGAGGTTTTACTCGTTCTGAAGGCCTTGCTGCATTTGAGGCCCCGCTTTTCCTCAGTATTACGGAGAACGTTGCTGGCGGTTCCTCTCTGCCTACGGTCATTATCGCAGCTTCAACCCTGGTGCTTACTGACAGGCATCTCCTCTGCTATGGTCGGACGCCCCTTCCTGTACGCTGTGGAGGGCACTGCTTGTGCTCCCCTCTATCCACGCCCTCGCATGATCTCTTGATTCGCCTGCTGCCCTTGGGAGGACATCCTGTCTTTTCCTTCATCCTCCTTGCCTTCGTCTTGCTAACTTACTTTCATTCGCTCATATAAACATGGTAAATAAGGTCGATTATGTGCTGCAATCTGTAGACGTTAGGCCTCCTGCCATTATCACGATCTTCCCGCTGTCAGAATTACGTCCCTAAAGACATTTCTCCTCATCTCGACACTCCTGGTCTTGTGAGGAATTTAATTTGAGGAGGATTTGTGGTGCCTGATAACCTGCCGTTTCGTTTTCGTCCGACCTAGGGACGAAATAATGGCCGAGGAAATGAATTTAATCTGAATTCTTGATTCTGATTCTTTCCTTAGACGATGAGAGAGAGAGAGAGAGAGAGAGAGAGAGATTGAGTTGGGGGAGGGGGGGATTTGTTTAATTAGATTTGCTTTTTAGGAGCCGCCCTCCCCTCTCCCTTCCCAATTGTACTTCCAGTCGGATACCACCCAAACTTCAGCAAAAGTTAATCTTGCAGTTGTGTATCCCTTCAGGCGACCCTGCTAAGGCCGAGGAGTGGCTAAGAAAGGCATTCACAGAAAAAGTACTTATGTATATGTATATATATATATATATATATATATATATATATATATATATATATATATATATATATATATATATGTATGTATGTATGTATATGTATATATATTATATGTATGTATGTATATATATATACATACATACATACATACACACATGTATATGTATATAAAACAATGAAATTGCACGTAAAAGTTTCAAGATACTTTTTATACGTAACAAAATATTTTTATCTCCATGTTGAAATTTGTTTTTGGAGGAATTTCACGTATTATGTTTTCCCATTGAAACGTTGCTTCACATGACAGTATAGAAGAAATAAATACAAGCTCACTATCATCGGCTCTAGCGTCGCAGGACACAAAGGGACTTCATTAAATTCTACCAATCATTCCTTCCTTGTGCTTTGTCTTCCACAGATCTCCACTTTTCTCCAGCCTCCTTTCTCATAGTTCTTACCCAAGTTGGTCTGGGTCTTCCAGCTCTTCTGGTGCCTACAGTAGTCCATCTGATGTTACCACGCACTTTTCTTTCAGGGGTTGTGTGAAGGGCATGTCTAAGACTCCTCCATTGCCCTTTTATCATTTATCTCATCTACGTTTGGAACTATAGACACTTCCAAGTCTGTCCTGCCAAGTGACGGAGACTATATATATATCTATATATATATATATATATATATATATATATATATATATATATATATATATATATATATTATATATATATATTTATTTATTTATTTATTTATTTATTTATAAATATATATAACAAATTATTCTTCAACTTCGTGTGTATACTTTGTCATTTTAAGAGACAAAAGTACATACACTTCAGCAGCACGCCAGTGTAAATGTGCGCCCTGTGCATTTAGAGATACAAAGGGCGGCGTGCTTTCATCAAAGCAGCGCCGAGGAGTGTGTGCCTTCTTTCAACCTGAAGAACAAATGCTACTGCAGCAGCTTCGCATGTTCTTCAGAAGATGAAAGAAAGCGGTGATGAAGTCCGCGCCCTCTGGTGTCTTTGAACTGCAAAGCGCGGAGTGCTGGGTTGAATGCGCTTTGCATTCATGCGCTTTGTGAGCGGCCCGTCTTTGCTTTCGGAGTCTTAGTATGTGCTGTGAGCTCCTTTTAGATCTAGCGTGCTCCCGATGCTGCGTCTGACGTTAATTAGCTATTTTTAATCGGCCCCCGAGAGAATTCTTGTGACATTTACCGGGAGTTGCTATACATTGTTCACTTGGAATTCTCTCTCTCTCTCTCTCTCTCTCTCTCTCTCTCTCTCTCTCTCTCTCTCTCTCGTTGGCGGCCTACTTTTTACCCAAGAGACAAGAGCTACCCAACTAAATGGCAGGTCCATGAGTGAGGTACTTGGCAATAATTGTGATATAAATAAATTTGCTGTTTTTAGTGAAAATAAACTTTCATTATAGTGTGAAATTTGTATTTTTTTATTTTGCTTTTTATTTAGGCTACTATATATTTTAATTTTGTTTTATTCTAACTTATAGTTTTACATGAATTTTAATTTAATTGCAATCTTCCAAGTTCTTTCTAGCCTTTGAGAGAGAGAGAGCGATAGAGAGTTGTATTTAAGTAAATTTTATACAATTCCTATATCATTAACATATTGACGATATCAGTATTTTCACTACTACTACACATTAATATTACTAGATTTTTTAATAAGTTTTTGATATGCATGCTGCCATAAATGCCTTTACATATTTTCTTGTGTATCTGTGTGTATGTAAGTGAGAGAGAGAGAGAGAGAGAGAGAGAGAGAGAGAGAGAGAGAGAGAGAGAGAGAGAGAGAGAGAGAGAGAGTGTCAGGGAGATTAAAATTCTACTGCAGCAGAGTAGTATTACAAGGAAAACTTGTGAGATCCCTTTTGAATAATATATTGACGATGTCAGTATTTAAATACTACATATAAATATGACTAGATGGTTTTTTTTTTTCGTCTTTTGATATAGATGCATATTTATATGTACAATTTTTTTGTGTGGTTATGTGCGTGTGTATGCGTGTGCTTGTATGTGTATGAGAGAGAGAGAGAGAGAGAGAGAGAGAGAGAGAGAGAGAGAGAGAGAGAGAGAGGATACATTCTGTACACTACACGGGGGGAAGTGAGTGCCATTGTCGGTCGACTGTGCCAAGACCCCAGAAGACACGTGAAGTAACTTCGCAACTATTTACAAGCGCTTCTTGGGCTGTGTTTGTGTCTCGATATACGCTTGCTCCTCCTCCTCCTCCTCCTCCTCCTCCTCCTCCTCCTCCTCCTCCTCCTCCTCCTCCTCCTCCTCCTCCCGCCCAAAGTGAATACACTATTTCTAACCCGTCCGCCAGAATGCACAGAATGTGGGTCCGCATATTTCTCCTTAAGGTTAAAATGCAGCCGTGTTTTTCCCGTATGTTAATGCAGTTAAATCTGGCAACTTGGGAATATGAGTGTGTCTGGTTTAATTTTGCCATAGAGATGTTGGTGACTGTCCTGTCAGTAAGGTTCTAGTGATTAATCGTGCAGTTTTTAAATGAATAATTTGTCAAGCCCAGTTACCTTGGAGTTAATCTGTCACCCATAAATTCATATTAGCTGTTCCCACACCCTCAGCCCTGAGAATTATTCAGTAATCTCTTTTCGCGTTGCTGACAAAAATTCATGCCAAGCATCTTTTACTCAGTTCTTCCAAAACGAGATTTCATCTATTTCTGGATGAAATTTGGGCTAAACGTAATTTTGTAAGTTGATCCAAGAGGTGGTCCTACTACAGCTTCAGATGATGATAAATTTTCGTGGGACTTGAAAAAAAAAGTCGCGAAAACGACAGGAATATGGAAATAGGGCTGTGCATCACCTTTCAGGCTGATGAGGCCTGCCGTGGCAGGTATAACCTCGCCGCTTTTATCAATCTTCAGCAAAAAATATCAGCGGAATTTTTATATGCATATATATAATATAGTACAGTATATATATATATATATATATATATATATATATATGTATATAAAACATTCCACTACTATAATATATATATATATATATATATATATATATATATATATATATATGTATATAAAATTCCTCTACTATATAATATATATATATATATATATATATATATATATATATATATATATATATATATATATATATAGAGAGAGAGAGAGAGAGAGAGAGAGAGAGAGAGAGAGAGAGGTAGGTCTGCTTTACTATAAGAAAATATTTCTCTTTCTCATCTCTTGTCTTTTAGGTTATCTGACGATTAATGGTATTTGACAGTTGTTGTGTCTAGTCCTGAACTCTGCAGTACCGCAAATGACACTTTGTCTAAAATCGACAAAAGAAATTCCTTCGCCAAAATTACTTTCTTTTTTCGTTGATGTTAAATGTATTTGTCTTGGCGAGGCTGATATTTTTAGCCTAGGAAACGATCGTCTTTAGGCCTATAGGCGTTTCGTGGGAAGTGGGTGCCACTGAGGGTAAAAATTGGCACTTAAAGGTAACGACGAGTTTGGGGGCGGGGAAGCTTTGTGTGTGGTTACTGTCTGAATTCTTATTGTTTTCCTCAAATGGTCGTTTATGTCAGCTTTCCTCCTCCTCCTCCTCCTCCTCCTCCTCCTCCTCCTGCTTCGAGGGAACACCGACCGTATATTTATTTGAAGGCCGGGAAAAGAGAGAGGGGGAGAGAGAAAAGGGAACGCGTATCCTTCCCGAAAAAAATAGTTTTTGATGGCTGCCGGCAATTTTTTGCGTCTGTGTTTGTGTGGGGTTCTTGCCTGGTGTTTGTGAGGGTGGGTGTTGGTGGAAAAAGGGCCAAAAACCTTTTCCTGATTAGTCATCGTCTTTGTGTGGGTTTTCCTTAATAATTAGGGAGTCAGACTCTCCTAATGTATGGTCTCCGGAATCATTTGCAGCTCCGGAAACCAGTCTTTCCAAGCTCCCCCGTACCTCCAGACTTTACGTTGTTTTCCTACCAATGTTTTTTTTATTTTTATTTTTTTATCCCTGGACAGCCCACCAAATGCCTAATGGCCTCCCGTTAAGCTCCCAGTGCATTTTTATCAATAGTGAAAAAAAAAATTGAAAAAAACATTTTTTTTCTTCAGCTGGGTGGTGCTATTTCAGAGAGGGACCTGTTCAACTTTATGGTGTTTTAGCAATGAACTGTTGATTCTTTCGTGTAATTTTAAATTGTTCATGAAACTCGGTCGTTTATTTTTTACGTCGTGCAGAAATGTTTTTATGGGCAGCTGCTATTCAGCATACTCGCTGGAAACATTAATATGGCTGACAGTCGAAAAGTTATACAAAGCACTTGTCCATATATATATATATATATATATATATATATATATATATATATATATATATATATATATATATATATATATATATATATACATACAAATACATATACATACACACACACTAATACATACATACATACACATAGAATCTACTGGTCACTTTTTACCAGACACCCATGTCATTTTTTAATAACCCCAATGTAGTTATAGTGCGGAGTATAATGTGTTTATATAAAAAAAAAAAAAAATTCCAGGGCAATTCCATGTAACGATTTTGTCCTCCCTGTCAACTTCCTGGCTTCCTCGTCTTTCAGTCTTCTGTTGTCTTCCTCGTGTGCCTCCTCCTGTCTTCCTGTCTTCCACGTCTTTCACCCGTCTTCCTTCTCTTTCCTGGTGGCCGCAACTGTCAAAGGCGCGGGGCGGATGAAGGATTTAATCCTGTAGTCTTAGGTCCTTTGACATCCAGTTACCTTGTTTGCTGCAGATTGAATGAGAGTCTCTCTCTCTCTCTCTCTCTCTCTCTTACTTGGAAATTATCTAATGATATTCTCATGTATACTTGAATCTCTCTCTCTCTCTCTCTCTCTCTCGTTCGTTACTTGGAAATTATCTAATGTTATTCTCATGTATACTTGAATATTTCTCTCTCTCTCTCTCTCTCTCTCTCTCTCTCTCTCTCTCTCTCTCTCTTACTTGAAATTATCTAATGATATTCTCATGTATACTTGAATATCTCTCTCTCTCTCTCTCTCTCTCTCTCTCTCTCTCTCTCTCTCTCTCTCTCTCTCTCTCTCTCTCTCTCTCTCTCTCGTTACTTGAAATACAGCTGATAAGGATCATGGTATGTGTGTCATTGTGTGTGTGTGTGTGTGAGAGAGAGAGAGAGAGAGAGAGAGAGAGAGAGAGAGGGGGGGCATCAGTTGGGCATTTTGAAGTTTAGGAAATAAGGGCATAGGACGTCGTATCTTTGTTTCGGTCCAAGCAAGATTATTTGGCCTGTTAACGTAATTTTTTGTAGAATGATGCAATGGGTGGTTTAACAAAAAAAAAAAACAAAAAAAAAAAAATAAAACGCAAGAACCGCTTTCATAATACTTCACACCGCTTATTATATATTTTTCCTTTACACACCAATTCTTTTTAATTTGTAAGGTGCATTGTTATCCCATTTTCCAGACGCTTCATTCCAGCGGTAACTACGTTAGTTGGTTTCAATTAAGCCGACGCCAGCGCGGGCCTCTGATTACGTGCTTTGGTGAGGCGGAAAGAGAACAAGAGGATTGTTTTAGACCTGCAAACTCGGACCTGCCAAACAATAAGACAGCCACGGACATACGACAAATACTTTCAAGATTATTTGTAAACTTCCGAATCTGAGACTTCCGAGACTTCAGCTTTAGAAAAATTGCTGATGGTTGAAGAAAAAAATTTTCCGAGGACGTCAGACATATGCAAAAGATTAATCTCTTGAATTCCGGTGATTTTTTTTTTTTTTTCCGTTGATTTAAATGCAAATCTTGGTGGACTCTCTGGACCCTGTTGTTACGATTATGAGCGACATTTTCATGTAAATTTCTTTTCATGTTGTGCCTTTATGCAAACACTATTAATATTGAATTTACATATCGGTTTCAGTGAGTAGATCTGTTCCCGAAGGGAACATGGCAGGAATAGGAAGCTTTTCCATTTTAGATAAAAGATTTGTCCTCTTCTCATTCAAGGTCAGATGACAGGAATAGGAAGCCTGTCCAGTTTATATGATTTCTTTTTCATCTCATTTAGCCCCTTTTGTTTATGGGTGTGAGATTCTGTGGCAGTAACAAGATCAGAGTTTTTTCTAAGGATTCTTGTAGCTCTGTTGTCTAGGTTCGGCTGGACAGATGGAATTTTTACTGGAAATAACTGTGGTAGGTTAAGAACAGGAAAGCAACAGATCTTTTGGTGATATTATGCCTATTTTGGATCCTATATACATGGGCAGTATTTATAGTGAATGATGTACTATTTTTTATTTTTCATTTTTATTTATTTTAGTAACTGTATCTCCTATTATCTTCTGTTACTTCTTTCAAATGAACACACATTCTTTGGGAGCTTGAATTTCTAGTCAGTGGCCCCTGTGGGCTTGTTTCATATGAACTGGGTGCATCTTCTGAGTAATAATAATAATAATAATAATAGTAGTAAATAGTGATGAGTTACATGATTTTTTTTTTTTTTTTTGTTAGGCATTATTTACACTACGTCAGCGACGGAGACGAGAACCAATTGTTTTAGGCTTATCGTAAAATTGTCTAGCTTTTTTTTCTTATATTCTTCGATAATATTTGATATGTCAGTATCGACACGTCAATTACAGTGATAATGGTGAGTTGAAGGAGTTGCCATTCTTGGAGAGAGAGAGAGAGAGAGAGAGAGAGAGAGAGAGAGAGAGAGAGAGAGAGAGAGAGACACAAACTTTGTAAAGAAGAAACGTGTCTCTGTTTGCCAACAAGAATGTCCCCTGTTCCTCCCCCTCTCCCTATCCCTCCCTCTCCTCCTCTCCCCCTGCTTTCATCCCCTCCTCCCCCCCCTCACAAATACACGCCCACGGCTTTTTTCATTTCTTTTCCAGTGAGGGGAGTTGACATTGACAGACGTAGGGGAGTTGACGATGAAATTTGTCCCTGCTGCGTGTGTTGCGTGCGTGAAGGTACATTCTCGAAGGCCTGTTATTAAGGAGGGGGCGTCGGCCCCTTGTAAGCGCTCCCTCTTCCTCCCATTCTGTTCCCCCCAGTCTGTCCTTGCTGCTTCTTCTTCTTCCTCCTCCTCCTTCTCCTTCTCCGTCCCTTTCTTTTTTTCCATACGCATAATGAGATGGGCATCAGATTTATTCCTGGAAATCTCAAGTTCCTTAAACGAGTTCTTGACATGAGCTTATAGATCGAGGAGGCCTCGTCTTTACAAAGCCTCCAATGAGGGACTCCTCCAGAGCAATTAATGATTTGTTGGCTCCCTTGCATGCTAGGTTCCTTCTTGTTTTGTAGCTCTCTCTCTCTCTCTCTCTCTCTCTCTCTCTCTCTCTCTCTCTCTCTCTCTCTCTCTCGGAGAATGGCTACCTGGGCCTGTAAACAGAAAAATAGGGGTACAACTTCTGACAGTATTCTGGAGGAATAGCTGTGAGACTTGGGGCAAACCAGTAAAGAAATGTGTATGGGCTATTGTCAAATTACTGACCGTGGGCCGTAGCAGTAACGATTTACATTGTTCCATCTCTAGTTAGAAGACGAACGACATTTTGGTACTTATTTAGCCACTGTAGAAACCAAGTTTATATTTATTTGTTTTATTTATTTATTTATTGGCATAGACTTGGGTTTTCTGCAGTGGCTATTTTCTTAACCGCTCAAGACAAACGGAGGATGTGTTTTTGTTATGGGTTATTTAGCAGCTGCCAGGAGCAATGTTTGTTATTTAAACAAGAGTTACCGGATTGTGGCATGATGCCACCATTGCCCACAATCTCCGTAGCTCTGTGCTTTCTTCGTACAGTGTAGAAGGCACCCACTTTGAATTCCTTGTTACCTTTCACTTTGTGATATGGACTCTGACGCTTTGTGTGTTTCTTGGGTCGTTGAATCCCCATCTTTTCCAAGAGTTATGTTTAGGCATCGAATCAGAAGGGGCTCTCGTTAACACTTCTTGCATTGAATTGAATTGAATATAGAATTTAGGCCAAAGGCCAAGCAATGGGACCTATGAGGTCATTCAGCGCTGAAACGGAAATTGACAGTTAAAGGTTTGAAAGGTGTAACAGGAGGAAAACCTCAAAGCAGTTGCACTATGAATCAGTAGCCGATTACGGTAATAGCAACAATCCCCAAATATGTTTGTTTCACATTAAAAGAAAATGTGTAGACGAAAGTTACCAAGTGAACAGTTTTATTTGGAGCTTATTGACTCGTATACGCGTGGCTTACGTAGGGGGATAGTGCCATCAGTGCATCTCACACGGTTCACCGTAGGCATTACTTAAGGTTCTTTGGAGCGTCCCTTTCATTCATCTCTTTCTTCTATCTTACTTTCCTCAACCCTCTCCTAACAGTTGTTTCCATAGTGCAACTGCGAGGCTCTCTTCTTGTTACACTTTTAAAACCTTTTTTACCCTCAATTTCTTTTTTCATTGCTGAATGACCTCAATAATTCCCAGCGCGTGGCTTTTGGCCTAAACTTTATATTCCATTCATATACGCGTGGCTGTTTCATCTGCGTTTATGTATTTACTGATTAAATAATCATATGTTGTTGAGTCATTAATTTTATAACTGTTGAAGTGTAAAGAGGTTCAACATTGGTATTATGTTGCGTTTACGATACTGATAATTGTTATTGTTAATATTACTATTATTATATTAAATGACTATTCATAAATTGTTATTGTTAATATTATTATTATTATTATTAAATGACTTCATATTTAATGGTGTTAATTTGGTTGTCTTTTTGTTCTTTTCAGGTAAGTTCCTCAAGAGGGTATCTGTAGTTGACGTGTCTGAGGTGGATGTACCGTAGGTAAGTTCCTGCGTCGTAGACATTGATTGAGTTAGATTTTTTCCTGCGGTGTCGTTTCTTTTCCCGTTCCTATCCAGTCAGTAACTTTTTTTTTTTTTTTTTTTTTTTTTTTTTTGAGGGTGCTGTAATATATTTTTCTCAATGTTATGTTAACTATTGCTAATTGATTATTGCTGTTACTTTCTTTATTTAGATTAAAGGTAGTTTGTCTTGGTTAAAACTTCGACTCTCTCTCTCTCTCTCTCTCTCTCTCTCTCTCATTAGACCCTCATTTTTTCCTGTTTTCTGTTTTGCCCTTACATTTTTTCCCCCCTGTGGCCCGTTCCTTTTAGTCATTCTCCACCCTCTCTCTCTCTCTCTCTCTCTCTCTCTCTCTCTCTCTCTCTCTCATTTTGTCCTGTTTTTTGTTTTCGTCTTGTATTTTCTCCGCTCACATCTACCATCGTGTCCCGTTCCTATTCGTTCCTCTCAACCCCCCCCCCTCCGTCTTCCCCCCCTCCTCCTCCTCCTCCTCCCCCATCCTTTCTTTTCTCTTCCTCTCTGCCTCCCATCTCCTGCGCCTCCTCCTCCCGTCGGAAGGCTAATGGTGAAAAATGAGGCATCAGTTGTTGTATACGCACACCCTCGCCTTAATTTCCTGCCCTGCCTCGAGTAGCGAGCGCCACCACCACCACCACCAGCAGGAGAAGCAGAAGCAATCCCGATATTGCCGGAGTTCCTTCTGTAATGCGAAGGAAGAGGAGGATGATGATGATGATGATGCCCCGCACGGACGATGTGTAGGGAGGAAAGAAATTGGAATCCGGAAAGCAGGAAATTGCAATGAGAGAGAGAGAGAGAGAGAGAGAGAGAGAGAGAGAGAGAGAGAGAGAGAGAGAGAGAGAGAGAGAGATAAATTGCAATGTGAATAAGAGCGAGAGAAATTGTAAAGTGGATAAGAGAGAGAGATTACTTGTGATGTGACTGAGAGAGAGAGAGAGAGAGAGAGAGAGAGAGAGAGAGAGAGAGAGAGAGAGAGAGAGAGAGATTATGTCAATAAGAGAGAGCGAGAGATAAAGTATAATATGAGAGAGAGAGAGAGAGAGATGAATTGCAATGTGAATAAGAACGAGAGAAATTGTAAAGTCAATAAGAGAGAGAGATTAATTGTATTGTGAGAGAGAGAAATTATGTCAATAAGAGAGAGCGAGGGATAAAGTATGATATGAGAGAGAGAGATCAATTGCAGTGTGAATACTAGAGAGAGATTGCAGCTTGAGTAAGAGAGAGATTGATTGTTATGTGAATGAGAGAGAGAGAGAGAGAGAGAGAGAGAGAGAGAGAGAGAGAGAAAGAGAGAGATATATAAATTGCAATGTGAATACGAGAGAGAGAGAGAGAGAAATTGTTGTTTGAATAAGAGAGAGAGAGAGATTTTGATGTGAGTGAGAGAGAGAGAGAAGTTGTCAATAAGAGAGAGAACGAGATATAAAGTGTGACAGAGAGAGAGAGAGAGAGAGAGGGGGGGGGGTGTTTCCTAGAACAAGGACCTTGTACAGTACTACAGAAAGAGGAGAAATAAACGCGACGCAGAGAGGGGAAGGGTAGAAGGAATGTAACAAATACATTTTATAGGAGGGAGAAAAAGGGGCCTCTGGAATTGCCATATAAATAGGGGGTGGGGGGGAGGGGTGCTGGGAAGGTGGAGATTGTTGTTGTGGACGGTTATTAGCAGGGCGCGAGTGAGGGCCAGTGGCGTTCGAGAGGGATTTGATATCCTGGAAGAATGAGAGGATCCTTCCTGGAACGTCCTGGTGACGGCTAGGGTAAGCAAGATGCTGGAAATTGCCAGTAAGTGGTCTTAGACGAGACAATTTCGAACGTGGGAAGGGGAAATAAGAGAGATATAACTTGTAATGTGAATAAGAGAGAGAGAGAGAGAGAGAGAGAGAGAGAGAGAGAGAGAGAGAGAGAGAGACAGAGACAGAGACATTGTAATGTGAATAAGAGGTAGATAGAGAGATAAACTTTAATGTGATTAAGAGAGAGAAAGAGAGAGAGCGATAAATTGTGATGTGAATAAGAGATAGATAGAGAGAGAAACTTTGGTGTGCTTAAGAGAGAGAGATAAATTGTAATGTGAATAAGAGATAGATAAACTTTAATATGAGTAAGAGAGGGGGAGAGAGAGAGAGGTAAACTATAATATGAATGAGAGAGAAATTATAATGTGAATAAGAGAGAGATAACTTGCAATGTGAAAAGAGATTGAGAGATAAACTGTCATGTGAGATAAACTGTAATGTGAATAAGAGAGGGAGAGAGAATTTGAGAAGTTTTCAGTAGACGGAAGGTTGAAGGCACAAGGGGATATCAATAAATTGAAGCATCGTTAATGAATTGATTTAGTACATTCATAACCTAAGAATTCACTTTGATAAACAGCAGTGTAATAATAGAAAAACACACAGCAGTTTTGATGCAGGTAGCAGCTTTCTACCCTAAAATAATTTTCCTTGTATTTTATGATTTGCTTACATTTTTATCTGTTTTGTTTATTTTGTTAATTTATTTTTTCTTTTCTAATAATTGATCCCTTCTTCCAGTATTTCCTGTTACCTTTTGTTGCTTCTTTCGATAAACACCATATTCTTTGCAAAACTGAATTTCAAGTCAGTAACCTCTGTTGGCTTATTCCGAATGAATAGTTTTCATCTTCTGAATAATAATAATAATAATAATAATAATAATAATAATAATAATAATCACTAATACAGTAGAGTTGAATTATGCTATAGCTTTGGAAATTAAGTTCCTTAAAGAAACGAGAATTTAAATAAAGAATATTCTCCCACAATTCTAATCAACAGAGACATTAATACAACAGAAAAAATAAAACTTTCAGTTGAATGAGAATGTGTTTGTGTGTGTGTAGTTAAATTCTTTTAATATGTAGTGCGTGCGCGTGTTTCACCCGTAGTGGTGGTGTGGTGGGAGGATTGTGGGTAGGCTGGGTGTTGGTAGTGGAGGGGAGGAATGTCTGATGATGGGAGGCTGGGTCAATACCAAGAGTTTGTGGTGGTTGGCGGCTACGGAGGGGGAGGGGGAGTGGGATGGAGGTTGTGGGGGGTGGCTGGGAGATGAGCCACTACTACAGACCCGAACACGTGACCGTCTTCATTTTGTTCTTATGCTTGGTGGCTTATTCTCTCTCTCTCTCTCTCTCTCTCTCTCTCTCTCTCTCTCTCTCTCTCTCTCTCTCAAGATATGCACTGTAGTGAATATGAAAAGTTGAAGAGTTCCACATGTATAGTTTCTCTCTCTCTCTCTCTCTCTCTCTCTCTCTCTCTCTCTCTCTCTCTCTCTCTCTCTCGTTGGATGTACACTATTGAATATGAGTTAAAGAGTTTATGTACATACTATAGTTGCGCTCTCTCTCTCTCTCTCTCTCTCTCTCTCTCTCTCTCTCTCTCTCTCTCTCGATGTTTACTGTATTAAATATAACATATAGTTTTATGTGTGTATTTTTTAATAGTTTTATATTAGTGTATTGTAGTATATTTAGAAATACAGCCATAATTATTATACCAGTCATCTCAATGTGGACATTGACCTTACTTTTGACACAGACGCCATGAACTTTCGCGCACATTCTGGGTCACGTGTTTTGATACTGTCGTCTTTGTTTCATTTAGCTGTCAAAACCAGTTCTCTCACCCATCCCTTGGAAGCGGCACAGCTTTAGATGCCGGCACCCGGCACCCTCTTCATGTTTTCCCTGGCTTTTTTCAGTTTTGTTTATTTTGATGAGTTGCGGTACTTACCTCAGGAATAAATTAATGTAGAAATGTATGGATGTATAGTTTGATGACCTTAGGGATGAATGAATGTAGAAATGTTTGGGTGTATAGTTTGATGACCTTAGGAATGAATGAATGTAGAAATGTATGGATGTATAGTTTGATGACCTTAGGAATGAATAAATGTAGAAATGTATGGATGTATAGTTTGATGACCTTAGAAATGAATAAATGTAGAAATGTATGGGTGTTTAGTTTGATGACGTTAGGAATGAATAAATGTAGAAATATATAGATGTGTAGTTTGATGACCGTAGGAATGAATAAATGTAGAAATATATAAATATGTAGTTTGATAACCGTAGGAATGAATAAATATAGAAATATATAGATGTATAATTTGATGACCTTAGGAAAGAATGTAGAAATGTATGGATGTATAATTGGATGACCTTATGAATGACTGTAACATCGTATGGATGTATAGTTTGATGTAGAAAGTTTCTATTGCGTGTGGTGCCAAGGTCACGACCTGTGGTAAAAAATCATTAGTTTTAAGTTTTTTAACTGGACCCTCCAGGATGTTGTCACTCATGACAGAATGTATTTTTTCGAAAGTCCCCTTTTCTCTTAGTTTATACTAATTAACAAATATTCTGGGTAATCGGATATTCTTTCTTCCATCTTACTTTCCTCCACCCTCTCTTAACAGCTGATTCATAGTGCAACTGCGAGGTTTTTCTCCTGTTCCACCTGTCAAACCGTTTATTGTCAATTCCCGTTTCAGCGCTGAATGACCTCATAGGTCCCAGCTCTTGGCCTTTGACCTAAATTCTCTACTCTGTTCTATTCTGTTCTCCAGAATGTTGGTACTCATGTATTTTATGTAAGTCCCCTTTTCTCTCTGATTACACTAATTAACAAATATTCTTGGTAATCAATCTTCCCACGAAACTGTCAGCTCCTTTCGTCTTTGGTAATCATCATCAATTTTGCACTGATTGACGATCGCGTAAAGTGGCAACTCTTTCTTTGCGCAGTGTTATGAAACTGACTCTCTGCCTCGATGATGATGATGATGTTCGTCATGGTATCCAATGTCAGCTTGAATGCCTCTGACGTCAGCTCTAGCTGGAAGCCCGGTGCTTGAAGAGAAGTGCCTTTAAAATGGCCTTCCTTGTCTCCGGGTGAACTCTTGTAGTGTGTCGAACCTTTTGAACAGGGGCCGAACATGTTCAACGGAACTGCAGTTGATTGTTACAGGTCTGAGGGAAAGACCGAAAGTATCTGTTGGAGTGGTAAAAATCATTTACAGATTTGGGTTGGTTTGAATGTCCTTTGTCGGAACTACTGTATTATTATTGTGCGTGATGCTAACTGGCTTAAAGTTCTGATAAGAGTGTTTTGGAATTTCTGTAGCAGTTTTTAAACTTCTGTTCTGTTGTCAAAACTGTATTATAGTGTGTTATGTTAATTGTCTTGAAGTTCCGTTGAATGTGTTAGAATTTCTGTCAGATTATTAAAACATGAACATTAGAAGATACGTTTAGAAATGTCAAATTGTCCCACTAATTGAATTTTGATAATGTTATTAAATTAGATTGTCAGTGACAGTACACGGAAGCTATGAACTGCGAATTCTTATCAAAGGCTCCTACTACTAAAGTTTATAACTTAAATTAATTTTACTTATGTATAGAACGAGATTAAGGTGAGGTGGACACTTGATACAATTAAAGTGGTATTGTAGATTACCTTTATGAAGGGATTACAGTTTTGGGGATTATTCATCGATAAAAAAAATGTTCTATATAAGAATTGGTGGAGGTGACCCTTTTAAGCGCCCTTTTACACTCGCCCGAATTATTTTACTTTCTGTCGACCTCTTGTTGAAGATTATCCCTGTTAAGAAATGGTCTTCAAGAGCTTATCGGAGCCTTTTCAATTGAAGTCAAGATGAAAGGTTTTTTCTCCCCTTTCTATCGCTCCTGTGAGCTACGTGGAAGGACAGGTATTTGGAACAGGAGATAGACTTGACTCTCTCTCTCTCTCTCTCTCTCTCTCTCTCTCTCTCTCTCTCTCTCTCTCTCTCTCGAAGGAGGAGGAGGAGGAGGAGGAGGAGAAGGAGGAGGAGGCGCAGGTCTTTGAGTGAGAGAATCAACCCCCACAGGACCGAAATATAGAAGATAGACTCTCTCTCTCTCTCTCTCTCTCTCTCTCTGTGGAGGAGGCGCACATATTTGAGTGAGAGAATCAAACTCCCCCCCATCCCCAACCCTCCACCCACCCCCACCCCCACCCCACAGGACCGAAATATTGATGGCTGAGAGCGGCGCTGTCTGAGCTTGTTCTTTGCATATGGTATGCATGTGACATTTTGGCGTCCCGGTGACCTTCTCTGATGTAATACCATATCTCTCTCTCTCTCTCTCTCTCTCTCTCTCTCTCTCTCTCTCTCTCTCTCTCTCAGGTTGAGAGCCTGTCCTCCTGCCCTGCACTATATTCATTTTGTGCTAGGGACTTACTGGATTATCCTAGCTTAAAGAGCTTTCAGGATGTCCTTAGCTGTAGGTAGCTATATTCCTGGGTCGTTTCATCCTGTGATGATGTAACTTGAACTTTTAGCAACTTATTCAAGCCAGTAATGGAATATACAACCATTATACTTGAGTGGTATACGACGGTATTATTTTTTATGTTGACTTGTTTAGCTGACTTGATAAAGTGAAAGGAGATTTGGAAGAGAAGGGTTTAGCCGAGGGAGATGCTTTCGACAGAAATGGTTGGAGAAGACGTATGAAGGCAACCGACCCCTTACCTTAAGGTTCTTTGTAGCGTGCCATCGGCCCCTAGCTGCAACCCCTTTCGTTCCTTTTACTATACCCCCTTTCATATTCTCTTTCTTCCATCTTACTTTCCACCCTCTCCTAACAATTGATTCATAGTGCAACTGCGAGGTTTTCCTCCTGTTGCACCTTTCAAACCTTTTGCTGTCAATTTCCGTTTCTGCGCTGAATGACCTCATAGGTCCCAGTGCTTGGCCTTTGGCCTATATTCTATATTCAATGCAATTCAATCCTTAGCTTAAGGATAGCAGTGGGGATGAAGATAATGGTGCTGACTTGTGATGGTATACAGTCAGGAGACTATATTATTCACTGCTCCTACAAAACAGGTATCATGCAGTGACGTTACTCGATTATTTTCCTATATTAGTTTATTTCGCTGAGTAGTGATGTAGCTTAGTGATGCTGTTGGGAAGTATGTAATCTGTTGTGACGAAGTGTGTGAATAGGTAAAGGTAGAACGATTTGTGAGAACGCCTGGCCCTCTCCGTTGTGATAGATTATGTAGGGAGAGGTCACGTGGATGTGTAAAGTGGACGAATTACATTATTGGAAGTTATTCCGATTTTCATATAAAAGGAACGTTGAAAGGTTACTTTTGGTGAATAAGAAATGAAAAATGGCCAAGAGAATTAAGACATTATTGGGATGGATCTATTTTTGAGTATAGGTTAAGGAAAATATTTAAAAAGAAAATGACAAGTGTGTGTATGTATATATATATATATATATATATATATATATATATATATATATATATATATATATATATATATGTGTGTGTGTGTGTGTGTGTGTGTGTATACAGTATATATATACATATACAACCTTGGCCGTTCCTTAACTGATCCTTCCTCATCATGACAGAGGCGGTGCTTAATGGGGAGCCTAATCCCTGTTGCATCCGTCTCTTGATGCGAATTTTATTGCGAAAGAAAGAGATAACAGGATACATCATCTGCAGAAAGAGTGCCCCCTTGTTATTTGGGAATGCAAGTGTACGAGTGTGATTTATATTTATAGGGCTTGTGGGGGGGGGGGGGGGAAAGAGGAAGTCCCTGTTGGGGGGCTATGTGGTAACTGCGTTCTCTGGGAAGAAAGTTTTTTGTTTGTGTTTCATAGATTGTTTGTGGGTTTTTTTAATGGTTTGTTTATACAGTTCTAAGGAGCAAGGTGGGTGGTGAAATGAAACGCTTAATAATAAACGTATTTTTTTTTATAGGAATGTTTAGTTGTTGTTTATTTAAAAAAAAAATACTTGCTGAATCTGCGACAATTTCATTTTATTGCAGCTCTCGTGACATATTAAGAAAAATATTTAAATCACTTAGGGAAAAGTTATGAATATTTTAAGGTAATAGCAATACTACATCTAAGAATCTCGTCGATCAAGTTTATGATGTTTACAGACATTAGCCTGAACTGTTTTCTAGTTCTGTAGCTCATATTGAACAACATTAAAAATCAACCAGTTCTAATAATGTTGTTAAGGATTTTGACACAATGTTAAACACAGTGATAATCAACGGATCCTAATGACATTGATAATTATTCTGATACTTGATACTGAACACAATAAGAATCAGCCAATACTAATAACATTGTTAATGATTTTGGAACAATGTTGAACACAGTATTAATCAACCAACTCTAATTTGATAATGATTCTAATACTGTATCCACAAAGTAACACCGGCCCTCTCTCTCTCTCTCTCTCTCTCTCTCTCTCTCTCTCTCTCTCTCTCTCTCTCTCTCTCTCTCTCTCTCTCTCTCTCAGTGGGAAGACTGGTTGCCTGGGTTTTCGTTATCTCCCGTGCGTTCGAGGGCAGGGCAGTGATTTCCGATCCTGAACGGACAGGCAAACAGCCCAACCTGGACAGTTATTATCTTGAACGGACAGGCAAACAGCCCAACCTGGACAGTTATTATCTTGAACGGACAGGCAAACAGCCCAACCTGGACAGTTATTATCTTGACGGACAGGCAAACAGCCCAACCTGGACAGTTATTATCTTGACGGACAGGCAAACAGCCCAACCTGGACAGTTATTATCTTGACGGACAGGCAAACAGCCCAACCTGGACAGTTATTATCTTGAACGGACAGGCAAACAGCCCAACCTGGACAGTGATTTGCTGTCTTGAACGGACAGGCAAACAGCCCAACCTGGACAGTTATTATCTTGACGGACAGGCAAACAGCCCAACCTGGACAGTTATTATCTTGACGGACAGGCAAACAGCCCAACCTGGACAGTTATTATCTTGAACGGACAGGCAAACAGCCCAACCTGGACAGTGATTTGCTGTCTTGAACGGACAGGCAAACAGCCCAACCTGGACAGTGATTTGCTGTCTTGAACGGACAGGCAAACAGCCCAACCTGGACAGTGATTTGCTGTCTTGAACGGACAGGCAAACAGCCCAACCTGGACAGTTATTATCTTGACGGACAGGCAAACAGCCCAACCTGGACAGTTATTATCTTGACGGACAGGCAAACAGCCCAACCTGGACAGTTATTATCTTGAACGGACAGGCAAACAGCCCAACCTGGACAGTGATTTGCTGTCTTGAACGGACAGGCAAACAGCCCAACCTGGACAGTGATTTGCTGTCTTGAACGGACAGGCAAACAGCCCAACCTGGACAGTGATTTGCTGTCTTGAACGGACAG